>NC_143436.1:115762224-116079880 GCF_987193195.1 Phasianus colchicus
AGTTTCAAGCTTTTGTGAGAGCATTTAAGAGCTTTTACTCTATCAATATTGCATCCTTGCCTGAAGAGCCCTAAGACTGAGATGGGATCTTAATAATGCTTACAGATATCTAAAGGGTGAGTTTCAACTGGATGAGGCCAGTTTTTTCTTGGTGGTGCCCAGCAACAGAACAAAGGATAATGGGCACAAACTGGAACACAGGAAGTTCCATATGAACATGAGAACAGGCTGCTCAGAGAGGTTGTGGAGTCTCCTTCTGAGGAGATACTCAGAACCCCCCTGGACACAATCCTGTGCAACCAACCCTAGGGAACCTGCTTTAGCAGGAGAGTTGGACTAAGTGATCTCCAGAGGTCCCTTCCAACTCTTACAATTCTATGACTCTTGAGCCATTCTGGAAACAGGTACAGAAAAGGTCCAAGTTTAAAACAGCAGTAAACAAAATACAGCTCTTCATATTTCAAAAATACTTTACATGAAAATAGATCCAGTAGAGGAATAGTGGCAACACTGAATTTTTATGTCCAGAGATGTGATACAGATATATTAGGTAAAATTTTGCAGAGAGAATCCTCTGGTTACTCCTTTAAAAGCAATTTGTTGATCTGCTTTTTGAATCTAGAGAGTCTCTTGAATCCAGAGATGATGGTGTTAATGCCTACAGGTCTGAAAAAACTAGCACATATTCTGCTGCCAATAGAAAGACTAATAATGTGAAAGCAGACTTCCATGTGAGGTCATCTTAATGTTCCTGTTAGGTCATGTGGCTTTCAGTTGGAAGTTTGATATGTTGTTAGTTTGTACGTTGAGAAGGACAGAAAAGATGGGCAAGAGAAGGAAAGGAAATATATTTAAAAATTTGACTGATAAAAAATAACCTTTCCATTATAAATCAGTTGTAATAAATGACCTAAATCTTATGTCGGAGGCACAGAAAAGAGCAAGGTAGTGGCTCAAAGTATTATCCTTTGATGGCTTTTTCTTCCAGTTTTTGTTTTAAAATGCTCTCAACTGCATTTGTATTAAAATCTTTCCTTAAACAAATATTTTGCAAGAGAAAATTCCATTCAAAAACTCCTAATAGCTGTCAGTGCAATGTTAGCTTGACAGTTTGTCACTTTCAGCAAGAAGGATGAAAACAGGGTCCTCACCATCGGCTACTTCTGCCTCTTAGTAAGATTTGTGTGAAGAGTTCTTAAGAGCATTAGATATGTGAAAGAAGACAGACAGAGGATTAGCTGGAGAGAACACAAGGCTAAACTTTGCGAAAAAGTGAGGCTGATGACTCTCAAAAATCAAAACTGCAAAACTGGGTATAATTTTGGCAGAGAAATACAGAAGCAGGAGTTTAAAAAGTGAGTAACTATTTCCCCTCCTGGCCCAGCTGATAAACCAAAAAAAGAGCAGCTTTAAAATTCAAGTGTGCTGCCAAGGACCCAAACTGGGAACTTGTAGGCTTTATATAAATCTTCTTAAGACCTTAGCAGAGAGTAGAACTTAAAAGGCTGGGATTATTATATGTGAGATTACTTTCTCCACTTGGATCCTGGGCTGCCTCAGGCCCACAAGACTTAGCAGTTCATAGAGAATGTTCAGACAGGTTGAAAAGTATGAAAATGAACATAATATCCAGTATTTTTTCCAAAACAAATAATTGAATCTCTCAAAATGTGTGAGTTAAATGTTTTGCTACTACACTCTGTTTCTGCCTTTTTAAAAACTGCTGTTTTATCAATACTCTACTGGCATAAGAAAAGACAGGTGCAAGGAAGAATTCTTTTGGGTATGAAAATAACAAATTCACTGTGAAAATCAAAATAATTTCTAGTATGATAATTACCTTAAAATAATTTTTTGTTCGATAGGAAAGTAAGAAGTGCTCTTTTAGCCCACTTATTGTGAAGGAATAAACATACCATTACAGATACCAGATAGAGCACTTCTCCATCTACCCTAACATCGCCTGGGGCTGTACACAGAGACCACTATCTTCACACATAACACTATTCTCTCAAAGTATATTAAAAATTCTATATTATCATTAAGGAAATTGTATTTCCCTCAGAATAGAAGTAGTGCAAAATGGAACAAAGAACTCTAAAAAAATGTTTTTAATTTTTTCAGTGGACAGAATATTGTGTTCAACTAAGGATCTGCTATGATTGTGTTCAGCTAAGGTTCTGCTATGATGAAAGAATTCTTTCTTAAATTCTTTAGCATTAGTGCAGTAATATCATGAATAAACAGTTGGATGCTTCTAAGAACACTGTTTTCAATAAAACTCTTCACACTCATGCATTGCTGACCTGTGAGCCATTCCTCTCACTTCCACTGGTAGGTCTATTTCTCTTTATAGATCTGTTCCCATGTTCAGGAAATTGCTATTGGAAACTTGGACAGCTTTTACTATGGATACTCCTGTTACATTAACACAAACAGAATCCAGTGTTAAGCTTTTGAACATAAAGTTTAATGAGTAATGACTGTATTGTTTATTAATTCATAGTGCAAGCAATACACTAACATAGACAATGCTAAAAGAGTGAAGGAAGGTGAAAGAACACATAGGTTCTTCTGTTTTAAAGAAATTTTAAAAGATACGTAAGAAAACTCTACTTTACTCTATTTTTTTTAGTTCCACTTTCCTTTTTAAGGTTTGTGCTTATTTTGACTACCAACAGTCAACTATACTCATAACATGACTTAGTATAACCTGTAGTCTTTATCTGTCTGTTATAGAATTCACATTTGTTCTCATGCAGGCATTTTCATATTTACTTCATATAAGTTTTACATAGAAATGAAAAGGAAGAACGAGAACGGAACTTCTGCTTTGCAGTGAGGCAATGGAAGTTAAGGACAGGGCAGCAGAAATGAAATAACTTTCAGAGGTTTCAAGTCAAATTTAAACTCCTGGAAACACACTCCATATCTTCTGGTGTGCTTGACAGAAATGGCCTAATACTTTCTAGGTCTGTTTTCTTAAAGCTAATTCCATATTAGCAGTAAGGCTATTACAGAATCATGCTGGTAAAAACTAAAAGATCGCAGTGAGTTCAGACAAATGAGGAAACATCTGTGAAAGAAAAATGAAAGCAAAATTGACCTTGAAATATTACTTCTATATGGCATTGTTTTACCTTTGAGTCTCTGGAACTTCAAGAAGCAAATATCATCTGCTAAGAGCATTAACACTGCAGGGAAATAAAACAGTTTCTGGAGAACAAAGCCCTCTTCTCTATTTGTGCATGTCTTCAAACAGCTTCTCTGATGCTTTCAGATCCCCCTTAACATCATTTCCATATTAATTTCATGAAACAACTGATGGCTCAGTAGAGCTCACAGTCATTTTCCTTCTACCTCTTACTTATCAGCTTAGAGTTTCAGTAAAAGAGCAGAAAAAAATTCTGCTATTTTTTGAAGGAGTTACAAATCATTAGAGCAGTAGATATCCTGCATTTGCCATTCTGGGGACGTGTGCTTTCCCTCTCATCTGTAGGAAGGTTCATTCTTAAAGTAGAAGCATAGAGTGTACTGCTAAGATTTGTCAACCTGGATGATGTTCTGTATATAATTAAAGATAAAAATTTTTGAAGGTAAAATTTTAAATAGTGACAATTAAAAGATGTTTTCCTTATACCTAACGCAAACAGGGGAGAAGTCACAAAAGGGTGAAATGTTTCCTATAAGTTGAGAATAAAAAACTAGTAGTCTGGTGCCTACTGACCTGTGATCTTAACGTCAACTGGCATCTAGTAATACTTTTGCCTCAAAGGGTTATTCTTGAGTATCATATTATATTACTGAGGCAGCCTCTAGATAGTCCAGAAACTGCTCCAAGTCTGCTGTATATACTACTGTAAGTACAAACTGCTATTCATCCATAGCTATATCAAACTCAAAAAGCCAATTTGATCCTTCCCTTGCCCATTTACGCTCTCTACTGTTTTCTTACCTGAATAACATTATTTTAGTTATACCTCTTGACATCTTATCTTAGTTTTCTTGATATTCTTTATTCCTTCCTCTAGTATGTCTGTTATTCTTCAACATTCTTGCATGTGCTTCCTCTCCACACACATGTGCACACTTTGCACAGGGAGACAATGAGCAAGATTACTGATAACAATGCCACTAAAACAGACAACAAATCTGTTTCAAGGGGTGGCTGAAAGGATGGATAGCAGACACCTGGTTCAACAGCTGAGAGTCAATTAAGCATGCATCTAAATAAAACAACCTACAACTATGAGTTCTACCTTATCATTACTCTCAAAATAGTAAGTAATCCAAGAGTTCCTGGAGATTTTCTGCATGGCAGTAGGTTGTATAACAGGATTTCTCCTTGAATAGTGATGGCTCTTGAGGTTATGCCTGTGCAGAGGCATACACCTTCATACCAAAATGCTCTGCTGATAAAGAGCCTTGGTAAGGGACTAATAGATTTAGTTAGCTTTGTCAAGATTACATCTCAGGTTGACTGTAAACTTTGTTGAGGTTGTATCTTTGTGCACATATAATTCCTTAGATATAAACTAACTCTGGGACTAGGAGTGGATCCAGCTGTACCTAGGATCCTCTGTGGTTCAAGGAGTTTATAAAGCAAGGGTGAAGGCTCTAAAACTTTCAGCTTGGTGGGAGGGTCTCCTATTTGAGTGTGTCTACCCTACCCCTTATGTAGTAAAAAATCAAATGTATTCAGTCATCCCTGATCTTATTAAGTTGCTGTCTTACATTTAAGCTTTGTTAAAACATTATATTGTAACAGAGAAGCTATATTGATATGATACAAATACAAATGTTAAGTAGTTGTTTCTATCTGTGACACTTCATGTTCTCATCAGAAAAAAAGTGCAGCTATTCTGAGCAGAAACATTTCAGTATTACCTACTCTTTTTTAAGTAGAGGTTTTGAGAGATTTTTTTTTTACTTCCTTCTTCTTCTCTCTACTTCACTGATACTGTTTATCTTTTAGTCAAAGAATTGTGCATGATCTCTCACATTATCTTCCTGAATCAGCAAGCTGTAGGTTAACATTTAGAAAGCAACATTATAACCCTATTTTTGCCAGATTCTTTTCCTGTAATTGGCCATCCTGGTCACAGTGGCCATGAAGTTGTTGATTTTAAAATCTTTGATATGAGGAAAACTGCCACTAAACATTTAGCCCTGATGTGGAATATTCACTGTAAGTGACTTACTGAAATGGCCACCTCTTGAGAGAAGGTAAAACCTGTAGGGTGGAATGTGATAGATAATCCATTCCATTATACTTCCCTGAGCAATGTGACCTGTGTATTTATCCGTTGGCAAACACTAGGAGAAGCAGGCATGCTGACTGTAAGAAAAAAAAACAAACATGGAATATGAAGAGGTGTGGAGATCTCATGGCCAAATTCTGTGTTCATCTTGTAGGGATGGGGACTTGATACTATTGAAACTGATGAGCTACCTCATTTTCCCAAGCGAGTAGTTTTCCACCATTTCATCAAAAATGTGGTAAAAAGGCCAACAAAATCCTGGGGTGCTTCAAGTACTAGCTGCTCTGCACTTTTGAGCACTAGAATCCAAGAATGATATAAAACTATTAGAGAGAATCAGAAGGATGATTCTCAATCAACAAAGACACTGAAGGGTCTAGAGGTTAAGGCATTTTAGAATCAACTGAGGTCCCTTGGTTTGTTCAGGCCAGAGCAAAGGAGGCTAACGTGAGTCCTCATGGTGGCCTAGAACTCCCAAAAAGGGGAGCAGAGGGGCAGTGCTGGTCTCTGCTCTCTGGTGACAGCGACAGTACTCTAGGGAACAGTATGGAGGGTCAGGTTAAGTATTAGGAAAAGATCTACTCCAAGAGGTTAGTTGGGCAATGGAATAAATTTCTATGTGAAGTGAGTTTGACTTCTTGTTACTTGTGGGTCCCTTCCAAGTTAGGATGTTATCTGATTTTATTTACAAAAGTCATCAAATTGATGTTGCCATAATTTTATCTCAGATGGGTCTGGCATCCTTACAAGAAGATGTGTGGGTAGCTCTTTTCCTGAAGTCTGAAGATGCACCATTGACAATTTTCTCCCTCATAGATATTTCAAATGAGTGGATAAGAACGACCAACTACTAGATTTCATTGAGCAGAGGCCAATCCAGCATCTGCCTTTGTAAATTGTGCCTCAATAAAAACTGGTATAATCAACACTGATTGCGCTGCTATGGTTGTTTCACATATTTTACAAATACCTCATAGATGAGAATCAAAGGATTAACTTGCATATGGATTTCATTTATTTTTTCTGTTTGATGCAAGTGATTAATATTTCAGGATGTATACTTTTCTTTAATGGATCCTTCTCATCTCAACTTCTCAACTTACAGTTTCATTTAAAAAATATATCTGCTTACTCTGCCTTGGAATTTTAGAAGTTTCTGGGCATTTTTAGTCACAACTATTACTCAAAACATTGTTTTAATTAAAATATTTTTGGAGAGCTTATTTTTGGGGCAATATATTAAATTCTCTAAAGCTGTTGTAAATGCTTTAATTTAACTTCTAAAGAAATAAAAAACAAACAAGAGTTTAATTCTATTTCTAAAAACAAATAGGGCTTTCTTTTCTATATTTTTTAAAAATGATAGTTTATTAGAAAATGCTTCAGGTTGTACTGTTTGTTAAAATATGTCCAAAAACAATCCAGCAAAAACACAATAATAATTACACATTTGCTGTGCAACATTAGCCATTCACTAGTGGTTTGTTCATTAAGAGATGTGTCTGTTTTGTTATTCAATATCTTGTTATTCAGTAGCTTATAGTAAATGTTTTTTCACTATGAATGTGAATTGCTATGCCAAGCTCTCCTTTGGTCTCTTACCAGCACCTCTGTCCTTGCTGCTGTTTTTTACTTTTTACCCAAGAGAGAGTGTGGCTAAAATAATGTAAGTATATCTTGTCATGGAAAAAAAGAAGTCATAACCTGAGAACTGATATTTTAATCTTGGTTGCACGTGAAGCAAGCTGGCCAGCTTAACTGGTATTATATTTGACTTCTGCTGTTTCACCTTTTGAGACTTTTGTTTCAGCATTGGCTATTTTACTTCACTACAGCAATCTCAGGCTTAACAGAAAGAGAGAAAAAGTTTTATTAGGATTTGAAGGTTTGAGCTTCTGCTCAAAAGGGAAAATGCATTTTTCATGTTGATGAAAGAAAAAACACACAGAATTCTGAGGACTGTAAACATCAATTTGAAACATGCTGGTCAGGAAGATGATATAGTCACAAAACTCCTCCCTGCGTTTTAATTGATAAGGAGAGTGTGAAACACTACAACATTTGTAGGCTTTTGCTGATTTTTTGCTGATATCAGAATTAATGTTTGTTTCTAACCAACACTCATTTCAGTATTTTAACTGAAAAATGTAGTGACTGGCAGCAAACGCATTCTTGTTGATCCACTTCCTCTGTTGCACTTCTTGTGTTTTGTTGTAGGCTTTTTTAAAGCATTCTGGCAAGTCAGCTAACAGTATTCTCAAATGAGTACCCTCATTTTGAGGAATCTGAAGACTGCACCAGAACCCATTAAAACCCATTAAAAAGGAATTCTTAGTTTTGATTCCCTAATTGTATTGTATATTAAGGGTTGGGGAAGTTCCTGAGCAATTCTGTACATTTCTGGATAAAGCACTTTGGTTGAGTCAAGCAGCTGCATTCATTCATGTTTTGAGTTTATACGGCAAGATTTGGTAGCAGGGGAGCTGCAGATTTGCCTCTGTGAGCAGAGTCCAGCATTGCCCCATGTCAGAACATCCAGCTGCTTCAAAGGGACCCACCACTGCCAGAGCTGAGCCATGAGCAACACTGAGGGTGCTCGGGGAGAGCAGATTTAAGGAAAAGAGAAACTGCTGTGCACCAGCTGTTGGAACAAGTCCAGAGGAGGGCCACAAAGATGATCAGAAGGCTGGAGAACTTCCCCTATGAGGACAGGCTGAGAGAGTGGGGGATCTCCATGTACAGCCATGGAGGAGTCCATGGGGCAGCAGTGAGTGATGCACAAAGGAGGAACAGCCCATGGAGAACCCTTGCAGCAGCAGCTTATGGGGACCCATGTTAGAGCAGTGCCTGAAGGGTGGGCCCCATGGTACAGAGCTGTGTTAGGGGAGTACTGGGAGAGATAAAGCCTGTGGGAAGCCCATGCAGGATCTGTTCAGGAAGGACAGCATCCTGTGGAAGAGACCTCACATGGAGCAGAGGCAGAAAGTGACCATGGAGGAGCAACACAGACAGAGCATTATGGACTGACTGCATCCCTCTTTCCTTATTCTCCTATGCTGCTTGTGGGGAGGAGGTAGAAGAGAGTGGATGTGCAGTGGTGTCTGTGTTTGGCTTTTGCTTCTCACTGCTCTGGTCTATTAGCAATTGGCAATAAATTAAATTAATTTTCCCAATGCTGAATCTGTTTTGTCTATGATGGTAACTGGTGACTGATCTCCCTGTTCGTGCCTCAAATCATTAGCTTTTTTCTTTCTCTTATTTTCTCCCCATCTTCTCCAGAGGAGAGGGATTGCGAGCAGACTGTGGTGGTGCTGAACTACCTACTGGTGTGAAACCACCTCAAAATGGGACTGCATTTGCCCAGACAGAGGGGAACACACTCCCTGTTAAGAAGCCCTGTGAGATTTTTTTGGCCAGTATAAGAACCTACGCGAAGATTAAAAAAAGAAATTTTGGCAGCTGTCTCTCCCCAGTGTAGAGAGTTTGTGTGGTTTTCTTTATGTTCAGATTCAGTGATGAAATTCATATATTGCAGCCTAAAGTAATGGATGAAAGATAGACTGCCTGCAAAGTTTCTACTATAAGAATAAAAGAGAGAATGCATGACATGTTTGCTCAAATCTTATTATAAAATGAAACATAAAACATGTTCAGATGTACAAATAGTTATGAAATGGAATGACTTCTCATGGACTTTTTTGCTTGGGGCATGCAGCATAGAAAGTCAGACTACTTTGTACATTTAATTTCTCAGATGGCAAATTTACAGAAATAAAACAAACCCTAGGGAATAATAGTGGAATGGAAAAATTATATAGCATTACTGAATACTTACCGTTAGTCTCCCAGAATATTTAGGTCTCTGCAACTTGAACTGCCTGATCACATACCACTAAGCTACCAGAGCTGAAAAGATCTTCAGTGAGTTTTAAAATACTTTGTTGTTTTACAACACAAAAAAATGCAGGAGTGACTAGGTATAGGTGCCAAAAATTTGGTAATTGAATGCTGTGGGATTAGCCTCTGTGAGAACTCAGGGGCTACCTTATGTTGCATACAGCCAGTTCCATTCCCTTCCTAGACAGACCTACCACAGGGCATAGCTGAGCCCATCAGCCAAGCTGGTGGCTCCTCTGGAAATACATAATTCAGGAAGGGCAGGAAATGCCAGATTGACTGATAAAGGGAGAACAAAAAGTGCGAGAAGCAGCAGAGGTAATGCAAAGGTCAGAGGATTAGGGTGAGATGCTCCATAGCACCCAAGAATGTATTCAGTGCAGTCCATGGATAATCCACACTGGAAGAAGGAAAAAGCAGTAGAGAATTCATGGCTGAGTGTAAGTTTGGCTGTTGGCACGACCAGAGCCACCCCAGACTAAGAAGGAAAAGACAACAGTATTTTTTGAATGTGAAGCAATATATGTCTTGCAGCATATGTTGAGAGGTTATCTTCTATCAACTTAGTTTCTAAATAGGCATATTTCTTCTAATTGTTCAGTTACGTGACACAAACTTGCTTGGCCTTCAGAGCAGTTGGTGAGTCAGTAAATCCTACTTTCCATTAAAAGCCTTGGAAATGGGTGCTGATTTTACTTCTGTTCTAATCAATTTAAGAGCCATTAGGCTTCCTAGTAAACTCTTGTAGACAGTTAGGACCTATAATCTACTGTTCTCAGGGTAGATACTTAGAAGAGGTGATCTCAAACCAGAGAGTGTTGAATGCACCAGTTGTTCTTTTTGATACTTGCAGATTTTTTCTATCTACAACCTTGGGAAGGTAAAACTGATAGAAGAAGGGAGGCGTATTGAAGGAGGGTCAGATTTCATTCTGAAGAGGAAATGCCTTTCACTTCTTCTGGTTTTATACTTAAAATGATGAAAGTTTGTGAACAAACATGAGTTTAAGGGAAATTGAATCAAGGAGGCATCTGTGAAAGGTGTTTCAGTTTGTGATACAAATTTCAAGAAATACTGAAATGACAGCGCATAGTATGTTCATGCAAACTTTTGTTTGGAAATGAAAAGAAAAACTCCCTACTTCTAAACAGCTATTTTTCTTCTTTTGTAGTTTTTCACAATTCAAACATGATAAACTGAAGAGCAATTCATTCAAATTTCTGCTTTCTTGTTGGCTGATGGGGTGATCTTTTGCCAAATTACAGCTTCTTGTTTACTTATATCAAAATCCACCTAGAAAATACTAAAAACACCATTAGTTCTGAGAAATTATTATATGGTGATAAGCAAAGAATCAGATGTTCAACTCAAGGTACCGGTACTTATTTCCAGTTGCTTTCATCTGCTCAAGGCACTTCTAGTCCAGTTTTGAAGTCAGTTGATGAATTCTCAATTCTGGTTCCAGAAATTTGTATCTGAATTAATTAGAATTATAAATTAAATTTAGATTTTGAAAATCTTAATATTTGTTCTGATTCCAGTTTGCATTCAAAGCTTACATTTGCATTTTCTTTTGTATCTGTCCAATTTTAGTTGCTATCATCGAGCTTTGATATAATCCAGCAGACAAAATGTTCATACTTAAAAATAAGAGCTATTTCAAATTCTGCCAGAAGCAAAGCTACAAAAAAACTTTACTCTGACTGCACATTCTTTTCATTCACACAAGCAGTTTTGACTGATTTTAGTGAATCTTCTCGTAGCATTAAGAATAATAAAGAATCTCAAGAGATGGATATTATGTCATCAGCTCATTTAAAATGCAGTTTAGGAATTGGAAACATTTTCCAAACTGCATTTTATAAAGGAATATTTTCCGATAAGCATTTTAACTGTGTTATCTTTACTACTTTATGGTGTTAAAAATGTGACAACCCAAAAGTACAAGTCCTTGTTACTTTCCATTATCCAATAATTTTATGTATTCTTAATTAAAGTATGGTAGTATTCAGTACATCAGGAATGATTTGTCCGCAATTATAAAAATAAAGCTGTTAAATATTTCATAATGAAAAACATTTTGAAACTGTGTGAGATAAAATAAGCACTGCATTCTGCAGAGCTAGCTAGTATCAGCTGTAGTTTTTATCCCTTTTTCTTTCCTAAAGAACTCTAAATAGACAATTTTTTTTCCCTTTTTTTTCTCTTTAATAGGCATGTATTTGTGTCAGCGCTCATGTTAAAGATGGTTTTATGAAAGATGGAATTGATTTTTTTTTTAATGGGCTGCCATTTTTGTGGTGTGGGAGTTATTTCTGTGGTCTTTAGTTCCAGGATAAGATAGCTATCAGAAGGAGCTGCAGTCCTGTGTCTGTGTGTATTTATACCCATTGCCTTTCTTTGCTTCCCATCTGAAGCAACTATTTTCTACTTCATATATGCAGATTTCTTTCCTATGGAAATTCAGGTATAGTAGTAAGTCAGACTTTTCACAAACCTCAGTCTTACCCTCGTGTGAAGACAGGGTATGACTAGGACATGAAGGCTCTGATGTTGTCTGTGTTCTTCACTCCGGATATAGCCTTGGTTATCTAAACACGGAAGTGAAGTGCTGAGATCTTAAAGTTGATTTGATATTCTGTGGGAAGCAATTGTGAAGAGCAAAGGACAGGCTTAAGGCACTCCTGGTTTCAGTGCTGCTGAACAGATGTGCTGTTGCATTCCCTATTAGCTGGAGTTCTCCAGGTGTTCTGCTGCTTAGAAGAAAAAAAATTCAAGACCTCAAGGAAATAATTACTTCTAATTTTTTCAGAAAATGTGCACACAGGCACATGGTGTCAGTACAGCCAGAAGACTTGGTCAAGTGGAATTTTCTTGTAGTTTGTCACTAAGCACAGATTTTTCTGATGAACTGACTCTTTAGAAGGGTAGATAATAGCAGGACAAGGTGAAATGGTTTTAAGTTGAAGGAAGGAAGATTTAGGTTGGATAACAGGGGGAAGTTCTTTACTATGAAAGTGGTGAGGTGCTGGAACAGGCTTCCCAGAGGTTGTGGATGCTCTGTCCCTGGAGGTGTTCAAGTCCAGGTTGGATGGGGCCCTTGGCAGCCCTTTTTAGTAGTAGATATAGAGGTTGGTGGCCCTGCTTGAGGCAGGGGCGTTGGAGCTATATGATCCTTGAGGTCCCTTCCTACCCAAGCCAATCTATGATTCTGTCATTGTATGAAGCTTCGTCTTTTTACCTTAACTTTGCATTATTTGAATCAAAAACAAAATAACAACAACAAAAAACAAATGAACAAAAAAATACCTGACACTGTGTTATGGTTTTATGATTTTTGGTTATCAGTACTCCACATCATAACATCATGTAGTACATGGGAATTAAAGACTGAACACTCTAGTTCCAGGCACCTGCCCCAGAAGAGAACTACATCTTCCCAAAGGGCTGTTCACTGTTCTGTTACTGTTTCTGCTCAGAAGGAAAGACTGTTTTATCTCTCTGCTCAGACGAAAACTGTTTGCAAATCACGAGACCCCCCTTTTTTTCAACCTTCCAACTCATCTATACTCTCAGGCATACTGCCTCATCTTACTTAGACTAAGGCCTTCCACTTTCAGACACTCATTTTATTTGATTTATTATCTCCAATTCTAATTCTATTCTATTCTATTATATAGTGTTATAGTGTGTTATCTTGCATTCTGATGTCTTATTTAGTAAATTAGTTTGTTTCTCCTCAGATCATTCGCACTGTTTCGTTTTAGGCCCATCTCCCTACCCTTTCCCCTTCCCCCTTTTCCCTTGCCAGTTTTCCTTTTCCCCTTACCTCTTTTCCTTTTCCCAGGGCATGGGTCCATGGGTCCCCCTGTTCTGCTAGTCATGGAACCTGGCCAAACCAGCCCATAAACCATTGACACACTGTTACGTTTTCTCTTTGTTTACTATTTTGGATAGTTTCTACTTAAATCTTTGAATACTTTCAGAAGGAGACTGAAAACTGATTAAATTAATAGGAAAGACCATGGGTATTGATTTACTTTAATCTAACAGTGATGTTATAGCTAGCTTTAGAGTCACACAGCAATATTTTTGTAGTGTGTGCTCCTCAGAGGGCTGGAGCTGTAACTATGCACACTACTCAGCAGGATCAAAAGCAATGAAGAATGAATCTTAGACTAGTTGAATGATATCTCTAGAGTGCTGTTATGTTAGATAATTTCCCAATTTAACCATTATTTTCTCAAATTCTTGACATAAAACCAAACAAATGCAGAGCAGTACCTCTGACAGTTCTATCAAAGTCATTTCACTATGTACTTTTTTCTCCTGTGTTTTATTTCTTCTAACAGAAAACTAAAAATAAAATCCTATTACTTTCTAAGAATGCACTCATCCCTATTACCAGTTGGATGATTAGACATAGAAAGGGAGGGTAGCAGAGATCAGAGAAATTTGTAGGTGCTTTGAGATAGAAAAATCTAGCATCTTCAACATGTATATGCAGAACAAATGCCCATTCTACACTTGAAAGAATAGAACATATATTTTTTTTTTTAAGTTACAGAAATATAAGCATTCCTAGTAATTTTGATTTACTGTACTTGTAATCTTCAACCAAGATGAAAAATATTTTGGAGACTGAAGGCAACTTTAATTAACAATCTGTGAAAAATAAATAAATAAATAAATATCCCTGCTAATGAAATATCTGCATTTATATTTATTATGATTGCCTTTGTGTTAGGGAAAAAACAAACCAGTTCTCCTTAGTTAATATAATGTTGCAGCTTAGCCTTCAAAGTTCACTACGTTGACCAGCAAGCAATTTGGTATTGAACATGTAGCTTATCAAGCTCAAAAATCAGCAGCTTTTATGTACGAGGTGAAAATGGTAATGGAAAGGAAGAGGATCAGAAACAACCCTCACAAAAAAACTAGCTAACACAGAGATCCCAGGCATCACTGACACGTTAGCAAACATATTAATGCTTGCAATGACAGTGATTTCATGAATGCAAAATACTTCATCCTTGAAACTTGATTATCATTCAACTTAATTATCTCCAGATTTTTTTTCTTCTGCAATTTTCATGAGTCTATAAGGAACATTTAAAAGCTCCATTCCTTATCTTACATTTTCTGATTTTTATTTGTTTTATAGAAAATCAAAATATGGTCTAGTTTCTATCACCCGGGCTCCCCTGAAGCACTGCATACATAAATTAATCTTGACGCCATGGTCACATCTCAGCTTCATGTTTAAAACTCTAGCAATACATTCACATGTCTCAAAAGAGCATTTGTGACTTACCTTCATCCTTCCTTTGCAGCTACGTACAAATTTTCTTCAAATTCCTTCTAGTCTTGCTATCTTCCCATTGAGGTCACCTAAAACAGAGAGAGGTAGAGATAAAACATATCCTGCTATTAAATAATTCTGACTAATAAAATAATCCACAGTATTGGTAAAGAGATTTCCAGATGACAGAAGAAGGCAGATCATGAGGTGATTGATAGATGAGATGATATATAATAAGGAGAGAAAAAAAAAGTCACCACTCTTAGGTAGAGCTTTCACACTGCTGGATTCAGACCATACCCATGCTATTTGGTATTCAGTGACTTCTCTCACATTTCTGCTCTGTGCTGTCAACTAGGAGCTTCTTTGCTCAAAGGTTTCCAATTTTTTTTCCCAACTGTGCTTCTGTGAAATGTCCTTCATGCTTTAGCATTTTCATTAATCTCTCTAACTTCATAGCACTAAAATATTGATAATATGAAAAGGGAAAATTCCAGTAGAAATGTTTCTTTTAAGAAAAGAAAATCTTGAGGACAAGGCTCAAGCTTTACAATGACTAAAGTACTTTCCTTTGTGATACATATCTTTTTTTTTTTTTTTTGCTGTAGACATTAGGTGAACTTCAGCAGTTGGAATGACTCTTACATATTACAAAATCAAAAGGAGTAAAGAGGTGTTGAGTTTATATTGCTTTGACTGTGTGGTGGTGTTGGCAGATCAAGGAATGACTAAGCAGATGTGATGCCATTATACCCTGAGGGTAATGATAGTGTCATCATTTAGTAGGACTTGCTTGAGTGGAAGTTCAATACGGACATCATTCGGTATTTGTAGAAATGTATATACACAGAAAGGTGAGGAAAAAAAGTGTTTTCCACTTCAACATTTTAATTTCATATATAAATCTGAGGGCAAAGAAATATCTTGCTCTGAAACTGTTTCTCTGATTCATTTTCATTGCTATTCCTGTTTCTCTGTAGTAATTGATCAGGCTATAGAAGGTATATTCTCTCCACTACCATTTTCTGCAGTCTTAAGGGATCATTTGTTTTTTATAAACATGATGAACAGATAAACTACATTTCTGTGGAGGTTTTTGTATTCCCTAAAGCTGTGGAATTTGCTATCCTTTCTCAGGAGACAACACATTTAATAGCAATACTTAAAAATAAATAAATAGATAGATAGATAGATAGATAGATAGATAGATAGATAGATAGATAAATGAACCAGCAGCCATAAATGCATGCTTTCTAGCTCAGTAAAACCAACAGAAAATGGATTATTTTGATGGAAAACTTCCCCCTCTTTTTTTTTTTTTTTTTCCTCATCAAATGTCATACTGAACTATTAAATATGTAAGGTATTTGAGACATTGGTATGTAGATTTCTGGCTGCAGTATGATGGGAGGAAAATCACAGGAATGCTAATTATCTCTGATTTCAAGGATTTCAGATTTTCTCTTTTTCCATATTTTAAAAAAGATGTTGTTTTCTCTTTTTGTCACATCCTATGACTACAGCCTTTGTAGCTAGGACTAAGGACTAACGGAGATGAAGTCTGGTAGCAAGCAGAAAAAGCTCTACTTCTTGTGCCACTGCCTTGCTACACTGCTGCTTGTGGTGTTAATCAAAAACAAACGCAAGCACTTGCCAGAGTTCATATTTTTATCACGAGACCACTGACATTTGTGCTTCTTCAAAGTCTCACACTTTCAAGAGGCAGTTCTGTGGGACAGCCTCACACAGATGCTGCCTTGTGGGCAGTGCACTGTGCTGGTGACAGAGAGCAAGCAGTGTTGCCCTGGTAACTCGCTGTGTACACCAGCCCCAACGATTTCAGCCTCTGAGAGTTGAATAGGGTTGGTCCTCTTCCTTTGCTCAGAAACACATTAACTCCTTCCCTCAGGAGCAGTTGTTGAGAAAGATAACAGAGTCATAAGGCTCTTCAGCACTGGAGTGTTCCTCCCTTATTCATGCACTGGAGCTTCCCAACCTGAGTAGTGGCTGCAGGACCCGAGCCAAAATCTCTTGAGCTGAATTAGGTGCTCAGACATGCTGATGGTAGGCGCTGTTGCTGGAATCTTGTGGGTTTTTAATCCGGGCTATTTGCTCACCTCCATCTAATCGACAGATATGTTTATTAATAAAGCTATACAAACAGCAAAATGAACAACAGCCCCGATGTTAAAATGAACAATATAAAGTCACCTTTTTCCGGCCCTCCAAGTAGAATTGCATTTGTGAGAATTTATAGCAGTACAGGATTGTCTCATTACAACAGGCATTAGTATGAGAGCTTGCACACTGCACCTTTGTGAAATAACATCTTCAAGGGTACACCATTATACTCCAAGCACTAGTATTATTTTCAAGAAACTATGTTGCTTTTAGCATTCCATTATATACAGCAGTCATAATAAGAAACAATGCTATGTTTACTAATATGTCTCTTTCACACAGCAGAGTTTTAAACATTCACAGTAATAAGTCTTTAGGAATTTTGATGTGACAATGAAGCTTCTATAAAACAAGGTTTGAAAGGGACTTTAATTCAGAACCTAGAAATAAAACGAGATTGTCTTCCTGTCTTAGTATTTATTGTACCTTCCACGAATGTACCAAATGATGTCTGTTTTCACCTTCCTGTGCTCATTTTTTTGATCCCCATTTGAAAAATGACAAACCATTAATGAAGTATCTCACTGGCATAGCAGTGAAACAATTGGCATTTACCTATGGAAAAAAGTTGAAAGCTGTAACTGCCCCAAAGTGCACCAAATATCAGATTTGTAATCCCACTCTGCTGACAGTTTGATTGTTGCTTCTGAAAAGGAGTTTGTGGCACAGAGAGAAGGAAAAGGCCTGACAAAAACCTGCAGAATCCTGCATTATTTACTACCTATCTGTACAGCACAGCTTCAGCTGGCAGGGAGAGTTAGGGCTGAAAATGAGAGATGTGTACTGCTGCTGTGAGAAATGTAAATAAGATTAGAGTTGCCATTCCCTGCTGAGAGGTAAACTTCTTTTCCAGAAACCGAACACACCTTTTCTTTGAAACAGCATCTTTGTTCGTGGGAGCTGCTAGTCCGTATCCATCTGCCACACTTAAACCCTGGACCTTGTAAATAATCTCTGCTCATTGAGCACAGCTATGACAAAAATGTAATGTCTTCTTGTTCTACATGTCTGGGAACTAATCTTTACTTGGCAGCAGACTTGTGGTCTGTCAGCCTCAGTTCCTTTTCATTTATATACTTATTTTGCTCAGCACAGATGTGGGTGAAGAGGGTAAGCACAAAGGGGAATTCACAGAGTAAACAAACCATACCTAACAGCCGGGATGATCTCCTTGAGAATGTAGATAAAAGATGTCTTCTACTACAGCTTGCCTGATGCACTATTGCTGATGGGGTACACAAGTGAATGAGTGAAGCAGATACTGGTTGTAAAAGCACAATCTGGTTGAGGCTACTGTGTGAGTTGATAGGGCAATCACAACTGGCAAATTATCTTTTTGAGAGTGTGATTTGAGAATTACATTTATTGCAGTTTCCCTGGCAGAACTCCATCCTCTTCTGAAAATGGTTAACACTGAACAATATTCAGGCTTCAGCTAGAACAGAAAATTTTGGGCCAAAGGCTGAGTATCCTTCTGGCAGAAGAATCACAGAATCATAGAAAGTCTTAGGTTGGAAGGGACCCTAAAGATCACTGAGCTCCAACCCCCAGCCGTGGGCAGGGCTGCCCCCCACCAGCTCAGGCTGCCCAGGGCCCCATCCAACCCGGCCTTGAATGCCTCCAGGGATGGGGCACCACAGCTTCTCTGGGCAGCTGTGCCACCACCTTCAGAGTAAGGAATTTCTTCCTAATGTCTAATCTATATCTCATCTCTTCTATTTTAAAGCTATTTTCCATTGTCCTATCACTACCAGACAGTGCAAAATACTGATCTTCTTCCAGCTTGTAAGCTCCCTTCAGAAGACTGAAATGAGGTCTCTGCAGTGCTTTCTCTTCTCCAAGCTGAACCACTCCAGGCCCCTCAACCTTTCTTTGTAAAAGATGTGCTTCAGCCCTCTGATTATCTTCATGGCCCTCCTCTGGACCCATTCCAAAAGCTCCACTTCTTTACTGAGCTTGGGTCCCCAGATCTGAGTGTAGAACTTCAGATGGGGTCTCACAAGGGAAGAGATGAGAGATAATCAGGATAATCATCTCCTTCACCCTGCTGGTTGCCCCTCTTCTGTTGCAGACCAGGATGCGGTTGGCCTTCTGGGCTGTATGTGCACACTAATGTCTCGTGTTAAGTTTTCATCTACCTGGACTTCATCTCCACAGGGCTGCAGGAAGTTTTTTATTTTGGGGTTTTAATATAGGCTGTACCTTTCTTTTCTCTGAAGAGCTGTGTGTTTTCAGACAATCCAAGAGATCCAAAAAGATCCAAATACCTCAATTATCAATCAACAAAATGAGTTGAATACTTTGTATTCAATCAAATAATTCTCCTTTTTCAAAGAAACAGATATTGAAGCAATAGGGAGAAAGTAACTAGTAGTTCTTATAAAATAATATCCATTGCTAACATTTCTTTCAGTAAGTCGCTGAGAAAACTAATAGGCCATGAAACTCTGCAGATACTTTCATCATTGTAGTATAAAATATTTAGACCAGGGCTTTCTAACTCTCCTGCCAAAATAGGCCCTCTTCTTTTTGTGAGTTGAAGTGTATGCCCAGAGTCCCTATCATGCATTACTAGTGGCATGCCTTCATTCCATCACACAGCTGGTTATGCCCCTCCAGCACAGCCAAATGCAGAGGTCTCTTTCTCCTTGAACTTCAGTCCACAGCATAATCCTTGGCTTGCCTGTGCATGTCACCATGTTAGCCCTGTCAAAGAAGCTGCCACCACCCTGACAAGAGGTTTGAAACACTGAGGCCTCTTCACAGTACCACATCCTTGGCAAATCACAAAAGAGTAAAACCTACTTTCACACCTTCTCACCGAGACAGCTGTCCTATGCAGAATGTGTCACTTCAGCCACTCATCCCGTAGACCACCTGGAGCCATGGATTGGTTTTAGAGAAGTGGTAGCTCAGCTTGGTGTGCATCTCTTGCTGAGATTTCTAAAGATGCAGTGCAGTGTGTTCAAGAGAAAGCTTGCATTCTGCCTAAGGCCATGAAAATATTGGCTTTAAATTCTGTCTGTGCTCTGAATATTTATAAAAGATTACATTTAAGGTGTGATAACGGTTTCTGAGAAGTAAGTATTAGAATTGATCAAAATACAGAATGTTTGTGCTTACCCATTAGGTTGTATATTAGGCTATTGAAATGGATAGATTAATCTTTTCATTACTGTGAGTCATACAAAGTACCTGCATTCCTCAAGGAAGTCAAACTAGTTTGATAGTGGTAAAGAGCAGCAAAAGAAGCATCACTGCCTTACCCCACTGCTGCCCCATATGCCTTTTTCTACCCCACCCTGCTCTATGCCACCACACATTGCCCTTAAGTTCAAACCATCTCAAAGTCAGCCTTTCCCAGACCTCAAACAGCAAAATAATCCAATCTGGTGTCTCACAAAGCAGCCAGACACTGGAGATGCCACTGGCCAGGAGTTCAGACCGTACCCTCGGAGCTCTTTGAACCTGTTTACGCCCATGGGTCTGCTCCTCGTGTTCCTGTTACCTCTTTCCAAAACAGCCTCCTCCAGTTCTTCACAACTGTCTTACCATGCATTTATTCCCCACCAGGTGGAGCAATAAACAAAGAATATTGCTGCTGAGATTATTTTTCTTTTTTTTTTTTTCTTTTTTTTTTTCTGTGCATGTATGCGTGCGTGCATTTGTGTATCTGTATGTGTGTGTGTCTGTGTGCATTTTTAAGCCTCAATTTTCCCTTTCCTCAATCCAAACTTTTAACACAATAATGAGACAAATCAGTAGCACAGTATTTTCTTCTCATTTAGATCTCTGCAAAAGTGGATAATATTTTCTGCAATTTGCAGTCTGTCACCAATAAAGGTTTGCAGGAGGGAGACAGTATGAGCTGCATTAATTCTCTTTCTGCATGCTACCAAGTGTAGCAAGAAAATTTAAAAAAATAAAAATAAAATAAAATATAAAAGCCAGATCACTCTTTTTGCATTAGTGAGGAAAAAAAAAAAGTTTGGAAAATCTGCTCATATACACAGTGGCATAAAATTCACATTAACATCTCATTAAGTCTAAATGTAGTTAGGGACTGATCCAAAGACCATCAAACTCAATAGGAAACTTTCCATTGCCTTCAAGTGGGATTTGGATCATACTGTTAGTGATTGGCAAAAGCTCGTATTAACAAAACAAAAAAATCCTGACGTTACCTAAAAGGCTATAAAAGCATTTCCATTTCTTGTTCTAGGAAATCCCCTTTATGGCTGATGAAATGTAATCACAGCAGCCACCTCTGCGGTGAAAACTTCCTGTTAGGCTAACAAGCTGAGGTATGAATGCAAACACCACAGTTATTTTACAAAAATTGGAATGAAATCCTCATTTTTGATTATAGTGAATTAACCATAATAGCAGAGGTAAGTCTGAAGTGATCAGAAGTTAATGTATGTGCTATGTAAATAGTGTTTTAAAAGATGGAGAGATAAAAGGAACTGAAATCCGGTCCAGAAAACAAAAAAACAACATATGCCTGCTATGATAATATTTTATGCAAATTTGCTGTCCTAATGTGAACTACAATAACTAAAACAAGCTAAATTACCTCAGGTAGAAATTTTATGGTCAAAAGCAAACAAGTCCATTGTGCACAGTAATCTTCAGAGATCTGAGTACATGTTATCACTAATGACTCTGTTTTCATATGTGAAGATGAAAAGTAGCACATTAAAAATAAAAAATAAAAACCTTAAATGCCTTGGGCAGCTTCAGATTCCCTGATCTTTATTTACTTTTTTTAAATGCTGCTTCTAACAGAGACAGTGTGGAGCAAAGCTCCAGCTCTGAATAGGCTTCTTGTTCAGATGGCCTTAGCAGGAATTTTGTTATTTGACTGATGGCAAAGCTGAGCCAATAATTTTCTGTGTAGATTACAAAAATGACCAGAATGAGTTGACAAACCCCTTATTTTCTGTTCAAAATATTTCAGATTTTAAAAGGACATGTCAAATTGGATGGGTAGAAAGCTACTGAGATCTTAAAAGGCTTTCCTAGTTTTTCTTGTGACATTTTAAATCTGTTTTTTCTCCTTTTTATCTGCAGTACCCCTTCTGTCTGCCTTACTTTGTTCCTCATCCCCTTTGGGGTGTTACAAATCTCAATCTTCTGGTATTGCCATATCTCTAGCACAAATGCTTTCTTATTTCTCATGACAGCAGCAGAACTGTAAATTTCAATTTGAACAGTCTCCTAATTTTTGAATGCTAGAAAACCCTGGATCTAGAGTAGGACAGTGGTATTTCTGTAGGAGTTACAGCTTTTAAACTATTGCCACCAAGGAGATTTCACCAAAGGAAGAAAGAAGATGCAAAAGGCAACAGCTGTGGCAGGCCCTAATTTTAACATGGTATTAAAGATAACTGACTAATGAGAAATGAATTCCCACGTAAAGGCACATAGCTGATTCTCTTCTTGGAAGTGCTGATTTCATTTTTGCTGTGATTCTCCTCTCTCCTCTTAATAACCATTTCCCTTTTTGGTCTTTGTGATGAATATAGCCTTGCTACTTTTTCCTTTTCCTTCTTAGCTGTTAAAATCTTGTAACATGAAATAATACATATCAAAATGCATATTAAAATACATTCCATTGATTTGCAACATCAGTTCATACTGGCAGACTTCAGAAATCTGGCCCTTGGTGAGAACTTTTGAGGCTCCATGGAGAACTGCTAATCTTTTGCACTATCCTCACACATTCAAGTAGAAAAGTGATACAGGGGAAAAAGATCAAACTGGCATCTGCAGTTAGGATCATATTTTCACCTGCCTTTCTGTTTCTGATTGCACTTCATCTCAGGTTTCTTACAGTTAATCTCAGCCTGCTCCTGCTTGAGTCAAAAGGAGGTTTTGCCATCAAATTTTGCAAGAGCAAAATGTTTTGCAGATGCTTCTTCCTTCCAATTGCCTATCCTCTAGTAGTCATTAAATACAGTGAAGAAGTGATCAGAAACAACATTTTACTGTTTATGGAGAAACTATCATTTTTGGTATTATAGCCCAGTGTCATCCCTGGAAAGCCGTGTGGGAAGCACAATAGGCCTTAGATATCTCTCAGCCACAGTTTCCACTCTGTTTTCTTACCAAAGCTAGAAAGACAGAATGACCTCCTGGCTGCTATACCAGCATTGGATCACTACTGAAACCATCAGCTCAGTCCACAGCCCTGCACAAGCTCTTGCTGGAAGAAAACAGTGTCAAGTAAAGGTGAAGGTCGGTGATGAGCAGTGTGCCCTAGGAGTCTGTCTTGGGACTTGTGCTCTTCAACATGTTCATCAGTGACATTGATGGTGGGCTCAAATACACCCTCAGCAAGTTTGCCAATGACACCAAGCTGAGTGGTGCAGTTGACACGTTAGAATGAAGGGATACCATCCAAAGGGACTTCGACAAACTCAAAAGGTGGACCTGCGTGAACCTAATGAGGTTCAACAGGGCAAAGTGCAAAGTTTTGCATTTGGGCTGGAGTAATCCCAGATACGTATCCAGACTGGGAGAACTCCTTGAGGGTAGCCCTGAGGAGAAGAACCTAGGGGTTCTGGTCCATGAATAATTTAACGTGAGCCAGCAGCGTGCTCTTGCAGCTTGGAAGGCCAATGGTATCCTGGGTTCCATCAGAAGAGGGGTGGCCAAAAGGGACAGGGAGGCGTTTGTCCTTGTTCTCTACTCTGCCCTTGTGAGGCCCCACCTGGAGAACCGCATCCAGGTCTGGGGTCCTTAATACAAGAAAGATGTAGAACTGTTAGAGAGGGTCCAGAGGAGGGCCATGAGGATGATCAGAGGGTGAAGACAGGCTGAGGGAGTTGGGTTTATTCAGCATGGAGAAGAGAACGCTGCAAGGATGCCTCACTGCAGCTTCCCAGTATTTAAAAGGGGATTTTAAAAAGGAGGGGAATCAACTTCTTACTCAGATAGATTGTGATAGGACAAGCAGGAATGCTTTTATGCTCAAGGAGGGAAAATGTAGATTGGATGTCAGGGGGAAGTTCTTCACAGAGAGAGTGGTGATGTGCTGGAACAGGCTGCCCAGAGCGGCTGCGGATGCTCCATCCTTGGAACTATTCAAGATCAAGTTGGATGGGGCCCTGGGCAACCTGGTCTAGTACCAGAGGAGGTTGGTGGCAGGAGGGTTGGAACTTGATGATCCTTGAGGTCCCTTCCAACCCAAGTCTTTCTATGATTCTAAAGTGCCACTTCCACTGAGGATAAGCAGAAATGCTGATATTTTTCATCACCATCACTCAAGGGATCCTGAGATTTCCATGGAGAACATTTGCAGCTTTAGGTTCCAAATGCCCATGTGGAAGCTGAAGTGATCTTGTAGAACAGGACACTGAGTAGATGCCAGCTAAGCCTTGTATTGTGGTTTGAAACCATTATTCTATGGCTTTATTTTCTATCCATAGAAGCTTACCTTTACTTTTAAAACTGTAGGGTGTAACGTTCAGGAAAACCAGACTTTTGTCTGGATATATTGGTCCACTGATAGAAAATTGCACTAAAAAGAAAAAAGGAATAAAAATACAAAAGCACCTATATTTGTCTCATATGCAGTATAGAATGATTCTGTTGCTGGTTCAACAAATAAGAGAACTGTTCATTTCACTGTATCACTAGTATTTTAAATACTAAGTTGAGAGAATTGCAACAATAAAAAATAAGCATTTTAAAGGCTGCTGTTACTCTTTGCTCTGGTCATCCAGGAACATGCTGGGTACTCACAACAATAGTAATATTAAAGGAAAAGCTTACTGCTTATCCAGAATAACAGCTCTGTACTCTCAGGTTGTGGCCATTTTCTTTCAGAGCACAACGCAGTGTTGAAATACAGCACTGATAGCGCTTGCTATTGTTTTGATTCAACATGAAACAATATCAGTGAGTCACCCAGGTCTCTTGCAGTTCTGTTCACTTTCTGGTTGTGCTGGGCAAATATATGGAACATTCACAGAACAAGAAGTGTCTAAATTTTATTACTTGAGAAGTAAATCTATGTCTTCCTTAGTTAAGTGGTAAGTATTGCTTACTTATACCAATGTATGCTTACATATCTACAGAGCCTTTAAATACCAGGTTGCTTGATAATTAAGTAAATCCTCAAATACTTTTCAGGGAGGAATAAATACCATTATTATCCAAAGCAGCACAAAAAGAAGAGATGATCATTCTAAAAATATTTATCTTGTAAGGCCCTATAGTACAGTTCTAAACACTCAATAGCAGCCCTGCCAACCTCCAGCATTAAAAAAAAATTATGAAGACGATTTAACAATAATTTTTTTTTACACTTGGCTCACAGTTTCTTACAATGAAGTATACTTTTGCTCACTTGAGATGAAGAGCTAAAAATTTCCTTTTTCAAATTTCAGTTGATAATCTAGCAGTTTGACAAACTAAGCCTAAGATTTGTAGAGACGTCAGGAATTATTGTAGGGCTTCAGTTAGCCATCAGGCTTGTAGAGGCTTTGAGCAGTTTTCGCATTACAGAAACAGTGAATGAAATTATGTAGCACTCAGTGAATTAAACCTAATCAGTGACCTTCAAATTTAATGCATGAGAAAGTTTTAGTCTTGGAAGCAGAAGAAAAAATGAGGATAAGTGGATTGAAAGAGCAGTGGGGCTGCAAGGAAGAAAACTGTAGTACCTTACTAAAAATCCTACTGCTTTAGAGTGGGGTAAACAACTGAATCAGATATGATTCAGTGGCACTTAAAACCACTCAAATCATAATTAGTAGTTTTGTTCAATCTTGATTAAAACATATGAATACCATTTTCTATATTAACAGATAATATCAATTTATAATTAGATGTAGGAAACATGAAATTCTATGAGCAAATCCATATATATTTCATTAATTAGATAAAAAGAATGCAAATTACAGGAGCTTACTTGTGCAAATTCTGCTGTCATCTATGGAAAAGAATATTTGGAGGTATCTTAATGGGGAAATTTTCAAATGTGTCTGTAAATATGAAGGAATGAGTTGGACAACTGACTTTACTCAGTGCTTGTAGAGCAAGATCATGCCTTTTTAATTTTCTTAGAAATCTTTAAGGATTTTTGAAAATACGATATCTTTAAATACAGAGATTAAAAGGAAGACATGGAGCAATCTATATTGTTTCAAATTATTTTGTTGTGATGAGATTTTTCTGTTTGACTCTAGGGAGGATCAATAAAACTTAATTCATGAACACCCTTCAAGTAATGTGGAGCTGCTCTAGACACAGGCAAACATCTTGGGCAACAAAGTGTTTTATGACCTTTCATTGCACAGTGCATGCTGGTATTACTGGGAGGACGGACAGATAAGGGAGGTTTCCCTAAAAGCACTGGTTATTCACTATCTATCAGAGGGACAAGCAACAGCTTTCATCCATTCTTCTTCCTCCTTTCTGGAAGTGAACCAGGAGTGTTTGCTCTTTCTTTCATACCCACTCCAACAAAATTCAGTGCAGGATAAGCTGTTGTACTCAATGCACATATGACATAGATTGCCCCAGCAAAGTAAAGGTATAGTGTCTCTCACTTTCTTTTGGAGTGAGAAGCTGGTTGCTCTCCAATAGCCTTTTTCAATACAAATAATGCATACTTTTGGGATTAAAAAAAAAAATGGATCAGCTAGATGTCAGGTCTGTTTGCGCTCACAAGAATATTTAGGAAAACGCTAAATAATCTGGCTGAAAACTATGATAAATTTGACATTATCAATAGGAATAGTTAGTTGATTGAAACAGATTTAGAATGTTACCAAGAAACTATCCTGGGTTCAAATATAGCTGGGTGGATCTGAGCTGTGTATATGCACTCTGTATAGAGGCAAGTCCTCACTTTGACACACACCTGATTTCCTGTTAAATGCAGTTATTCCAAATTTGTATTAATTTTCTGTGCTGCTGTGCTGCCTGCCACCATTTGGACCATTGTGGGAGGAGAATGTGATAGTCACAATTGCTCCATAGACAGCAAAGCTGAAGGCCTGGCAAGTTTTGTTAACAGAAAAATTACAAGATCCACTCTTTCTATGGATTTCCTTTTCGATTTTTTGCTTGTTTTGTTGTTTGTTTCTGTGGTACGAGGAAGAAGGCAGCCAGCACTGCTGTTAAGAATAAAATATATACATTATTTATTAAAATATGTAATATTTAGACATATGAGAATATTAATAAGCAACATTTTCATTAGAAATGAACTGATGTTATTTAGAATAGGTTCCTGAACTAAACTATTCTCACTGCAGATGGTAATTTTTTTATAACCTACCTCTTCAATGGGGGCAAGAGCAAGGCTGTTCTGCTCTAAGAAAGTGATCAAGATGTTAACATGCCTGAACTAGAATATTTGGGAATATTAATCCATTAATTTATGGTATTAATTGGATCGAGTGGTTGCAAATAGATGTGTGTAAGCAACAGAGCATACTGAAATCAAGATCTCTAAGAAAAGTTGTAAAATAATGTAAAATGAGTTTCTAGGAAATGTATGCCATCTTGCACTGATAACAAGATTTCATATCCTTTTTAGTTTCCTTTTTTCTGAGTCTGAAATAATCTCAACTTTGAAGCTCCTGCTGCTGAGAACCGATCCAGTTTTGCGTAATTTTTTTTTGCAGTATTCTCAAGGAGCATCACTCATCGTTAACAGAAACTAAGTGATCTGCAGTGATGTCAATATTGTAAATTCAATTGTACTTTGTGCATTCTGAATTTTATGAATTTGTCTTTAAAATCTGATTTTAGTCTCAGTAAATTAACAGTAGGAAAAATCATAGAAAAATAATGCCATGAAAGTTAATCAGGACTGTAAACAGGATGGTAATATTTTCCTAACAGATAATACACACCACGTACTCCAAGAAAAATTGCTGTTCTTTTTGCTCGAAGGAAATCTTCCACAAACCATCTAGCACTGTATTTACTACCATAACTTAGAAAGTACTCTATGACTTCAGCGCAGGGGTGTGGTGTAGGATGTCTTAGTCTGAATTTGATTATTATGCTAGAAGAAAATTGTTAAAAGGAGAGCAAGATGGAAGTAAGTCTGCTAGAGGTGATTGTCACTTCATGAGACATAAATGTTATGTGTAGCTTTCCCTAACCTCAAAGCTAAGACTGTTGGTACATTGAGTGTAACAATTTGCTCTTTGGGCCAACTTCATCCTGACATAATTGGGTTCAGTTCCTTTAGCTTCTAAAGGATTGCATTCATTTTCACAGACTTGGATTTGGATTTGAAGTCTTGACAGTCATCAAGAAATTATTAAAACTGCTCTTTCATCATTTCCTGTGATCATGCTTGCATAAATGAAAACACTGACAATGTGTGAATAGATCTTCAAGGATGAGTATCACTAGTAAGAAATTTCTCTGATTGGTTACAAGTGTCTTCATTTTTATAATCACTTATTAATGTGGAGATTAATTTTCAAGACTGAAAGATTCTGGATTTGAGATCAATATAAATTGCAGGAAATATGAATTTTTAAATGCACTTTTTCTAAAATGTTAGATGATTTTGATTTAACATCACACAGGTTGTCTCACATTTCTTCACAGAAATTCTGGAAGCTGTAAGTCAGCACATCATATTTGAAAGCATCAATCTAATCAAGCTAATCTAGCATCATATCTGGTGCTTAACATGGTTTTCCATCCATTTTGTGTTGTGCTGTTTTCTTTTTCTTCTTTTTCCTGCCAGCAGAATTGGAAAAAAAAAAGAGGCTTTTTTTTTTTGGGGGGGGGGGGGGGGGATGTACATGATTCTAACGTTATGATACAAAGCTAACAACATATTTTTTCCCTCAGAAGTTTACAAGAATTCATATATTTACACACGTATAACAGAGGTTAGTTCAGAAGATGAAGCCCTCTTTAGTTTAAATTCGGAAGCACTTCTTTAATAACAAAGAAATTCTGTTGAGAATGGGATCTGAAAGAAGAGTAATAATAGCTATCAGATTGGAGTTACTTCTCTTTGAGGGCGTTTTTCTTAATATTGCCAATAGCAACAATTTCAAAAAGTAGACATCTGAGTTTTCCCTTACTTGAAAATAGTAGTAATAGTAGTAGTAATTGTTATTAATAATGATTAATGATGTCGCTAAATGGAAAGGGATCCTAGTGTTTCTAAGAAAGGAATACAGGAATTACTGTAAACAGTAACTGAAGTGAAGGTTTCACTTAGAACTGAATGCAAATGTTCAGATTAAATAAAGCACATTAGCATTTGCCCAGAAACACATCATGAAGGAAATGCTTTTTATTAGCATTTAGTTAGCTACTCAGCAACTTTTATTAATGATAGAAATATGTGACAGGCAGGAAACAAAAAAAAATTAAGTATTTCCTAGTAGCATCTTTTTCTAATTGCAGGGAAAAAAATGTCTGATAAAAATATATTTTGCAAAGAATGCAATATTTCTGATGTAGAGGAACTGTATATGCTCATTTTTCCCCTTTTATGCTTTTCAAATATACAAATCTATATGGAACATTAATAAAGAAGGAAAAAATCTACACTCTCTTGTACACTGTCAAAGGGATCGTAAGACAATTAATTTCACTAGATTTTGAATAGCCTACACAGCCTCTGAAATTATATCTCAATGATGTAGGAAGTTCATCCTCTCTCTACCAGTATTTTTCTCAGCATTCATCTAAACATGGGCACATCAAATAAGTTTAGTATTAATCAGAGCTCTATTTAAAATTATGAAAATTTCTTAAGATGGATGCTTATCTTCATATTTTTGCATGTTAATAAGTAGCCAGGTCTTAATTCTTCCAGCCTTCGCAGGAAAAAGGAGATACTCAACAAAATTTAGAATTTGTTAACTTCATTAAATACTTTAACATGACACTAAATGCCTATAATCAGGGCCTAAGATTTGAAAATGTTGACATTTTTTTCTTAGTCCAGATTGTACATTATTGGGAAAATAATTAACCATGTTGAAAGATGTTAATCAAATAGAGTATCTGGGGGAACATTTCGTATACTTCATGTAAGAAATAATTTCTGAAGGATATGGGAATAAGCTGTGATTACCTTTACATGTGGTTCTGTGTCTTGTGGATCTGGCTCATAAAGAGTAGCACTAAACAGGTCACCTAGCTTTATAGGCCAAGATCAAGATAAGATAACCACTGTGGAACAGAGTGTATCTTCAGCAGTTTTGCAGATGAAACTTTTACACATTGAAATATAGGAAACTGTCTGAATAGAAGGAAAAAATTCATAAGAGGACAGTCAAACACTGGATGATCTGAGAGCCTGTGGAGTCCCCACTGTTGGAAATGTTTAAAACCCAACTAGTCACCAAGCAAATTTCTCCTGCTGACGCTGTTCTGACTGGGGGTGGGGGAGGATTGAACCAGGTGATCTGCAGAGGCACCTTCCTGCCTCATGTGTACTGAGATGATGTCTCAGAAGTCTTCCTAATGATGTTGTTCTTCATTATTAGAGTACAAATTTCTCCTTATAGAAATGAACATAATCAAGAACATTGGACTGGCTTTTTGTTATACAGACAGCTTGCACATATACTAAAAGAGTTTTAGAGTTGAATTTTGCTACCTAAAAACAGCAGAAGTGTGGTTTTTATGATGTTCAGTGTGATTGTACCAAGTATAAAAACTATAAAACTAGGAAAAAAAATAGTCAGTATTCTTTAAGCCTAGGGCCATGAATTCAAGCATCTTCCACCCTGACATTCTGTTTTCTTCAGTGGCAATAAGGAAAGAAGCTTGACAGACCAAGAACCTGGGTAACTAACTTTGAACATTACTGCTGATTGTCTAGCATGCTTACAACTGAAATCTATGGCAAATTAATATTGTGTGCATACTCACACAAAACTAAACATGTATGTGAATTCCTAAAAGAGTGCATAATGCAGGAGTAGACTATAACAGTTTATAAATAAATCTGTGTGAATATATTCAGCAAATTTAGACAGATGGAAGGGATCAATGGTACAGTTATTGACAGATATGTATGTGCACAAATCAACAAGAAAGACTTCAATTTCTCTTTACAGTTTTGGATTTTGAGAAATGTTGGATGAGAAGGCAATTTACTCCTGAAGGAAACGTACAGAAAGCGCAGTTCCTTTGTGGATCTCCTTCAGAGGATTAACGTTTAGATACAAATCTAACAAATGCACCTTTTTTAGCTTTGCCAAGTGATTTCAAAAGTCAAACAGAAAAGAGACATTTTGCCCATAATAACAAAAATTGCTTTTCCAAACTCTTTTCATCAGTCAGGTTCTTTCATATGTCTTTTATCAATATTAGTCCAAGGAAAATTTGTTCTTCAAATGTGGGATATAGTATCTGTGCTAGGTTATATAACTTCTTTCAAAAACCATATTGTTTGGGATTGTCATGAGAAATCTGATGAAAGGCTGATGCATACTGTCTTTATCACAGCGTGCTTTAACAATGTCTATGTGTCATTATTGTTTATTTGCTGTCTCTGAGGGAAACTGATTTACAGATCTTCCTGCTAGCTCATTCCTTATTTAATCTGCTTGCTTATAATTATTCTTATAATAAAATTATAAATAATTATTAGGAGGTTCATATTTAGAGATGGACAGTCTGACTGTTGCTATAATGACAATTGCATCTGGTACTCTCCATGTCCTAGGGTGATCGGTTTGCTCAGTATTACTATAGCTTTGATCTCTAGACTGAATTGTTTTAACAGATGAATATAATATTTTGGGAACATTTTCTATAGGATGCCATGAAAGGGATCTATTCTATTTCTGCATGTTACTATTTCTCTAATTTACCCGATCTGCTGTTGTTCACCCACTCTGTTCATTCCCTGGGATTACTGGAGTTGGAGACAGTGAAATAGGCTCATAAACATCTGCACTAGGGGAAAAAAACTCAGAAATAGAGTAGGAATGGCCAATATAGAGGTTCTTTGCAGCTGATTTAAAAAACGCATTTTCTAATCTCTTTGTGATATTTCAAAATGTGAAGCAGTAGTGGGGAATTTCTTCATTTTCTGTAACTGTATGGCCTTAGGAAATGTTCAAATAGGGAATATTTTGTTTTATTCCTCTGCATGTTGGAAAATTCTGACAGGCAATGAGATATTCCTTGTGTAAAGGAATTTAGGTTTTGTAGCTATATTTTGTAGCTTCTTACATTCCCAGTTGGCAGTGTTCCTAAAAAAGCTGAAGAGGAGTAAATAAAAATAAAGTCAAATATATCAAGCATATGCTTTAGGAGGGAAGGAGACCGATACAAATCCTACAAGAGCTCACAATATTTCATTACAAATAAGATGAAAGAACAACCCTGGATGGAGATCTCTTCTGCCACTGTGGGCATCAAGAGACAAAGGAAGAGCAAGCACACAGGTATCATGCCATGGTTGCATGGGCAAAATCAGTGATATAAATTGATATTTCATAATTATCTATTCTATTGTCAAAATGGCTCTTGCATAGCTGCCATGGAGGGAGGCGAAGCAGCAAATCAACACATTTGTCTCCTATTTTTTGTAATGGCATTGAAGACCATGGGTTGGAAGTTCTCTCCTGAACCTGTTAGTCCCACTGACTATGCCCACATAAAAAGAACACGTCACGAACTCTATGGGGGTTAAATCAGAATATATTTTAATTGTGATATATTCCAACAAATATATGCAAGCATATGTTGCCTCCCTTACACTATGTTAATAATACAGGTTTTTTTTTAATTGCTCTTGTTAGCTTATAAGAAAAGAATATAGCAAAAATAAGGATGGGGGCAGAGGCAGTTGAACTTTCATAGGGAGGAAGACTGAAGAGACTGAAGTTTACAGAAGAGATAAGTAAGAAGGAGCATTACAGAAATCTTTCAAATAATGAGTGCACTAAAAAAGGAAAGCAAAAATATCTCCCTGCTTCCTTCATCTTATTGGCTTTCTTTCCATTTCACTGAGCTGTAAGCTGTAAGCACGTGTCTTGCTCGCAGACTTCGAGTGATCAATCATTCTGTCCCCTTCTTCCTCCTACTTTGATCTTTGAGGCTTTTGCACATTTGCTCCATTCAAATCTTAAACAGTTTTGGATAGAAGCTTTTTCATTTTGGAAGTGTATAAATGGTGAAAGAACACTGATTTGCCCAAAACTGTATGCAATTTTAAAAACTAAAGCATCAATTCTTCTTAAATTTTTGAGACTCTTTAGCTTGGGTTTAGACAGCAGAAACTGAGCAGATATTTCTGCAATCATCAGGAATTCTGAATGCAGACAGCTATAGTGACTACTGAAAATAAAACATCTATGGCATTTAAATATTATCATAAGACAAAATCAAGTTTTCATGACTCCCCTGTCTTTCTCCAAAGTATTTCTGCATTAATATAGTTGTCTAATAACAAAAACTAAACCTTCAAAATATTTTTGAGAAAAAGAATTAATCTCTCAAAATCACATCTAACCCAAAAAAGTGGAAGTAAATTTTAACTATAAAATAATATTTAAAAATGTGAATTTGTCATACAGCTTCATAGTAATGTTTTTCTTTTTCTAAATTTCTTAATCATCTATATTTTTCTAAAGCTACTATCTTTGTGGCATTGTGAATTCCATTCTACCTGCAAGAAAATAAAAAGTTTTGGTGTCCCATTAATGAAAACAGATTCTTTTTCTAATACGTTGTAGAGTTTTCTGTAAAGACTGAATAATAAAAACACTTAGGAAATCTTTTCATTGAATTTGTTTTTCCCCTAGTGTCCTTTCAAACTATTTCTAAATAATTCATACAGTTTATTGTATGCTATTTTGCAGTTGCAGAGCTTTTTTGTGTGTTTGTATGGCAATTATACAATGTAAGTTGCATGGTCAGTGCATTTCATTTTTACTAATTGATTTTCAGTGAGAATGTATGAACTATCAATTGTTGTTCAATATGACTTTGGATCACTGAACTGAATCTACATGCATATTAGTTGTTAGTGTGTAATAATTAGATGACAGCGTGTAATCACCTTAAGCCAACTGTATGGAGAATTATAATATATCTACATAATTTTAAGGAAATATATTTCTTTGGGATTCAATGATATGATTTGCTCCTACAGGAGGTTTTTGACTGAAGGCCATTCATTTGGACATTTTTCATTCTACTAAGTCATCAAATCTTGATGCAACATAGTCTTTACGTTCTTCAACTAACAGAGTTACATCCATGCCATTACTGGTTAATACCAAGGTGGTACCAGATAAGTTTGATGTGTTGTTGTCTGAGATTGGTTTTCATGCACTGATTTCAGCTGTGAAGACATTTCAGGGATCAGTTTTCAGACATGAAGCCTCATAGTAGAGGTAGTTGCTTCTCTAAACCTCTTTCACAGTGTGTTTCTGTGAAGTGTTTCAGAGTATATTCCCAAGCATGTGAATGTTCTCAGAGTACGGAAGCTGTTTGCTGGTTGAGACTCCAAGGTGTGAAAAAGGGCAAAAGTAGTGCAAACTTCAGGCTTGCTTGATGAAAAAGACCTATTTCATTGTTCATAAAGGAACCTGTTCCAGCTAGAAGCTACAGTGGGAAAAAAAAAAAAAAAAAAAAAAAAAAAAAGGAACATACATCTTTTGTTTCTTTCCAGTTTATATTCTGTAGAAAATAATGTGAGAGCTGAACTAGGAAAAAATGCCACAGGTGAAAGATTTTGCTCTCTCTTTCTATTCCTGTGTGAATGAGAGTTTCTGTCTAAGGAAAAGTAAGACAAATAGATCATCATCATAGAAGAAATGGAAAACATCGGTAATCTTCCCAAAAGTTTTCTCAGAGAAACCCTGTACTTTATACTTTGTATGGAGTATATCTATTTCAAATACCTGTTCACAGCTCTGTAACTTTCAGTGTGTATGATATTTATGTACATATTTATTTACTTTCATCAATGCTCAATCTGTATTTATGTAAAACATCTTCAAATGAAGAAGATTTATATAATCAGCTTGTTCTTCTTTTTATATATATATTATATATGATGCTGTATGGTACTGCTAGATCTTTACCCTCTCTAGCTTAAATGCCCCCAAAGGGCTTCTAACAACCTCAGATAAATCATTTCCTCCAAACTTTTATTTTGTACTGCAATTCGTTATTATTTTTAGCCTTACTTTTATTCTTCATATTTTAGCCTGTAATAAATGCCTTTTTTTCTAAGAATGAAGAATGATTATATGTAAAATTTAGCTGCTTGCCTAGCATTTTCCCATGTCATTTATTCCCTTTGGTTTGGTGCTTTTCTCCTTCCTGAGTAATAGTGAATGTAGTTTAGATACACAGCTATCTATAATAGTATGTTCTGAACAACACCACAGCAAAGAGGACTATGCTTTCTTTGGGAATTAGCATCTGCAGGCAGTAATTATAAGATAGAATATGTGACTTGTGTTATAATGCTGGGTTTAGGATTTTTAAAAGTATCTTTCTTTCTCAAATGGGTCCAAGGTACCAGAAGGCATGCAATATAAACTCTGAGATGCGTATTTTAATACTGGGAGTCTGAACTAATGAAAACTGAAATATTAAGGGATATACAGATTATGATACCTCTAGCTTTGTTCAAGCTCTGCTTCAATTACTTCACAGAGCTACTCACAGAGTGAGTTATTGGTACAGAAATCTCTCCTACTTAGGTTGTTTTTCAGGGAGAAAAACACATCCAGTTCAGCTGTAAGAAAAGATAAACAGAACAGGACTCAATTCTTTGGTGCTGCACCTAAAATAGAATAGAATAGTTCAGCTGGAATGGACCCAGGGAGATCACCAAGTCCAACTGTCTGACCAGCTCAAGGTTAACCAAAAGTTAAAGCAAAATAATGAGGGCATTGTCCAACTGCCTCTTGAACACTGACAGGCTTCAACCGTCTCTCTAAGAAGCACTGTTCCACTGTTTGATGACCCTCACAGTAAAGAAACATTTCCTAATGCCCCTGTGACAATTCCCTGGCAGCTTTATGCCATTCTCATCCTGCCATCGGCTCCAAGGAGCAGAGCCCGGCACTTCCCTCTGTTTCTTCTCTTCTGAGAGCTGCAAAAAGCAGTAAGGTCACCTCTTGGCCTCTTCTTCTTCAGATTGGACAGCCCTTCCCATGGCCTCTCCACACAGGGCATGCCTTCCAGCCCTGTTACCAGCTTTGCTGCCCTCCTCAGGATATATTCAAGGACCCTAACATTCTTTTTATATTGTGGAGCCCAGAAGTGCACACAGTTTTCAAGGTGAAGCTTCACCAGTGCTAAATACAGCAGGAGAATCGCCTCTTTGATTGGCTGGTTGTGCTGTCTTTAATCTCAAAATGTGATTTGCTCACTTGACTGCCAGGGCACACCTCAATTGTGTCCTTCCTTCTGGGGCAAGACATTTGCAATACTGACAGTTCTGCTCTGCTGCCCTTCAAGCATCCAGAGTCATAAAACTAAAATGAAGTATTTGTCTCTTCCCCTCCTTTCCCCTTGCCATCTCAGGCCAGTTGCTGTGTTGTAACATTTGCAATTTTACATTGTATCTTGACAGAAAAGTTTAGTATTTAGTGAAACAAACAGATTGCATGTACAAAGAAGTGAAGTTGTCACTCAACTGCAGTTTTTTAAGGGATTATTTTTCATTGTAAGTGGTACAGATTGAGATTTATCAAATATGTTCTTTTCCTCCACTTGATAGATCTTGCCTAGGTGATCATGCCATTCCCAGTAAGGCCATTGATCCCCCAATTACGAATTTTTGCAAATCTCATTAAGTGCCTGTCTATAACTTTGCAAAAGCAATCCCCTAGTTCTATCTGAAGAGATAGCATACATAGACCTCGTTAGCTAAACATCTCAGCAAACCTGTATTTCTTTGAAGGAGGTCTCTGGCCTCAAATGCTGTGCCAAGCTATATGCCAGAAAAACCCTATTATTTTTTAAAAGGCATTGCTCACTTAAAATCTGACAATCAAGAAAAAATTTAACAGCTTATAAATACCATCTCACATCTCAATTTTTCTTTGACTTTTCACTGATGATATTCCTTCACTACATCCCTTCCTCCTCTTTTTTTCAGTCATCCGTCCTTTGCCTCTGCTGTTTCTCAAAAGGATGCTGATGTCAACTTCTCTTTCCTTTCTCTATTTTCTTCTCTTCCTCTTCCATCTTTCTCAATTCCTTGATGAACAGAGTTGATATTCACCCAGATACCTAGTTCTGTGCCAATTATACTTCACATTCTAGAGTCACAAATCCTATAAATATTATGCGTAGTAAACTGTAGAGATGATTATTCACTGTGCCTGAAAGATATGTAAAGTTTTATTTATATTTTTTCTGACAAAATATTTTTTCTGCTGTTTATTCCTGACTGCACCGATACTCAAAACATTTGTGTATTTTAACATATGTCCAAGTAGAAAGAAGATGAGAAGCAGCTGCACCTACCAATGAGTTCTACATTTTGTATACCAGCAGAAGCTGCACAGAAAACTCTTGAGGCAGAGGATAAGAGAATACATTTTCAGAGTTCATTGGATGCCACACCAGAAACGCACAGAGGTCAGTTTAAAGAATAGGGTAGACTTGTATGCCCAGGGCACTGGATAGTATCCTGGATCTTTAATAAATACAAATTGTCAAAGCATCAGGTTTATATTCAGTTTGAATGATGGCTTCATTGTGGAACTGAGCCCTCAATGCTGTCTCAGGGCACTGCTGATTTGAAATGAAGAACACTGCTTCTAAATCATTTAATGCTCATTTTCTCAAATTCTGATCCGTGCTGATTCTTTGCGGTTTATGAGATCACAACCCTATGTGACCTGGCTGCAGTCCAGGGAGCAGAACAGAGTTCCAGGTCTTCCAGACTGCAAATTGAATTACTCCTCTCGACATTAAAGTCAAACCAAAGTCTCATCAGGACAACACTGCAAAAGCAGTCTTAATATGACTTGCTGGCACACGCCTGAAATCCGTTCCAAAAATTAATTATTTTTTGCTCTTGCTATGCAAATACACTATATTAATTTGAACAAACAATTTAAGAATGCATGTAGTATCAGAATGGCCTTGGGATTAGAGACTTCTGAATTCCAGTTCTTTTACTGACTTTTATCTTCATGAAAGTGTATCCTTGTCAATCTGCAGTGTCCTTTTGAGACCTCTGAATACTAATTACAGGCTACTTAAAAATACATTCTACTCGCAGTATCCATCCTCTTGGATATCACATTGGGCTATCTTTCAATATTTACTAGCCAGTTCAACTGCAGTTTATATAAAAATCTTCTACGTTTCTGCATACAAGCATTATTTAAATATTTATTAATATTGAGCCTCAGTTCTCTATCTTTAGGAAGGAATCAGCTCTTCTTGGAGGACTGACTGCTAATAATGCATCTTGGAAGATACAAGGCACTAAAGTAATTATAACTCATAGAATTATGGACTATCCTGAATTAGAAGGGACCTATAAGGATCACTGACTTCTTTCCAGATCCACAAAGCACCACTCAAAATCCACACCCTACATCTAAGAGCACTGTTCAGACGCTCTTTGAACTCTGGCAGTAGGGGCCATGCCTGCAGCCCTGAGCAGCCCGTTCCATGCCCACCGCCTTGTGGTGCAGCCCCTTTCCCTAACCCCCATCTGCCCTCCCCTGACACAGCTCCATGCCGTTCCCTCGGGCCCTGTCGCTGTCACACAGAGCAGAGCTCAGCGCTGCCCCTCCGCTCCCTGTGAGGAGCTGCAGCCGCCATCAGGCCTCCCCTCAGCTCCTCTGCTCTGGGATGAACAGACCAAGGGACCTCAGCTGCTCCTCATGTGTCTTGCCCTATAAACCCTTCTCCACCTTCATCGCTCATCTTTGGATGCTAATAACTTTATATCATTCTTCTATTATGGCACCCAAAACTCCACACATTGCTTGATGTGAGGCAATACAGCACAGAGCAGAGTGGGACAACCCCTCCCCTCACCCGGTGGCAGTTCTGCCCTTGATGAAACCCCAGGGTACAGTTGGCCCTTTTGCCAGGGCACACTGCTGACTCAGCTCCAACTTGCCAGCAGCCAGAACACCCAGATCCCTTTCTGCAGGACTGCTCTCCTGCCTCTTGTCCACAGTCCTTTTCCCAGGTGCAGAATCTGGCACTTGCTCCCGTTAACTTTCAGATTAGTGATTGCCTAGCTCTCTAATTTTTTGGAGATCTCTCTATTCTCTCTACCCTTGATGAAGTCAACAGCACCTCTCAATTTAATATTCCTGTAGACTTGCTCAAAACATCTTCTAGTTCTATATCCAAGAAGTCATTTATGAAAACATTAAAGAGAACTGGTCCTAAAATAGAGCCCTGGAGAGCTTTACTAGTGACTGGCCACCAGCCTAATGGAAACGCATTTACAATGATCCTTTAGACCCGAATCGTCAACTGAAAAAAATTAACCATATCTATGTCAGTTTGGAAGGCAGACATCCACATTTGGTCTGGCATTTATATGGTCACCTTGCAAAGAACAAGCCATGCAGAGCTTCTGGAAGGCCTGCAAGAAGTTACTCTGAAATATACACTTGCAACCTGGAGATAAAGAAGACAATCATCTGATCCCAAGAGCAACCAGAAGGCTACTAGTAGTAAGAGACAGCATAGACAAAATCTAATCTGCCAATTGCTTTTCACCTCAGTACAGGTCACAGTAGAACTTCAAGTATCACCGGAACAAAATGTAAGACACATGAGAGAGAAACATCCTGAGAATCTGAAAGTAAATGTCTCTGTGCAATTAGCTATTTACCCTTGCAGAATAGTCAAAGTATATCTTTAATTTTAAAGTTGAGATAGATAGGGGTTTTGTCACACTTCTAGATTCTTCTGTAATAATAGTAATAAAAAAGCTATAATATTATGGTAAGATTGTGTTGTAAGCCTTTGCTCTAGCACAGAAAGCAATATTTCTTAAAGCAATGCTAACAGAAGAAAGAAATTCTTCATTCAGGTGTTATTTTCTAAGCATTAATGTTTTTTTTTTCTTTTTTCCATTGCTACATACCTTAGCTATATTAAGTTATAGCCTGAAACAGGATTTTATTCTTCAGGGCTTTACATAAACACTAGATATCATCTTCAACAGATGCTGACTCCATCCAAATTTAGTTTAAAGAAGTCAATATATTTAATATTCTTGAGAATTTGTGTTCCCGTAACAGTTTCCTTTATCTTTAAAAGCAGTAGATTTGGGTTTAATTCCCTCTAGCCTTCTTGAAAACAGTTATTTGCCAACACTCACTCCTTGTGTCAAAGCTTTGCGGACAGTGATGAACATTTTCTGCTCTTTCTCCCCTCAACCTTTACATCAAATTATCTTTCTAAACAAATATGAGCTTAATAAGTGAGCCAGACATGAGCAAACAACAATATTTTGGTAAGTCAACAAGAAGGAATCCAGAGTAGATCAGCTGTCTCATGGTCTCAGCACACCCATTGGGATCAAATTTGGCTGCTGACTACAGTACTTGGGTAGTGAACTGTATCCAGCACTAGGCTCTAAATTGCAGCAAGTATTTAGGGAAAAGCATAGTGTCTGTCCTCACCATGCAGGCTGCAGTGATGCACTGGCTGTTTAGTATCCCTCCTGTACACAAGCAGTTAGGATAAAAACCTTCTCTCTCACCACAGTACAAGTTAACCTTTGGGCAGCAACTACCAGGAGCAAGTGGAAGAGACAGAAGAACAGTGCAATAAGCAAAGCCATGGATGTAGGTACTGATAGCAATGACTGCTGGTTGATCTCTCCACAAGCCTGAAACTTGTCGGAATCTATTTACCAAAAAGTTTAGAACTAAATGTATCTCTGAAAACATCCATTAACTGAGAGCTAGACATGCTAGCTAAGCTAATGAAACTGTGACTATAGTGAAAGTGTGCCAAAAATAAAAAATAAAAGCATTTTGTCCTGCATGCTTGGGTCTACACTGCCTACTCTAATACTGTTGTCCAGTGCATAAAATCATATTTTTCAGCTTTCTTTTAAGTGTTGATGGTATTAGAGAATTCTATGATTCATGTGAGGATTTAGCAGGTTCATTTGGCGACATTCAAGCAGTTATCAAAGAATTGTAGAAGTAAATAAAATAAATCTTTATAGTCATTCCTCAGTGAGTATAGTTTAGTTTTCAGAATTCAGAGTTGGCATAACTAAGATACATGTGGTAGCGTAAACAGTCATATAAATTCGATTTAGAAACTCACAAGGAGATTTAAGAAAAACAACATAAACATTAACGTTTTTATACTGCTGCAAGAAATGAAGTAGATAATAAAGTTAGAGAGAGTAAATTAAATTACAGTGGTTTCTGTTGTGTGAGTTTTTATGTGGTATATACCAGTAACTATAGGTTTAATTGAACCGATCAGTCTTTCACTAATGAATTCCCTATTCTTGTCCTTCTGTTGTAAAAGGCAAGCTTCACTATTTTTAGCAGTTAACACCTTTCATTTGAAATATACATTTAGATATATCTTTCATTTAAATATTTTAATTTTTCAAATAAAGTTTTGGGGTTTTTTTACTATTTTTTTTCCGGAGTTTGTTCTTATAGTGATCAGTGTTACAAGAAATGAATGAAAACTATTGTTGTCTTTCTCAATTGCTATGAAATTCTGACTGGCTACTGTCAGGAAAGGATTTTTAAGATTTTTTTTTAATAAAATAGCAAAGTATTTGTAAGCAAGTTGTTGGCAGATGGTATATCAGAACAGACTAGAGAACTCCAAGCAGGAGACTAACAGTGAAAGAAAAATATTCTTACATATTACTTAAATGCCTACTCATACAAAATAACAGAAGAGAGGTTCAGAATAGCATGAAGAGAGAGATAAGTTATATAGCTGAAATATTGGAAATAAAAGATTTGTGATTACATGAAGTTTTCAAACTGACTGGCTGCCAAATATAAGAAAACAAAAACGACTGATCAGTGACTTTCCAGAAAACTCTGAAGTTATTGCTTGCAAGAGGTTTAACACTATGCGTTCTGAAAAAAAAAACTGGACCAAACTTGAAAGAGAGGCAGAGAGGAAAACTGGAGAAAGGCTGTAGCACTGGGGTCTGTCTGAGATAGTCAACAGAATGACAGGCCAGAAAGCAGACTGTGAGTGATGTGTGAGCTCTGTTGTGACACCAAAGGTCACCTAAGTCTGTGTTTCATGTGAGGATTGAGCCTGTAGTGAGATAGAGCCTGTAGTGAGAAGTGTTTACAACTTTACAACTTTCACTAACTTTTTAGCAAATGTTAGACAGGAAAGCCACAAGCAGAGGAGATGGCAACATATGAAGACTCTTCACCTATTTACTTCTGGTATCTCTCTAAACTATTGGAAAAAATTCCATGTCTTTCATCTGGGTTTGTGACATGCAAAAGCAATTATGGTAAACTTTTAAATTAATGTTGTGCCCTACTACATAAGAATCTGTAACCCAACCCATCTGGAAAAGTTGAAATAATTTATTTTGATTTTTCAGATTTTCATTTCAAAGTGTGGCAAATAAAAATAAAAATAAAAATAAAAATAAAAATAAAAATAAAAATAAAAATAAAAATAAAAATTAAAATTAAAATTAAAATTAAAATTAAAATTAAAAAGAAAACCAAAACGACCAAAAACAGGCAAAACAAAAAACACAAGACCTGAATTTATTAAACAAAACTTTCTATCCTTTTCAAAATGTTTTCTTATTTATCAGCTGAAATGGGAACCATTATTTGCATTTCTCTATCTTTAGTAATACATGTCACTTCAATCTTGAAGTAACCTTACTAAGAAAGAAAATAGTGACTGATAATCAAGCTTTTAATTAAATGCACTGATTCTGTTGTACAAAATAATATCTCCACATCTATTTTAGGCAACTTTTCCAATTTGATCTTTCTTCTAGGATCTGTGAACTAATTTCTATTTCAAAGAACCAATTATTCTGTCTGGCATTGGAGCATGCTAAAAGGCAGATAGCTATTTTGTCTTAAATTCAAGCAGCATGTCCAAACAGTAGTACCTACATTGATAACAAATTTGCAACAAGACATCTTCCATTTCTATTCTGGGCTTCATATAATTTCAGTTCACCTTCTAGTGCAGTTAGGCTAATGAAAAGTCAAGTATCAAGCTGGAAATAAATGTCTGATGTTACTTACTTCTGTTCCCAATGCAAACTCCTTCATACATGGACTAGGTAATAGAAGTTTGGAAAGACCACTACTCTCATGGAAAGACAGGTTTAGAGGAGCCTGATAGGGGGCAAAAATTTTGACATTATTCTTTTTTTTCATTAAGCATAACGATTTGTCCTTCTTTATAGAGGAGATAGTGTGCTTAATCTCCAGATTCTGTTTATGTCTCTGAAAAGAGAACATCATCTATCTTAAAAAATAGCCATATTGTTTTACCTCCCACCAGTGAAGCTCTATGGGTTCCTCTATGTACACATCCCATCTCTGACCATCTCATTTAAATGCTTCAGAATAAGAAGTACAACAGGTAAAATAGTAACAAAGTTTATCCTTGTATTCTGCAGTCTCATCTCTGGAAATAATAATGGAAAGGCCTTCATTGTTCTACCAGATCACAGGACATGGAGATTTGCCATGCAATAAAAGAGATAAATACAATTAAAGAGAAGATGTTTTTTGTAGTAGATACAGAAGCAGATGAGCCATCTCCACAAGGTCATGGCAAGACTGGGACTAGAATTCTGGTTGGTTTTATTTAGTTATGATATAAATCTCAGCAGGAATATGTTCCAAGAAAGGCTACAACTGTGACCACAGTAACTGAATCTGATGGAATGACACCAAAATAATTTTACTTAATGTTAAAAAACAGAACAATTCAAATAATTGTTTTGAGAATAAACAAAAGTAAGAGGACAGTTAAGCTGAAGGATAATGTTGCACGGAGAGCAGTGGACCCATAAACTATCAATGCACTCAGCCTAGAAGAAAGTAGATTTCCTGTCTTGAAAGAGTAAAGTCCCTTTTACTTTCTTTAGTCTAGAAATGAATAAACTCATTTTGGACTGAGTCAGTTCTTTTATAAAAACAATATGTCATTATTGTCTGCAGTGGAAAAGAAAATACGATGTTTTAAAGCAGGGGATTTTTTTTCAGTCTTAAATTCCTTTTCTGCTTAATGAATTCTCTACATGGTTCTGCAGAGTTAATGAAAGTACATCAATTAGCCCATTGCCTGTATAGGAGATTTAGTGGCCTGTGTACATTTCCCTGGTTTGGTCTTTTGTCCTTTCTTCAGCTGTCGACCCTAAATTTATGCAGAATGACACATCAAGTCTGATTCAAGTTTCACGAACTTATCACTTTTTTATGAAGGGAAAGGATGGGTGAATGCTATTCTGTTCAACAGTAGGTATCTCTTTTCTGCATGAATGTGAACTAGAAAAGGCTTAAGGGTTGTCTATTCACACATACAGCAGATTTCTTGTAAGGAAGCCCTCTCTGGTCCTTTGAGGCTACCATCTCCTCCTCCAGAAACATTCTGCTTGTTTGAAATGCACTCATGTATGAAAAGAACGATCTGAGAGGCCCAAGACCTCCTAAACCAGGAGGGATTTTCTTCATAGTTTTAACAACTATGGCATATAGATTTGTTAAGCATGGTGCAAACAAAAGGAAAAATAAAAAGAGGCAAAAACTTGGCAATCATTAATGAACACAATAGGTAGTTTGAGAACAATGTGAAATGAAGCAGAAAAAGAGTCATATATGCATCTATAATTACTGTACCTTCTTTCTATATGACAATCTGTGAGAAAGGTCTATCCCTACCTCTCACTGCAAACAGTATTTGAGCTGTCACTGCACTGAATAGAAAATCCAAGGAAGGTGTCAAAACACAGAATTGAAACAACTATTTTGAAACAGAGAAGAAGGGGTGAATTTCTGTAGATGTAGAATAAGAATTACTCCTCAGCCGGTTTACATAACCTGGTTTCTGAAAACAACTACTTTACAGTGAACGGAATGTATAGTTAAGAGTAGAGGAATTCTTATTCTCTACTGTAACTCTCCTTGGTTGAATATTTTTTAAATATGTCAGTGGTTGTGGCTGAGTGTGTGCACAAACACAAAATAATTATTACACTATCCTAGAACAGAGGTCATCATCAGACTCTTGAAGAAGCATGAGTGACACAAGCAAAACTGTGAGATTCTGCAGGAAGCATTATGAAACAATACAGCATATGTCTGTACAAAAAATATATGTTCTCAGTAGGAAAGAAATATAACACACTGATGACAAAGGTGTGACTGTACAATTGATGTAGAAACATGACAATAGTCTTGCCCTGACTGATTCAGTGCATGAAGCTCAGATAGAAGACTATTTCCCAGGGTGAAAAGAAACATAAAGCCCACACTGTAGGATTTGTCTACCTTTTCCCTTTCCTGAGCCTCACAGTAAAATCAAAACCACTTATTTTCCAAGAAGTGAAGTTCAACATGAACTGTCCCTCCTCTTTTGAGCACAAATGTTTCTCTACTTCAGCACGAAGAATGTGGCAGAACTGAACACGTGAAGAAAAAAAAAAGGGTTTTGAAGTGGCGTGAAAGAGCATGTTGCTTTTGCTTCTAGCAGTACTGAATATAATACATCTCCAGCCTCTCTGGTCAGGATTATTTTTTGTCCCAGTAATTTTCAGGACATACCAGGCCCAGCCTTGCTTCAGTTCTTATTTGCTTTGACAAACTCCTTATAGGATGTAGTCTGACCAATGTGTAGTAAGAAGTAAAACAAACTGCATCTGGATCAAGGTAGCTGGTATGCTATTGACTTATTTACAACTAACACTCTAGACCTTGTCAAGTGTTTGTCATGCCCTAAGGAATTATCTCAGGAATGGACATCTATAAAGTAAAAGGGGAAGCAATTCAGAAATATGGCAGTGTCATGCTGCTGGCCTGGTCCTAAAGATAAAACCCTAGTTGGAATAGCATGCCCCAAACTAACAAATTAACTGGCAGTTGGACTGCTAAATATGATTAACAGCTATGTTATGGGTTCTCTTCCTCCTTCAGTGTGCTTGTGTACTGAGGGGCTGCTGTAAAGATGAAGAACAAGTGACATTTCTCAGACTACAGAGAAAAACATCCTCCTTTTTAAGGAAACTGAAACACATATATAACATTTTGATCACTTAATTTAAACCCAATTCAAAAGAATTTTAGTGTTCACCCTTTAAAATGGTCTTTAGTATGATAAATATGACGAAAAGGCAATGAAATAGAAAATTGTGGTTTTGTTGTTCTGCTATTTTATAGTTTGGCAGAGAAAGTGCTGAAGAGCACTTGAATGCATAAAAGAGACTGGAGAATCTTGGCTGAGTCTGTTAATAACATTTTATTGAAATACAAATATGCCACAAAATTACAAAGCCAGCTAAAATATCTCACAGCTCAACTGAGACAAAGCCATCCCACTGTATGTCATCAACATTGTTAACTCATATTGTTGAAGAATTAATTTCAGTTTATTTGCACAAACTAGTGAGCTCCTTTCCTCTCTTACCGGAGGACCATCAGTCATACAAGCACTATTAAGTGACCTGTCAGGATTCTGAAATGCAGCTTCTTTGGTTTTGTCTTTTCCTACACACATTTACTCTTCAACATTAGTAGGGCAGATTTTATTTTATTTTTATTTTTGGGGGTGGCCAGTGAATGTCCTTTACTCATGAATTTAGCAAAGAGAAAACAGGTTTCTATATTTTTCCCAGTTTCTATTTTGGAATTAGATACTCTCTTATTACTATCCTACCACTCAAAGAAAAAGCTGTTAATTTACAAAGAGTTTTCATTTCCTGCAGTTGACATTCACCTTTAAAAGACTATGTTTTACACTCCTGAAGCTGAAATGAATCATCTTTTCTTCAAAATAATGCCAAAAGAGAAACTAAAGGTTTATTAGGGAAAATTACTTTTTTTAAAATTTTGTCCAGTTCTATGCTGTAGATCAGAACTGTTTCAAATTGCATTTCTTCTCTAAATAGTAAAGAAATGTAAAAATATATTCACATTTCTGTATCCTTCTAGAGGAATTTGATTACTTTAAATTCAATGATCTGCCCTATTTGTTCACAAACATCATTTGAAAATCCTCAAATTGTATATCATTTCCATTTCATGTGGAACAAACTTCTGCAATTTCCATGTTCTCTTAAGGAGAAGTCCCTTATTACAGTATTTACTTATGTATTTATTTTATTGTTTATAGTTCAGTAGAATGAAAAACCACTTGCTAAAAGGACTTAAATAGCTATTTCTTATAGAGCTCCCCTGTGTGGGAAATGTTTTTTTGAAACAGATCACGACTGTTCTGTGTTGAGGCATAACTGTAATTTGGAAATGGCATGAAATGATAGTTTCTTTGACATAGTAAGCAAATCAGCCTAGGAAAGCAGTCTGAATAGAAGAATGTGGTAGAGGGAAACCTTGCTGGGTCTGATACTGCCCCTGGGAACTAGAGAACAGCAGGGGCCTGCTCCACAGTATGGATAAGTGGATATGTCTGCATGACTAAGTGTCTACTACCCGTTGTAACTCAGCCTGGGAATTTGTGATCTTTTCTTTTCTTGATGATGTGTTTGCTTGTAAACTTGTTTTATCACAATATTTGGGTAATTCTTCTCTGTGGTTCTTCAGTGTGCCTGCTTTAACCTCTATAAGATACTATACTCTTCTGAAAACATAGGGATGCCCAAGAGAAAACTGCTTTCCTGGGAATTGGTCTGTGGTGTATTATAGAGCAGTCTGACTTACTCTCACAGCCTAAAAAGTAGACCATTGCCTAAGACTTTCAGAACAGAAATTGTTGCAGTTAACCCTCGTGTACATTCATTGACCAGGATGACATACAATTAAATGCACCTATAACACTGGCAGGGAAAGTGTAGCAAACAGCCTGTGACTCACTCAAGGAACTTAAGGACATGTGGAAAAATGGAGTATGGTGCCACAAAAACAACCCCCAAAAATGTTCATAGCTTTAGGGACAAAATCTCAGTTGCTCCATGCCCTTATCACCCCTCCGTTTTCCCTGAGCCCCTGCTCTCCCCCAGCCATGTTGTATTCTGCTTTGAGACTGTATAGTGCAACATCCTGGCTGACTTCAGGACTTGACGTGACAGTGCCTGCTAAGGTGGCTAGCCTTTGGTTTATATTTATTTTGTTACTGGTAAACCTTCTGCTTTTGTGGGTTTCCTATCACTGCTAATGTTAAGAGTTGTTCAGATGGAAAGGAACTTAACTGGAGACCATCACTGCAGGCTGAACTTGTGAGTTCAGTGAATGTAAATACTATGGCCCATTGCATTTGACAATGAAAGATTACCTTAATGTATAACAAATATCACACCATTCTCTCTTGTTATGATAATGCTGAACAATTTTCAATTTTTTAAAACAGTCAAGAAATGGCCTATGGCTTTAGAAAATGGTGGATCCTGCACACCCTGCAAGTTTTTCCACTTTCATATCATGTTGTATGGTGTTGTTTTTTTCTTTTATACTATAGTATTTGAAAGTCTTATGAACTTCACTTAACATACTGATTTTAGCCTTTGTATGTATATCTACAAGGTGTATTTGCTTACTCTGGGAACTTCTAGTTAACAGTGAAAAAAATCATTTTTTCATCAGAGAAAATAAGTATGGTTAAAAAAAAAACACTTCAGAAACATACTAATATCAGCTGACACCAAGCTGGGAGGTGGTGTGGATCTGCCTGAGGGTGGGGAGGCCCTTCAGAGAGACTAAGATAAGCTGGATCGCTGGGCTGAAGTAAATGGAATGAGGTTCAACAAGGCCAAGTGCTGGGTCCTGCACTTTGGCCACAACAACCCCATGCAGCGGTTGGGGATGAGTGGCTGGATGATTGTGAAGAGGAAAGGGACCTGGGGGTGTTGGTTGATGCTCGGCTGAACATGAGCCGACAGTGTGCCCACGTGGCCAAGAGGGCCAGCACCATCCTAGCCTGCATTAGAAATAGTGTGGCCAGCAGGAGCAGGGAGGTGATCATCCCCCTGTACTCAGCACTGGTGAGGCCGCACCTCGAGTACTGTGTTCAGTTTTGGGCCCCTCACTGCAGGAAAGACATTGAGGCCCTGGAGCGTGTCCAGAGAAGGGCAACGAAACTGGTGAGGGGTCTGGAGCACAAGTCCTATGAGGAGCGGCTGAGGGAGCTGGGATTGTTCAGTCTGGAGAAGAGGAGGCTCAGGGGGAGACCTCATTGCACTCTACAACTTCCTGAAGGGAGGTTGTGGTGAAGAGGGGTTTGGCCTCTTGTCCCAGGCAACAAACAGGACCCAGGGAAATGGCTGCAAGTTGTACCAGAAGAGGTTTAGGTTAGACTTAAGGAAGAACTTTTTCTCTCAGAGAGTGGTCAGGCACTGGAATGGCCTGCCAAGGGAGGTGGTGGAGTTGCCATCTCTGGCAGTGTTCAAGAGGCAGCTGGACAAGGAGCTGCGAGATCTGGTTTAGTAGCTTGTGGTAGGAGTGGCAGTGTGAAGACGGTTGGATTAGATGATTGTATAGGTCGTTTCCAACCTTGTGATTCTATGATTCTATGATTCTCTCTTGGCAGCCTGTTCCAGCACCTCACCACTCTCTCTGTAAAGAACTTCCCCCTGACATCCAACCTAAATCTTCCCTCCCTCAACTTAAAACCATTTCCCCTCGTCCTGCTGTTATCTGCCCTTTCAAAGAATTGATTCCTTCTCCTGTTTATAGGTTCCCTTTAGGTACTGAAAGGCTGCAATGAGGTCACCCCGCAGCCTTCTTTTCTCCAGTCTGACCAAGCCCAGCTCCCTCAGCCTGTCTTCGTAGCGGAGGTGCTCCAGCCCCCTGATCATCTTTGTGGGTCTCCTCTGGACCCTCTCCAACAGGTCTCTGTCTTTCTTGTACTGGGGGCTTCAGTCCTGGACACAGTGCAGATGGGGCCCCATGAGGGCAGAGCAGAGGGGGACAATCACCTCCTTGTCCCTGCTGGCCACCCCTCTTCTGATGGAGCCCAGGATACCATTTGCTTTCTGAGCTGCAAGAGCACACTGCTGGCTCTCAGTTTTCATCCACAAGGACCCCCAGGTCCTTCTCTGCAAGGCTACTCTCAAGGACTGCATCTTCCAGTCTGTATGGTTGCCTGGGATTCCACCGGCCCAAGTGCAAAACCTTTGCTATGTTGAACCTCATTAGATTCACCTGGGCCCACCTTTCAAGTTCGTTGAGGTCCCTCTGAATAGCAGAATGTCTGAATATCTGTAAGTCTTCTTTGTCTTCTTGCACAGTTGAAAAGGGCCCTAACTGTGAGGCAATATTTCATCTTTTGCCTAGAACAAGAATTTTTGCTTCAATCATTATTATATACAGTGTTTGAGAAAACCTGAAGTTTATTCAGAAAATCAAGCAATCAATCAAATAATAACAAACAAAAAGTTGTTCTGTGAGGTACTGATATCTGGGAAAAGCATAAGCAAGGCTTTTACATGACACTTCTAAAGCATACATTCAGGTGGCTTTTTCCAAAGTGACTATCGTGTTGTCAATATTTTTTGGGCTGGTGACTAACTGGGTTGGAGGACCCGTGGACCCCACACCCCAGAGAGGGGGAAAGTGGGTAGGAAAAGGTAGGGAGATGGGCCTAAAAACAAAACAGTGGCAACGAGCTATGGGAGAAAACTAATTTACTAAATATGATAGTGGAGTGCAAAATAGCACAATATAATACAACATAATTGGAATTGAAGCAAATAAAACAAATAAAATGACAGCATGTCAAAAAAAACAAAGGCCTTACTCTAATGCTGAAGGCAAGACGGCTAGGGAGCATGCACTGCAGAGTAGTAAAAGAAGGAGCAGTCTTGTGACTTGCCAGAAGTTTTATCTTTCCCTCTGAACAGGAAATGGAAATGGAACAGTGAAGTTTTCTGGAATTTGTAGTTCTTCTCTTCTGAGAACTAGGTACCTGGAAAAATTGACAGTCCATGGAACTGGAGCATTAACTCTTTAACTCCCAAACCACTTACATGATGTTATGATGTGGCATACCAATAGTCAAAAATAATAAAACCATGACAGGTGTGAAAATCAACAACATTAGAGGATTCTGTGTGAATGTTTATATGTAGTACCAGAAGTAAGCTGAGAAGGTGTGCTCCATTTAGTGTTAATCTTCTATAATAAAAGAACACCTCAAAAATTACTTTTCAGTAGTGCTGCAGGTTGCATACAGTAGTGGGGTGCTTTGTGAAATTAAAATCTGGTAACAAGCAGAAAAAGCTGATACTCCAGCACTTAAAGATTTCTCTGTCAGGCAAATTTGAGATGGTGCCCTTGGGAATCAGTGCTATGCGTAGCCAATTAACTAATCTTGTCTTACTATCCTTATGACAACTAATTTGTTATAAATTCTGTCATAGTACACATGCTAGTTTGCAACTCCAGTGAGCTCTTCTGAGAAGGGCAATCCAAGAGTTTTCTTTGCTTTAGTGATTTTGGACTCTTGTGTCTTTGTACTAATTTATGTCATTGCCTTTGGAGAATCACAAAATAAGGAGAAAAAGAAACAGTTTAGTTCCTGTGTCCTTCGGACTTTCAGAAGATTAATACACAAGTGGAAGACTACTGTATGACAAAGACAGGATTGAGCTAACTCAAGGAGACTATGGGGTTGGGGGGTGGAATTACAACACAGTGAAATATGTTAATAGCATCTTTGAGTTTTCATACAATTTATTTATATTTCATTCTTTTAATTCTTGCTTTAGCTGTTTCTAGGGACAAGTACTGAATGAAACAATTTGAGTTTTACTGTTTAAAACAGTTAATCAGGAATTAACTGTAGTTTTTACATTGCTTTTGACAATGAATGCTCAAAAAAATCTAGGCTGGTATAGTTTTCTGAACTGATCATAAGGCAAGTCATATAGTAAGATGTTTTCATTCCTGAATAAAAGAAAAATAGTAAAATATATTCATTGATTGAGTCCAGTTCTGTTTGTTTTAGCTCAGGTGAGAAGTAGAATAGTTTCACAAAGGACCAATCGAATGAGATAAGACAGGAAAACATTGACATCAGACAACTTAAATGCTGGGACAAATTGGATAATATATAGGGTAAATAAAAAGGGATACTATGAAGGCATGTAGGTTCTCTGAAGCTTCCATGTGAATCATAATATATCTTTGATTCTTTTGTAGATAATACTAGCAATTATACTTGTATTTTTAGCTGCTTGTTTTCAAAGGGATAAAAGCAGTTATGTTTAGGGTATAAACTGGATGATATCTGAAAGAGTTAAGGAAAAACCTTCCTTGGGAAAGCAATTATCTTCTATCAAGTTGGGCCTCAGAATTAAATCAGTGTTCCCAAAGTGGAGCAAAAGATATTTTGCTGATTATGTTTATAAGGTATTATTTTTAACAGATGGATAATGGATCAATGCAGATTTGCTGATTTAGGTACTTAATGGCTCCCATTATCAAGCGCATTGAAACTCTTAACATCTGTATATATAGGAAATAAGTACATACTCCACTGTACAGGCAGGAAACTCAAATTTTGATATATTTGAATGCCTTCTCAAAGGTATGGACTCTGGCAGACTAGGGACTCTATGACAAAATTTTTAACTCACAAACTTGTTTCCTTACCTAGTGGACTATCTGAAACTGGTATGGATGAGTTCTTTAGAAGCATCCAGTTATCACAGTTAGAAATTCAGAGGATGTCACAACACTCCAAAACAAGTCTTGTGCTGAATATTTGAATCATTGGAAAGCTTTCTTCCACTTTCCCTTAGGGAACATCTAGACTCTGCAGGAAGCATATTAGCTTAGGTTATGGACACACTCCATGCAGCTCACTACAGAGTGGTATCTGATGGTCCTCTGCACAGGAGTAATGAATCTCCCATTGGCAGCCTTTGTTGACTACATTTTCTTCTTATAAGCTCTGCTTGAGGATTAAAACATATAAAACTCTTTTTATCCTACATCTGTGTCTGCATGTAGAAATATGTCCCTGCATGCACAGCAGCACGGATAGGGATTTAATTCACAATTATAGACCTTATATTAAGCGAAAATATATGGAGCACTTTGGAAACACTTGTTCTGCATTCAAATAAATATTTTTAAACAGTCGTTTTTGACATACTTTCCTCTATGTTGGAATGTTCAAATTATTACAGTTCTCAAATGCTTCGGAAATGAAAAACAAAATGTCGTTGCACTGTGGATATATGTATATTGTTATAAATGCACTTTCGTTTCAATTTTTCCTCTTCTGTCTTAATAATAGTTTTCATCTCAGTCCATGAGATCTATTTTGTTTCCAGTTCTCTCCTTCATCCCACTTGGGGCAAGTGTCTGAACAACCATGTGGTGCTGAGCTGCTGCCGGGTTACCCCACAACAGAATGGAAGCCAAGGTCTTAACTAATTTATACACTTACACATACATACATACATACATACGTACATACATATCTATAAGTTGAATAAAGATCTTCTATATGTATATATGAGAATATATATAGAGAAGAATATATATATATATATGAGAATATATATGTTTAGAAATTGCATGTTTCCTTATGTAGTTATTGATTGGCTGGACAAACCGAGTTAAATCAGGTCTTTAATACAGCCAGATCAGGTTTTGAAGTAATAAAAAGGGCTTGAAAACTCTTTCAAATAATTACATTAGATTAATTTAAAAGGTTTTTTGTGAGTGATAATGACAAATGTCTCTAAAGACAGTTCTGTTCTCTGCATGCCCCAGCATCAATAGCTTAGTAATACTTTTATTTTTCTATCTGATTATTTTAGAGATTTAACGTAACTACTGGGAAAATAAGATGAAAGTAACCTTTGGATAAACAATTTCATGTAGACTTCGTGGTAGTCTTCAAAATATATCTCTTTGTAATTAAAAGATTCTGATTTTTAGTTAATAGAAGTCAACATAATTTTCTGAGAGATTTGTCTGTTGATTCTAAATGGGCATGCAGTGTGCAAAAGTATTGAAGTCACATGGTTTTAATAAAACATTGATGGAGAATGAAAATGAGGAAGAGGTAAGAAAAGTACAGAGGAAAAATACACAACCATCACAAAACATCTTAAGAATACAGAAGGAAAATGGAACCACATTCTAGAGGTAGATTATAGAGTTTCCTAGGATCTTTATCACCATATGTACACCTTGTCTCTGTTGCTGCTTTCTTTTGCGATTAGTTTGCTGTCTGTCTGCACACTTACCTTTTATGTAAGAAAAAAAAAAAATGGGTATGCCAAAACAGCAGGAGTTTTGATGCACACTATTAAGTACTCTACAGTTTAAAGGTAATGGACAGCACTCCACAGGGGTGCAACGAACAGAATCCATACATGCTGCAGATAGAATGTAGACATAGTGTAGGTGTGCTCTGCAAATCTCTCATGCAGCTATTCAGAATCAGTGTACACCTGACGTCTGTAGCTGAAGAGCTACTGCATTGAGGGAAGAAAGCATGAGATGGAAGAAAGTGCTTAATCATGAGCAAAAAACAGATGCTTAAATTCCACTGAAGGTAAAGGTTAGTACAAGATTAAGTGCTTTTCTTTTTCAGAGAGAAACCATAGCAGATGTTTATGCAGAACCTAGAATAAAGTTTCAGTGGGCAGCTGTGCTGTCTACAAATACAAGGCTTAATCTTTCTGTATTACAGCAGAGGTAATCTACATGATTTTATTCAATTTAGTTGCAGACATGGGAATCTGATGCATTGTGAAGAGACCTTCTCAGGAAAGTTTAAGCATCCATGTATAACAAGAAGGTTGAATAGAACAAGCAAAGATAGAAAGGAGTTTTAGTCTTAAAAAAAATTTGAACCAGAGAATAAATAGTCAAGAATTTCTTTGCAACAAATCAGAGCCAGATTTGTTTTTTCTTTAACAATTCTTTTTCCTCTGCTATTCACTGCTAGAGGCAGAGAAGCATGAAGACTGTGAATAAATATGACTGAGAAAATATTTTAATATATTGAAAGAAAACAAGCCTGCCCTAGTTCTGTAATTGCTGCCGATCAAATGTCAGAGCACGTAGCATTTTATTTCACAGAATCACAGAATCACAGAATTGTAGGGGCTGGAAAGGACCTCCAGAAATCATCAAGTCCAGCCAGCCTGTAAAGCAGGCTCCATGCAGCAGGCTGCACAGGTAGGCATCCAGGCAGGTCTTGAATATCTCCTGAGAAGGAGAATCCACCTGGGCAGTCTGCTCCAGTGCTCTGTCACTGTTACTTTGAAGAGATTCCTTCTTATATTGGTGCAGAACTTCCTATGCTCCAGTTTATGGCCATTTCCCCTTGTCCTGTCCCCGCAGACTGCTGAAAAGAAGTTGGCCATGTCCCTTTGACTTCCGCACTTAACATTAATCAGATCTCCTCTGAGTCTTCTTTTCTCAAGGTTGAACAGACCTAGTTCACTCAGTCTTTCCTCATAGGGGAGATTTCTTTTATTAAGAGTGAAGACTAAGTGTCAAGATTTTCAAGATTATATACTTCTCTGTTATTTCTGTCATTTCCCAGTATCTCCAAAAGATTTTAGTAATCTGAAAGAGTGGGAGGTTTCTATCTTATTCTTTCACCTCAGTTTTCTGTAAAATCCATATCAGCAGTTGCTCTTGAAAAAGGAGATTTTATAGTTTCTAAGAATGCCAGGCATAGTACAGTCAGTATTCAAATTACTTTGTGTGGTGGCTTCTATATTATGCTTTAAAAGGCATTAAAAGTGATAGCTTTTCAGTCATTATCAAAATGAAGTGTGGGCCACATTTCTAATTTTGTTTCCTTATTCTCTTCTCTTCTGCATATTCCTGATACAAATACCGATGACTGGTGATGAGTTAACTTGAGTTTGTTAGGAGATGATACCACAGCTGCTGCTTACAAAGGAACAGCGTACATAACCCTGCCTACTGCTTTACACATTCAGCAGAAGAGGTTACAAAGAAGCCACAGGGAATGTATGTGTTAGAGACTCTGAATCCAAGAAAATATCCTTCCCAATCCTTTTGTGAACCGCCCCTAATTTTCAGTGCCCCTTGTACTGGAGCTTTTGCGGATTTATTGATTTGGTTGCAAAACTGAAAACTAGGATATTTGGCATTTAGATCTTGTTTGCCTTTAAACGTAAGGAAAAAAAGATGCAAGAACATCATGCAACTAAAACAAGCTTTTCTTGTTTTGACAGTAGAGCCTGCAAGCCCCTTATCCTATACATATGTTCCTGTACTGCTTCTGAGCAAGTGTCTCTTTGAGCAGTTCTGCACCATTAGGCCTTTCAGTTCTTGAAACAATCAATATATTCCTGGTTAGAAGTGGATGAAAGGGCAGTGAGTCTTTGAATTTATGCCCATAACAGGGAGAACACTTTTTACCACATATACTTTGTGCCAAATGCGAATTGCCTTATCTTCATTTTGGCGTATCCAGGTTGCTGTGCATGTTTGTCTTTGTTTTTGTTTTTGTTTTCCTTTCCTTCATGAATTATTGTGTCTCTTTTTTGTATTGCTTTGGATTTTGAGTAAAAAATGTTTTCATTATTATGAACACAACTCTTAGAACTTTTCAGATGAGAAAAAGCTTTAGCAAATCATTAGTGGAGAGGACTGTTTCCTGCCCATTTCCCTGCAAGATCTTGTCCTCATAACCCAAATAATGCCACTGAAAGTCTGTTTAAACCTCTGAAATAAGAAAACAGTACTATGCTATTTTTCAGAAGGTGGTCTTCAAGAGACTTTTTTTTTTTTTTCCTGCTTTTCTTCACCATTGTGCTGTTCAGCATTGTTAGGCATACAGAATTCCACGTGGAAAAAATATCAAGCTATGGTTCACAACTTGTTAATGTTTGTCAGCAATGTTTTTGTTCACTTTTCCATTTTTCTTTCTTAAGCTTTACTTTTAGCCTCATAAGCTGTGTTAGAGAAATATGTACTTAGGAAACAGACATTATGTATGTCACTTTCTTCTTCATTGAGGTAGAGAAAATATTTCAGTGTGAGGTAATTTAGATTTTAAGGTTCACTGCATATTTGAACCAATTTACATGAGTACAGCCCTGTTTGTCACAGGTGTGAAATTTCTATTTCTTAAATTTGTTTGTCTGTCTTTCCCCTCTTGCAAACAACAATGCTGAAGAATTTCTAACAAATCTTACAGAAGCATTTGAATTTGACAAATTTGTTGAAATTGTTGGCTAAAAAGAAGGAAGAGAAAGTATTAAGTGTTGTCATTGAGTGAAAGACAGATATGCAAGCATAAGCTTTACTAGGCCTAAGTGAATCTACATTAGAAAGCACATCACCACACAGATTTGCAGAATAGTCAACTTCAGAATCAAAGCCTGATTAGTTTTCTGAGAAAAGTAATGGGTGAAAGAGAGAAATGAAAACCTTATTATGCACAGAATTTGTAGAGTTGGGGCAAAGTATTTTGAAAAATCAGTTCTCATAATTCTGGTAGCAGCATGTTGAATCTGGTTAAACCTCATACTTGATGTAACTGTCGTTAAGATTAGGGATTTTAAATAAAAACCTGCAGACACTTAAAAATGCAGTTTTACTCCTGAAAGAAATATTTATTTTAAAAAACAGCATTTGTATTTCATTGGTGCTGCCAATAAGTTAAAAATAAGGGATCTTTTGTGCCATATCTAAGTACATTAAAGGAATATGTTTTAAAAGACTTGAATAATTTTTTACTCTACCCAGGAGATGAAATTTAAGACGTTAATTATTTGGAAAATATCACTTGGATTACATAGGACTTTAATAACTTCTGCTCTTGGCTCAAGCATACAGAATTTTAATTGAAAAGCTCCCCTGAGCTAATTTGCAAGATTTTTATGTTCATTTCTGCTTGTGTTTTTGTTATTTCTTCAGTTTCATTTCTGTGTGGGTTTTTGTTTTGGTTTGGTTTTTTGCATACATCTGTCACATGCTTTTGGTTTGCACTTTAGACCTTGTTTTTCTGATTTGTATGTGTTCGTGTCCATTCACGCTTTATACCTATTTGTCAATGCTGTACTCTTCATCACTAATATTCACAAAAATTATATCTTCCGGAAAGTTTCTAAAAGCAAATTAAAAAAATTTTAAAAAGTGAATAAACCATATACACTGTTACAAGAAATGGTAGTTCCAGCACTCTGAGCTGAAAGACAGAAGTTGAAAGATGAAAATGCTGTATATCCCAGGATACATTCAAGGCAAATGTCTTTAGAATTAGCAGTATGGTGCTGGAAAGCTAGAGATCAGGTGCAGCTGACAGAAGTCTACAGCAGATTGTTTATTTTAGAGATAGTTAAATTATTATATCATTGCACTGAGTTACCTGTGACTGTACAAGACCTCTTAGGGTCTTTTTAAAGTTTATATTGCTGAGTGCTAGAATGTTATTCAACATCCCAGATGTTCAAAGCTCTGAGAATTAGAAACCTTCGGTAAAATGCATTTATGAATATCTTATTGTTTCCAATATGCACTTATATCTCTATATTTAAATAGCTCTTCTCTCTCACTGTCATTTTTGATGAGATTTATTTTTAGCGAGATTATTGCACACTTCCTCTTTTCTTTGGTAGACTAAATGTGAATAGCTCTTCTGGCATTCTTACTACAGAATGTTCCTTCAGGCTTTCTCTGTACCTGCTATTATTTAGTCAGTCAGTATTTTAAACTGTTTCATCAGGAAATTTCGTCAAAACATATGCAAAAATATTTAACCAAGTGTCAAACAAATATTTATTAATAGCTGAAGTTTGATATTTCCCCTTCGGTCCCAATACAGTGAAGCTTCTTTCCTTTATCACTTGTCCAGTTTTTAATTAATCTCTTAAAGAGATTTTATCTTTTCCTTTTCCCCTTTTTCCTTCTTTCCTTTTTCTCTTTTTTGTTTTACTCTTTCATTTTACTTATTTTTATTTTTATTTTTATTTTCCTTCTTCCTCAGCATAAAGACTTCTGGTAGCAGTGGATCTTTAACTCATGGAGGTGTCAGGTTTAAATCATTCACATCTCTGCACTTCTTGGCACAGTGCAATGCATTAATTAATTTTCTCAGTTTCACCTTTTCAGAATGCCAAATGTAGCACTATTTATCTTCCCTTTTAATTTAAACGGAATCAATTCATAATGACTCTATAAAAATTTAAAGCCTTTGATGTGATTTTTGGAGTGGCCTCATTATTTATGAATTTTGAAGAAATTTATCTTTGTTAGTTACTTTGTTAGTGAGAATTCAGAGAAATCCTGGCAGCTTTTTATTTCCATTATGGATGACAGAGAAAATTCCAACAAGCAAGCTGGATCTTGTTACTGAAGTAGGAGAGCAATAGTTCAGAGAAAATGCTATGTACTGTAGCATTCCCACTGCAATCACTGGCCCACTAATACAGTTCTCTAGTTTCATTACTATTATTCATTTTTATAAAGAAGAGAAGAAAATAATCAGTGACTAAGCAAGTGTCTAATATATATCTATCCAAACTTCATTCCAGAAGTTATACAATTTAGTTTTACAGATGCTAGACAACAATTCTCATTAACAACCATCTCTTCTACTACTTAAATGATCATGTATTCTGTAATAACAATTTTTAAAAATTAGTATTTCTTTATACTGAGTTATCTACTCTCCTTTTGTAAAAATTCTTTTGTTTTCTTCATAAAGTTATTGATAATATTCTTTTTCAGAAAAATTCGTCCTGTTTTTAGTCCACCTCTTTGAATGCCTTTGAAGAAATCATATTTTAACGAGTGATTTCCTCTCTAATTAAAAGTCAACACATAGTGAAGTCACCTTGTTTTGCAAATCCTCAGTTCTCTCATATGATAACACTACTGATTTCTTCCCTGTTCTGTTTGTTTCAAATCCAGCTCAAAAGTTAGTTACATGTCCCTGGTTGGCAGTCTTCCAGAATAATTTTAATGCTGAAAATTGATTGAATAGCTCTGTCATTCCAGAAAGCAAATTAAATCAGAGATGCACCTTTCTAACTTTTGTTCCCTTAATTTCCTTAATTTGCAACCAGTGCACAGGAAACAGTTCCCAGACCAATTATCTTGAACACTGAGATCTTTAAAAAATGCACGAGAAGCTCAGGGGCCAGTACCACAGACATGCAACCTATGGCATTGCATATTTTCTCAATTCAAAACTAACATCCCTGGAAGAATCTTAACGCATGAAGAAATGAATAGAATGAAAGTCAAAATTTTTCATTCTGTTTTCAATGCTTTGATTAGGAAATTATCTAGTAGTCTAAAACGTATCATGAAATTTAATTATATAAATCTGACAGTTGGACTGGATGATCTTAGAGGCATTTTCCAACCTTGGTGATTCTATAATTTTGTGATTCTATGAATTTGAAAAGAGTATGAAACATTACATAAACTCCATTATATAAAGTATGAACTATAGCATCCAATCATTAACTTCTCCCTACTAGTTTGTAATTATTTAGATACTGTAAACTGCTAATCCAATGTTTGATATTTAGGAATTGCCCTTTGCCATACTCAAAGTGACAATGAGAACAGGCCCACCATATGTTGATAGATCCTTTCTCGGAGGAAAAGCACATGTGACCTATCTCTGGATACACAGCCCAATGCACTTTGTAACACCACTGGCGTCTACAGAGCATTCCAGTGGAGCCAACTACTTCAGTAGCACAATTTTGTATATGCTACCTAGCTCCAAATGTTAACAAGCAGGTTGCACATTAGATTCTTGGCATATTTTATGAAGAAAACTCAAACAGAGCAAGTCTGGCTTCTATGTCTTGTGATACGTTTTCTGTATTTAGCTCAAGTTCTTTTCTATGCTTTATAACTGGACAAAAAAGATTCCACAAGGTGAGGGAGGCTAACAACTCCACAGAGTACGTCCTTCATTCTAATGTCTCCTTAGCACTGTTCTACATGCTCCTGTTTTAAAACACACTATTAAAATATGTGTACAGTATCACATACTGGTTTAATTTTTGTTTTAAAGCACGAATATGCTCAAAGGCATTTTCTGTCTGAAGAACACTGTTCTATCCTGGCATCTGCTGACTTTTCTTTTTGTCTCTTTGAAGTTTGTGTGTCTCTGAGTCTATTGAAGTTAGAATCTGGGGAGTGTTTCTTTTACCTTTTCTTTCTCCTGTATTTCATATATAGTCCTCTTTGTCTTGTAATCTGAGAGATTCCAGTCTCATTTGAGGTGGTAAATCAGAGTGGGAGACATATTTTGCTCACATTCTTGGAAAGTTTCAGAGCCTTCCCCCACAGCCTTTCTTCTGAAGTGTTGAAGGGAAACATGAAATTTGTGATATAAAAATACATTGTATTTATAGCATTTTATTTGATGCCTCTAGCTTATTTCAAATGCAGTTTTGTGTTTTTATCCTCCTTTCATAGATGAGAAAATACTTTAAGCAAATGTGTTTACAGTACTTCACAATACTAAAGTCAAAAGACTATGCTCTGCCTCGGGAAAGGAAAAACAATAGCAAAACCAAATAATTTATTCTGGAACAAACTTGAATGCTTCATTTTACCTTATATGTCTCTGAGACCTGAAATTATAAAAACAGAACCTAAACCACAATTTAGTTAAGAAGAAGGATCCAATTGCCTCCCAGGGGAGTTAAATTTCATCCACTGTAAAAAATGCTATGCTTTCCTTTTCTTTCAGCATGGTAGCCTACATAGGGCTTTTGAGGAATATTGTTTTCTTGAACCAGTCTTTCATATCATCCTTTTGACTGACATACTTGAATATAACCTAACAGGTCTTTGTTTTTTTGTATTTGTTATGATTCAACCTTGTAGTTTATTTAAGAGCAATTCATGTAAATAAACTGAAATAGTTTGACCTCTGATCCAAGAGGCTAAGCTACTGGAATTTTTTTCATGGAAAATCTGATGAAAAATTAAAGTAGATATATAAGCAATACCAGAAATGTTATAAAAATAGTAATCAAAATATTCAAGGCAGTTGATGGTTCAATATATTATGAAGTATGTTTTCCTTATTAAAATGTGAAATGCTTTGGTTTTAATATTTGGTTGGCCAATTTTTGGAAACAACTTTTCCCTGTAAACTATAATGAAATATTCTGAAATCTGTTGCAGTATTGTAAGCTAAGACATTGCATTTTAGGTCACAGAGAGCCATCAGAAATGCTGTTCGTACAGTATAGTATAGAATCTATATATGATTATGTGAGCAAGAATAATTCATAGCCAGCAATTTTACTACTATGCTTCTTGTCTTCTGGATATGGGATTTTCTAAGAAAGTTCAGAAAAAAAGCTTCAGAGTCATTCTGAGAAAAGAATGTATGATCTTATTCTTATACTGTTCCTGCTCAGAGAAAATTTTTTTCCATTAACACAGTTCAGACTGAATCTGTCATAGCTTTTATGGAAAAGGACAAATTTTCACAAGGTCAAATGAAAGAGTAGGGAGGAAGAAGACTTTGTGATGCCTGTTTGGGATTAATACGTGAATTAATATACATGAAAAAATGTTTAAAGTCAATAGCATAGCAAAGAACTCCAAAACGGAAAGACTCTTCCCAGTGAATTCCACCCCCCTCCCCCCCCAAAAAAAAACAAAAACAACAACAAAACAAAACAACAACAAAAAAAACCCACACTGTTTTAACTTCTCTCCTCAAATAGGAGCTAGGTAGCTGCACATCACTCTTTTACTCTTTTCCTTAGGACTCGCATTCAACAGCATGCTTTGCCAAATTCAAGTCATCTCATTGACATTTTTTTACATTTTCTCAGGGAAAAAAAAATATTTAATAATTGTAGTAGATGGGATATTTTTCTTTTTATAGTCAGGAAATATATAGTAAAAACAGTTTTCAATTATTTTGAGTACAGGACATATTAAGGTACACGCGCTGATACTGATTTGTGTATAAGCCTCCACTGGCCTTATTGAAAATTGCACATGCCAATCAGAGACAGCAAATCTTTCAGAATTGCCTTTTAGAATTAAATTATAAGAAGGTAAAAGGTTTCATCTCATGTATAACCCTTTCACTACTTCATAAAGTTCACAGCTTAGGAAATTCCTTTTCTAAACCTGACACATATTCAGTGAAGATGAACTACACACACATAAGCAGCTTGTACATGTATTACTCTACCAGTCTGTTTCTATTAAAATAAAGATGAAGCAAAAGACATAAGTTTAATTTACAAAATATATTAGTATGTATATATTTTACAGTGTGTAAGGTATATTTGCAATATATTATAGGTATATATTTTAGAATATATTCATATACATTAATATTTAAAATATTTTAATACATTCATTACATATTTGTTACATATTTTGCTCAGTGTTGAGAAAAAGTGTATGTGTGCATGTGTCATTGATAGTATGCACACATTTAAAATAACTTTTTGAATTTTGATTTTCCTTGTATGTATTTTGAAAGAACAGCAGAGTATTTTTATTGTTTGTCTTTGCTAAGCTTGCACAACAGTGAGTAAATTTAGGTTTTGGATCTGAATATAGAAAATTAAATGGTAAGAAAATGTATTATGTGCATTATTTACAAGATGTGTTCCGTGTTTCATTACAAGTTCTCATTTATAGTTTGATGATTATTTGTGTAATGAACTTTGAATATTCTTTTCTCCAAATAGAGTGTTCTCTCTACTTGGATAGGTTTAAGACTGTGGTGTCTCTCTTGATAACAAGTAAATGTTTTGCTTGTTAAGTACATCCTTTAATACTGAATTTCTTTGCTTTGTAATTTTTAAGTTCAGATTTCTTCAGAAGCAGTGCTGTGTCAGTTCTATTCAGTGTGCACGTAACCAAGACTGTAGATGGTAGTGATTGCTTTTCCAGCTCATCAGCCAGACTGAAGGGAAAAAAATGATTTCATATTCAACCATTTCTTCTTTCACTTATTTTGACTCGGATAACAATTTAAATTTAAAATTAAATATTGTTTTCAGATACGCCAAAAACCAGCATAAGTCAAGGGCTAAATCAAGCACTGCCAATAACAGAGCTACATCTTGTTCCCATATCAGGCAATTCAAGAAAGAAGAGATAGAGATTATAGTAGCCCACCTTCCTTCATCTCCTATTATTTGGTGATGTCTTGTAATGTTTTGCAAAGTATGGGGAAAAAAAACAGGTAAGAGAGGAATAAATGATCTCAATCCTCAGTATGATTGCTGAGGGTTGACAACCAAGAAGTATCTGGGGCAAAGGCCATCATACTCTGTAGATGAGAGCACATTCAATATGTGCAGCTACTTGATTTGAAGTTAAAAAAGAACAGTATAGACAGCTATAGTAATAACTTCAGCAAATTTATTTATGCCTGTGAAAACAATGCATCATTGGATGATTATATAGTGTATATATAATGCAGTAGATATATAATACTACACTAATGTTATATAATTAATATAATATGTAACATACTGCATATTCTAAAATTTTAATATAATTATGTATTACTATAGATACACAGAGAAAAAAACAGCAATTATTGTACTTTTTTGTATATTTACATTTCTTTGTAATCAGATGAAGAAGAATTCTGCTTTTTAGAAATCTCTTCAGACTAAGGATCATGGAAGAGATAACAAGACTGAATCAGTTCTGTCTGAAATACCATTTCTGGAATTCATTGTTTTAGTTAGTCTCCACACACAGATCTGTTATTTTAATCCTCAAATATGTTTGAGAGACATAATTTCTGTGTTCAGATAGATTTTCCCTTGGTAGGGTTATTTCTTTGTGGGGCATCAATTCTTGTAAAACTCCTAATAATTAAGGGGAAAAGCTCTATTCCCAAGAGTATGTGGCAACAGAAAAATGCTTAACATAGACCCAACAACGGTGTGAGAAGCAAAGATATACTCCAAAGCTTCATTGTTATTTTTATCTTCTGTTGCTTCTCACTGCTCCTCTGCTCTTCTCAAAGAGCCCCTGGGAATGTAGAGAAGTAGAGAGTGTTTTGTAGAAAAAATGTTTCAAGCCCAGCATCTCATTTTGAGATTATACTTTAAACGTACATCTTTCAAAAAGAAGGGGAAAAAGCTTTCCCGGTATGGTAGGCTTTCCTAATGCTGATTCTCTTACCAATCCTGCTTGGCCCTGACAATTTTCTTTCAGCAGCTCATACTGCTTACGATTAATTTCCTATGAATTACCTCTTCTAGTTCAAAAACAGCAAATAGCAGTGTACAGCTACATTTTTTTAGCAAACAGTTAATCAAAGAAGACCACTGGAGGACCTTCAAGGAAAACAGGTCATATCTGTTCTCACCTTTCAGTAGAGGGACTTCTGAAGTGTGGGGCACTGGAGCAGTGGGTAAAATTTTGGTCCCAGTCCTCCTCACACCAGCACCAGCTTCTTCACTAACTCCCTTAACTTGTAGCTCCTTGGCAGTCTCTGATGACTTCAGCAGGATGACCCTGCCAGCACATAATGGCTTTTTCTGGATACACTTAGAAACCTGGGAGCTAAGTTAATTCTATTTCAAAAGATACTTGTGAGGGCAGAGGAGAGGAGAGAGCTCTCAGCACATCACAAAAGGTATTTACTGCTCAGTTTATGCAGGTTTCTATTTCCCTGCTTACATGAAGGGGAAGTAAGATAAATTAAGACAGCTGATAAACTCATTCTGGCCTGAAGTCAATAAGAAAAAGATTGCCCTTTGAATGCCTGGTCCAGATTTCAGTCATCCTTTTTTTCAGGTAAGTGTAATCTGGTTTTAGTTTGGCCTCTCTTTATTACACTGCCAGATGGTCCTTAGGCACAGCAGATGAAGTCAGATTACCCATGTCACCCTTCCTTTTCAGCTTGGCATGAATATATTGAATGTCAGTTTTTGATAATGTTCAGCTGTTGGATTAAAGATGCTTTGACATTTACTTATTCTCAGGAGGCTGAAGAGGCAGCACAGTCATGCCAGACAAATAACTGGAAGTTATTCACCATATCATCAGCTGAGCCATTTTGTGCTGTGACTCCTTCTGACCTCATAAGGTGAGTGAAACTGGTATTTGTATTACTTGCAAAGAAACTTCTTGGGAACACCTTGAATATTCCCAGAATGGCATAGTTTAGTAAGCTGCTGTTGTTATCAGCCCGCTCCTTAACTGCTCTTGGGAGATCAATGCTCCTGAGCTACTTTGGAGTTATAAATCCAAGTTTATTTGGATCTCATCCTCAGCTAGCTGCAAGCAAAAAATATCATCTTTAGGAGCAGGTCAAATCTTTTACAGGGTGTAAAGGATTAAACACAGTTGAAATCCCAAGAATCTATAAAGTACTTTGTTCTTAAAGGGTCTCCTCTGCTATCTGGAGTAAAATAAAACACATGTTCCGTTTGCAGCACGTCACTGTTAAAAATACTTGACGGATTTTCAACCTATTCTTGACAGGAGACCAAGGTTTATCTTGCGTTTACATTGCCATACTTCTTTATCTGCATCAGCAAACTGTGCAACTCTGTAACACTGGGCTGATGGAGATAATAAGGTCTGAGAACATGGAGCATTTACTTTCCAAGTTGCTGGTTTGTTTCAGAATCGCTTTGGTGTCCTCCCATGGGCTGAAGGCCCATTACATTATTCAGGACACAATTTCTGGTCTAGGTGCACCCAAAACTCTGATACCTCTCCCTATGGATAAGCAAAAGGGAGGGGGGAAGATGATGAACTTCAGAAGTCCTCTCCTGATCAAGCAGAGGTGGTAACACAGATGCCAGCATGAGGAGGAGCACAGCCAGAGTCAACTTTCTGGTTCTGACTCGTTTGCGTTGAGTCAGTGCTGCTACTGGTTACTCCTTTCTCCCCTTTGGGAGTTAGAGCAAGCTTCCACCTCTAGGGCCCCACAGTGAAGGCAGACTCTTGCTTTCTGAGAAACAAAGGAGTATCTTTTGCAGATAAGATGTATATGTGGTGCACATTTCATCTCTTGTCTGATTGCTGTGAATTATCCCAATGCACTTAAAAATCAAGTCACTGATGCCTTTGACCAGCAGAGTTGATGACAGTACTCTCCTCAAATAATTTTACTCTGAGGTTTTAACTGAAGTGCAGTATTCTCTCCTTATCTCTGACTGCTGCAGTCACAGCACTGCTGTGAATTGTTAACGCCTCATTTTTTACCAACTATAAAACAAATTTTATGAGTGCTTCTTTTCAATGTGGCAAAAACCTTAGGGCATTTCTGGGGACACACAGCTAGGCCAAGCTATGATGCCTTACTTAGCACTGCATAACTTGACTGATGAACCCAAATCTATTGCTAAGTTTATTTTTTCTATGGAGACTCCTGTTCTCTATGCCATCCTGCTGCATTCCTCTCACAGACCAAAGACTCCTCCTTTGGCTAGACCAATTTTGGAATCCGAACAAGTGATCTCTTTCTCTGTCCATTTCTCTCCGTCACCTCCTCCATCTCTCTCTCTCTGTTTTCTTTTCCCTCGTAAAGTTGTTAAGTAACGCAAGGCTTATTTTGATTTCTAATAAAGCCACATAATTTAGCTGCACAGCTTATAGAGATATAATCATAAGAGTGCCAATACTGTAAGATAATTGTAGTACAGAGATTCTTGTTAAAATTGATTATTGTGTTCGGACCTTGAGTGCCAGTTTCATCTTGAACCTAACCAGGGGAATTTGTGAATAAATATGGTGACCCCTCACTCCTCTCGTGAGCAAGATGTGACAATTCTGAAATAATTATCTAGTAGAAAGTTCAAATACATGTACTGTGTATATCTATACAGCTGGGATTCGACACTACAAATCTTCCTATAGAGAGGCTTCTGGAGAAACCAAAATATTACCTCTAAGACTTTACTTCCTAGATTGCAAACAAGTCCTAGATCTGCCTAGAGAGTAACACTAAAAGCTGCTTCCACTCCCCATCCCTAAACGTACCTGAAACCACAGATTAGGTATGAGCATATAAAACAAATATTTTCTTTCAAAATGCATCCTGCTGCAAGATTACTCAGGAAATCAGACGATCTTGGCAGAGGGTCTTTATCTAGTATTTGGGCAGAGAGGTGCCTGAGACTGAGAAAAGCCTGAGGAACTGATGTGTGATCCTGAAAAGAGACCAAGGAAGGGGCTTTAGATGCCCAACATTACCTGAGACAGAGATGGGATAATAACCTAAACTGTCTTAAGGCTCTTGGTTTGAATGGGCCATTCTGGTCTTAATATAATGACAAACTATAGCCCAAGTTATTTTTACCCAAAAAAATGTTCCAGCTTTAATTCCCAGATTTACAGTAAACCTGTAGCCCATACCAGTTAATGCCAAATATTTCTGATCTGTGCTAGATCCTCGTATGCTATTTTGCATTCCAAGTACTGAATAGCTGAAGCTGTCATCATTTTAATTTAGAACTGTAATCTGCCTTTGTTTTAACGAGTTTCTAATACATGTCTTTTTAACACTAAAAATACCCACATGTATATTTGTATACATCTAAAATAAAGTTATGTCTGAAAGTCTGAAAGTAACGCCTCCTATTTTATTATGTTGGCTCATGCCATCAGAGGCAGATGCTGGTAGTATGGCAGTAGGTGTTAGACCTTCTCATGACTATCTTGTTCCATTTTACTGCTATGTGACAGATGGCAGCAGAAGGGCAATCTGACAAAAGGCATCTGAAGAGCAGATGAAGAAAAGGTGTATCATTGAACGCTATGCAGAAGAAATGGCACCCTTTGATTGAAACTTGCTGAATGCTTAATGGAGACCAGCCAGTGGATGTGAGCACAGAGAGGAGGTGAGGCTTGTACAAACACTGCATGCAGGCTCTTAATCATTTCTGGCAAAAATGCATAGCTAATGTAGGTGACTGTGTTGAAAAATATTGTTGTGTAGCTGAGAATTTTTTCAATCAAATAGTGTTATTGTGCTCTTTGTACCTGTTATAGAAGCATTGCTTTCAGAGTGACCAACATAATTTTCTTTCTATCTAGCAATTCAATGCTATCAATATGTGCATGTATATATACATTAATAAGAGTAAGTATTGAAAAACAAGACCTTTATTTGATATAGTGTCAGCATATTTTTAAGAAAAATAACTTACCCTGAAGGAATAGTTATTACTTTCCTTTTATGGTTGATAACATTATAATATGAAAGAAGCTGAGGTCGCTTTCAAAGTTAAATTATTAGCAATAATGCTATGTGACAAAACTATTTTTATTAGCAGTAAATCTGTATGAAAACACTGGTTAAAACTTTTTACTGCCCTGCTAAGGAAATACTACCTAAGCTGTTCTCCAGCAATCCCTGATAATGAAACAAATTGTATGACGGTTTTATCATCCAAACTCTTATTCTCTGCTAATCTTCACAATACTTCACATTACTCTGCGCTTTCCAGTAGTGCAATAAGTAACACTTTTACAGATCTTTGGGAGACATGTTTACATTTTCTTCATCCAAGTTCTCATGGAGCATTCAAAGTGTGCTGTGTGTTGGTAATCAAGTACTTTTCAGCATATTTGATGTTATACATTTATTCTTGATTCTATATATTTCTATCACAAGTCTTTACTCATTGCTTCTTTGAGTGTATAGTCTCAGACTGTTCTCCCCTCCTTTACATCAACTCTGGATTGTTATTTAATAATAAAAACTTCAACTGTGTGAATAAAAGGTTAGTAAAGAGATTATTCAGCCTGGACCTTCAGGTGTATCTCAGCCTCAGGTCTATTTAAGGGCAGACTAGAGGAATATAACATGCTAATTAATAATGGCGAAGTAATTAGGACAGGTCTGGTGCATTCATGTTCGTACAGTTTCCTAATGTAGTCATGATCAAGTTCATCACTGAATAGTGGTAACAAACTGTATGAATAAAACTAGTTGTAGCTACATCAGCATTTGTTACTAGTATGACTTTTTTTTCTGCTGCAGACAAATTTGACCAAATTTGATACACATTTTTTCAAACAAGAAAGACTGAACGGACACAATAGCTTCTTTAAAATGCTTTCCTTGAACTATGTCTTCTTCCTTGTGCCCAGGCAGCAGCCTGTTATTCATTTATGAACCAATTATGTAATTTAACAGATCTTCATGATAACAGTGGCGTGATTTTATGCTGCAAAGCACCAACAGAGCTGTATAATATCCACCAGATACTTACTTTAATCCTTTTTTTTGTTTGTTTGTTTCTTTTTTTCTTCCTGATGAAGCTCATATAGTGGAATCCCTTCTTCCCCTCTCCAGAGGAACTATTTTTATTACTTAATACCCTTGGAGGTACAGCTTGCTGCGATTGCTTCTTTTGCCTACTCCTGTAAAAGCATGCATACATTATGCCTGCATTCTTTTCTGTCTGTCAGATGACATTAGGTGACCCTGAAAATATCAGCTACTGTTTGAGAATAGGAGGAGATTCCCTACATCATCACTTCTGGCTTCTGAAGTTGAAGCTGAATCCAAACTGCTTCCAGCCTAGAACAATCTGAGAAACATAGTCAGCCCTGTGAATATGAGAATCACTGTTATTTTATCTAAAGAGCTCTTTACAGTTCTCATTTGTAGTAGGTGTTCAGTGTGCATGGCAGGGTCCATCTCTCCTACTCCTTGGGGAGGATTTGGACTTTCCTACTAGATGGTGGGAAGGTGCCTTGACTCCTCAAGGATCAACATTGTGGGAGTGGGAGAATGTGTTTCACCCTTCTTATTGTTAGATTTCACTTTCTACCATATTGCTTTTTCTTTCTTCAACTAGTATTGAAAGTCAAGAAGAGTCAAGTGGATAGTGACAAGGAAGTAGCTGTTGGTGGGGGAGTTAGATGAGTTTTTCAAGGATGGGCTCTATTTAGAAATGATAATTGTTTTTTTTTCTGCCTTCTGTAAAAAAAGTGTTTTTCATTTTTTTTCTTTTGATTGGAGTGTTCTATTCACCTTTTCACAGTTAACATTACAGAGTTATACAGTTCCAAGACACATATTTTCTTCAGATTCTAGTTTCTTGAACTAGTTTCTCACTGAACTATTTAAGTGAGAAAATATTTTGCAAAGATTTAAAATTTTTTTCTTTACTTGAAAAATGGAATACATGTGTTACGACTAGTCTTGAACTATGTTCTTTACTATTTATTCAGTGGTTTCAACTCACTATTTCCTTATCATTTTTTTATTAAAACAAACAAACAAACAAAAATCCAATAATCACGATTAAATGAGTAATTTGTTACTATTTATGATGAATCTGAAGCTAAACAATTGACTGTCTTGGTAGGAATTATCATTTAATTATTCTTTTATTCATATTAAAATTTATTTTCTGTATTTACATTACAGCTTTTTAGAGATGTTATATTCCTGAATTACAATAACTAAAACTGTCTCTTTTGATCTGCCAGCCTGGGTAAGAATAAGAATGCACTAGTTTGTTAAATAGGTTTTCATTTCACCTATTCATGCATAGTTTAGAATATATCATAAATTTGATGCTTGTTTAAATTCCTTACAATACAAAAAAAAATGTATTCCCTCCTCTGTCACAGTTTCAAAGAAATGTATAATCTGTAAATCAATTCTTTTTTTCCATGAGGATTTTCTGGTCTTCTCCCCTCTGAGAATAAAAATCACATCTCAAAGTAGGCCACTAAGTATCATCTATTTGTCTTTGGTATTAGTAGATGTAAGAAAAATGGTGTTTAGGCTTGATCAAAGAAAGAATTATAGAAAGAAGAAACAGAAATTCCATATTAGTTCTTCTCTGCTGGAAGTTAAGCACTGCTATATTTTTTTAATTAAACTTATATACATTGCATTTCAGCATATGAATCATAATATCAAGCATACTTTTGTGATAAATTGGGAAGGAGAGAAACGCATTACACTGTGCTTTCACAACCTTCAAATCATTTCTCTCTTTTCAGAGAATGTGTAATGTTTCTTTTTAGCAGAAGATGGAAAGTCTGACTTCTCTAGGTTAGCAGGGTATTGTTGGGAAAGAAGACTTAATAGTAGAATTTGAGCAGTAAAACTGACATTTCTAGTTATTAAGAAGTAGTAATTGCAAACAATATTTGTGTTTAAACAATCAGTTTCAGAATAGGGATGAATACAGAAATGATAAATGCAGTAGAAGATAAAAATATGGAAAGACAAATTATAAAGGCATCTTTGTCATTAATGTCATTAGTCACAGATCTATTAGAATTATTTATCTCCGCTTTTTGTTGGATACCTGAAAATAAAAGACAGGAGTGGACATTCTATCCCCTACTGCACAGTTTTTCCAAGGAGGGCTGATTCAAAGAAATGAGGTCCAAAATGAATACAGTCATTCCAGGCTCACACCTAACTCAAAAATGCAATTAACATTTTAAATTTTGATTTGACATACTAAAGGCAGACGCAGTGTATGAAACAAGTAGTGTGCATAGTGAATGATTATTTTACTTCATTAATGTTCATGTGAAGTTGATATTATGTCTCCATACTAAAATGAATTCCCACAGCATTGCTAAATATCAGCATTACTATTGAACATTGTGTCTGTGTACCAAGCATCACTATGAACTCAATATTCAATCCCTCCCTGATACCTGAAACAACTGACAGCTTCTGATATTGCGATCTCTGCAAGAAAATAACAAGTATAAAGCTTTCCCTAAACAACAATCTTAGTAGTGTCCTAATTGTGGTTTAGCTATGTCAGCATAAGAGGTAAGATTTCATGAAGAGTTCACTGTGCAGCTTTTTTAGAATCTTGGGAAATGAGCTGAAAATCCAGCCTCTGGTAAGCAATGAGTGCTCTGTTTAACATGAGAATTTGGATAAGCTGTCAGGGCCAGAGTACTGCTGAGTTACTGATGCTAATCAGTCCTGCTCTGCATTTCTTCTAGAAGATAGTAGAACACAAGTTCAGCAGAACTTGGTGAGGATGTTCTGATACTCTCTGTTTTCTGTTCAAAAGACAGGAACTTTTGGACGACAGCTTTTTTTCCAAGAACAGCACAGGCTGCATTGCATCCACACCCTAAAAAAGCTGTGGCAGTTTGACCTTCAGTCTGATCTGATGCACCTGTTCCCATGCAAGTCTCTTCAGAGCAAATTGCAGCTCTGGCACCTGCAGCACTTCACAAGGGATCTATGGGCATGAAGGAAAAAGAAAAGGTAGTGTGACATTCTAGAGATGTGTGGAACAGATTTGACTTAAGACATAGGTTGATTATTCCTTCCACGTCAAAGTTAGCTTTCAGCAGATCCAGACTTTTGTTGGCTCACAAGCAAGCAAAATGGCAAGAGTGTACGCTTCAAGCAATATCAGCATGTTTTGCCTTTCTTGGAAAACACTAGATCACCAAGCAGCTTCCATGGGATATGTAAGTGATAAGTTGCCAGCTGCCTGGGAAGCACTGCTGCAGAACAGGAAACATCACAAGGCAGTGTAATTTCTTGTTTCATATTAATTAAAAATTTGAGGGATAATTTGGTTTCAAGAAAACTATCTCCTTACCAAATGAAATTTCAATTTCCCTTTAACAAAGAGGTAGTAAGAAATTTACCTGCTGATTACTTACCTCCTAGTCTAGTGCATGGCTGTACCTCTTGGCTTCTTTCAGAAGTAATAATCAGAAGTATCAGGGTTTGGGAAATGAAATACAAGTCTTCCTGGAAAATGTAGTAAGGAGTGTTTAAGTAGCCACATGGCATATGGAACTGACTTTTCTTCTGACTTTCTTTCACAGATGTACAGCAGAGCATGGAAAGCAAACAAATAATTAAATTGCATTGCTTCTGTGAACTTCTGCCTCTCAGTGTGTCTGTTGGTTGAGTTCATTAAACTGCAAGCTTAATATCATCTAGATTACAATCAGAAGTAGATATGACATCTCTTAAAGTTAACAAAAAGTTTCATTTCCGTTCTTGTTATCTGACTCATAATCAGTGGTAGTTATCTACTAACACATACTTTGTCTTGACATGTGTCAGCTTGGATGTTTTTAATTATGTTTATTTCCCTGTGATTATTTTAGAATAGATTAGGTTGCAGACTTATTACATTGACTAATAACTTCTATGAATATATTCATTTAATACTGCTGCACTTTTGCTTTTCTGATCTTTCTTAATAGAGGAAATTATTATAATGGAGGATTTTGATATTTATGTCACAGTCTCTGATGATTACGGATGTATTAAAAATGTTGATAAGCCAAATTTGGGTTTTACAGTTCTGACGTGGAAGAAGACAATTCCAATCCAGAGTCATCAGCACTACATAAGACCGCTGAGACCACAGGTTTTTATCAGACTGACTAACATTATCATACTTATTTTGCTGCAAATCCACCCTACCCATCCATTATCCCTTGGGAAAAGAGAACTGTCTTTGTTCTACAGCTGTACAGTGGTTCAGTGCAATGAGATCCCGATCTACGTAAAGGTCTCCCAGGAACGTAGCAACACAGATGAATAAAAGCAGTGTTAGCACCTGCTTATAACTGAATACAGAGAGCAAACTTACGTCTTGTACTGCTTACTTTCGCCTCTTTGGACAAAAAATGGTCTCCAAGTATGAGGTGCAAGTGGCACATGCTCTGTATTGCAACTCATTCGCACAAAATATTCAAATTTCTACTTTCTTCTCACACAGGAGATACAGTTCTACAACATACAAATTATGTATGAAAGGCAGAGAGAACATGAGAGGGACCATCTATGAGAAGCAGTTTGTTTTGCAAGGAGTTACTCTAAAACATCTGGTCAATATTTTCCATTTCCACCTGCCATTCCTTCCATTTCTAAATAGCACAGGCTCCAATGTAAGCTTGGGTGTTGCCCTTGTGCTCTGCCTCTGCTGAGGTGTCTACAGGATGCAAACAAGACATTCACACTTGTAGACAGGCTCAGAAGCAGTGCTGACAATGAGTCACATTTATGAGTCTGTCAGCACCTTACTGTTAGAGAAACTCTTTTCTCAACTTGGCCTTCATTTTGTATGAATTTAAATGAAGACAGAAGTTGCTAGGATGCTAACTCTTCTGCTATACGGTGCTGTAGGAGTATCATGTAATGCAACACAGTAATCAGATTCACCTTTATTAGATATGTCTGACCAAAGCCATTAATATTTAGTGAGAACAAAAGTGTTGGCTAGACTTGTTCCGGATATGCAATGTTCTCTAGAGCATTATAAATTGTTTTAAATTCTTCCAAGTTCAGCAGTCTTTCTCTAGAACAACATAATGACTGAAATCGACAAAGGCACTCACCCTAATGGCATCCTAATCAAATTGGAAAAGGCTATATTCAAGGATAGAAGATCAACTCTGAAACTTATTTCCTTCCATTTGGACTATCACAATAAAAAAAAAGTTGGCCTTCTGGTTACTCATCAAATTTCAACTGTTGTCCCAAACTTACTTAACGGGACTTTAAGAGATTAATTGACAGGAGTTAAAATCTTATTATTAGTGGACTAGGAAGATTTAGTATCATATCTGTACATTCATGTATCTATGTGCATGTGTTTCATCTTCTGCTTGAAAGGTTTTATAAAAATGTATACCTTGGTTTTTTGCCTGGGAAGCTTTTGATTTTTTTTTCCTCCCTTTAAATTAAGAAAAATAAATCTCTTCTGTATAAAGTGTACTTCTGAAACTGAGATTGTATTACTACTTGAAAAACATTATTTTTCATTGAAGAAAAATTAAAGAGGATTATTAGATCTTGAAGTCACACAAAAAAATGTTAGACTTTTCTACTTGTTTTGAATGCTTCCTCAGGACATTGAGTTTGCTGTTCCTAAGCAATGCACTAATGTCCTTCAGCCATCACAGTAATTTGGTAGCTCTTTTACATTCTTGTGCTTCAGTTTCTCTTTTGAACTACTATGCCATGGAAACAATGGAATTGTCACAGGACTGGGAGACAAAATGCATAGTGTTGCTAGCACGGCAGTCAGGACTGTACTTCTAAGTCTGTTGTTACCTTCACAGATGCAATGAATGGGAAAAATGTGAGCCCATCCAAAGATGATCACTGTATAATTCACTAGTTGTTTATCACTTTCTTTCTAGTTCACTCGGAGATGAAGGAATTGGCCCATAATCAAAGGTGTTGAATTTCTCATTGTCAACAGTAAAAGATCACTGGAAACTTAAGAAACCAGTCTATCCAAAATGTAATATATGCCTTTTAGAATACAAAATATCATGTCAGAATAACTAAGCAGACCTTCAGGGCTCTTCAGTCTTCCTCATCACCTCATCAGCAAAGACAGAGAACAAATGTTTGGGAAACAGCCACAATTAAGGGCACCGTGGCGGTTTGTATATTTCCATCTTTTGAACCCTCATCTTAAAATCACAGAATCACAGAATAGTAGAGGAAGGGACCTCTAGAGATCATCAAGTCCAGCCCTCCTGAAAAGCAGACCCCCTTCAGTAGGTTGCACAGGAAGGCGTCCAGGTGGGTCTTTAATCTCCAGAGAAGGAGAATTCACAATCTCCCTGGGCAGCTTGTTCCAGTGCTCCATTGCCCTTTCTGTGAAGAGATTCCTTCACATATTGGTATGGAACTTACTATGCTGCAATTTATGGCCGTTTCCCCTTGCCCTGTCCCCACAGACCACTAAAGAGATTGACCATGTCCCTTTGACTCCCACACTTAAGGTATTTATAAACATTAATAAGATCACCTCTGAGTCTTCTTTCCTCAAGGCTGACCAGACACAGGTCACCCAGCCTTTCCTCAGAGGGGAGATGCTCCAGACTCTCTATCATCTTTGTGGCCCTCCACTAAACTGTCTCCAGGAGATCCCTGTCATTCTTGTACTGCGGACCCCAGAACTGGTACTCCAGTGAAGCCTGACCAGGGTGGAGTAGAGAGAGAAAATCACATCTCTTGACCTACAGACCACACTCCTTTTAATGCCCCCCGGATGCCATTGGCCTTCTTGGCCGCAAGGGCACACCGCTGGCTCATGGACAACCTGTCATCCACTAGGACCCCCAGGTCCATCTCCACAGAACTCATCTTCAGCAGGTCGTGTCCAAACCTATACTGATACTTGCAGTTATTCCTTCCCAAGTGCAAGATTCTACACTTGCTTTTGTTAAACCTCATCTGGTTTCTTGCTGCCCAGCTCTCCAGTATGTCCAGGTCTTGCTGAATGGTAGCACAGCCTTTTGGTGTCAGCCACTATCCTCCCAGCTTTTTATCATCAGTGTACTTGCTGAGGGTGGACACTATCCCCTCATCAAGATCATCAGAGCTTGATGAGCTCTGAAGCAAAAGCTGTTGCACGCTGCTGAAGAAAGCCTGAAAGGAAAGGGAGAAAAAAGTCATGGCACCCAACCACTGAAGTAAGCATGGCTGAACAGTTTGATATTCCTATGTATCTTCTTGTATCTAAGTGATGACAGGGAATATCACTAAACTACTTCACTGTTGCAGAGTCTGTTAGGAGTAGCCAAACCTGCTGGACTGCAGGACCCAGCAGATTCCTTCACTTCCTGCTGCAACGTCATGAAAGATTGTTCCTTTCAGATCCAGCTTCAGCCATTCTTCGACCTTATCTCCACCCTTAGGGATGGGAAAACCAATTCCACAGTTCTTTTCTACTTATCCACTACTCCAACAGGAAGTACACTAGTGCTGCACATACGTGCAGGTCCTGTGGGTTGTTGTAACAGCTAGCCCTGGGCTGTGCCTCTCTTCCAACCTTCATGACGCCCCTGAGGTGTGGGTACCACTGCTTTTGTCTCCCCCACTGCTCTGCCCCACACCTAATTCACTGACAGTCTGCACTTGCAGTGGTTCTCAGTGGAGCTGAATTAGAAGCAGGATTTATGAACAAAATAGGACATCTGTAGCCATTTAGCTAACCAGCCACCTGCTTACGTGTGACTGGGCCCTTTCATTCTCCTTCTTTTCCTGTGCATGTTCCTTCCTCATCTGCTTTAACCTCTCCCTTTATCATCCTGCCTTCCCACTCCTAAACATACAGTAGATATTGCATGATTTCAAATTTCTCTATTGCTTCATTCCCAAATTCTCTTCCCCTCACACCACAGCATCAATCCTATACTATTTTATTTAAGCAATAACCTGATTTATCCTGCATGACATCCCAAGCAGAGTTTATTTTGTGAGTTTCAGAGCATGGAAAATGGCCTAATCATTTCTTGTTGTATGAAAATTAAGCATTTTCTGTTCACTGATCATATTGCTTGGGTTCCTACAACTCTCAATGTTCCTGTGCTCACTGCTGATTAGCAACATGTTTTGTCTCTAGACAAATAAAAAAACAGGGTTAACTTCCAACCATGGAGAGTTTATAAGCTATAGCTGCTCCCTGGTATAATTTATTCAGCAGGCCAGAAAAACAATAGAAATGAAGGAATGGGCCTGATATAATCAACAAGATCTGGATACACTTAAATAAGGAACTGGGCAAACTTTGTGACTGTAGGAACATGAAGGAATACATGAGGATAGTGGAATACCTACTCCAATGTCCTGATAAACTAGGTGAAAAACTAGTCTGTGAATGCTATTCTTAATGGGGAGTTTGCACTTGTGAAAGGTGGGAATGCACTCTGCTGAAATTTGTTTGAGAGGTATATAGCTCCCCAAGCCATAACCATTTGCAAGATGTCCTATTTTCAGTATTATTTATACTACCATTTTTGAGTATGATTTTGGGTAGCATGAAGAGGAAAGATAGATATGAAACTAGGAAGGCAGTGTCTAGGCAAAAGAGCTGTGCACAGCCTGAGAAGTCTGTTTTCTACTCTGTCTGGTTTCTAACAGATTAGTTGTTTGCTCTTTGTTTTTCTTTTTTTACTGCACTGTAGATCTGTTAAACTCCAGTGTGTTGCAGAAGTTTAAGCACCTATGTGTCTGCACAGTTTGGAATGGAACTTGCAGTACATGGGGGTTTGCATATACAAAAGGCAGAAGTTTATTTATGGAGACTCATAATAATGCACTATTGGCTACTGAAGTGTGCAGGAGGAACAACTGTAATAATAATGACATAATAAATTTCTAAATTGTCTTTAGGGAGTAAGACTTGGGAAGGCTGTAGCAAAGGTACAAGCACTTTTCTGTAATTGCTCTACAGTCATATAAGTCAGACTGTTTTCTTCTCTCTTTTTTTGGGGGGGAGGGGAGGTGGAGGGAAGAGGGGAAGGCATTAGTGAGAATTCCAACTCATATAGGCCAGATACTATTGCACATAACATCCTTGCTGCCTGTGCAACAAATTGTGTGAGAGGGTGTGTGTGGTGTATGTGTGTGTACACACATATGCATGTATGTAAACTTTTATCTATCACCCTTTGGAAAAGTTTAAAACCCTCTTTTTCTTTTGAGAAAATTGAACATGAGTCTTGAAGTAACAGCTTCTACTGTTCCTACCCGGATTTCCTTGTTTATAAAATAGGATTGTCAAAACTCAGGAGATTTGTGCATCAACCTGATGTTGTGAATCAAATAAATTGAACCAAGGAAATGGCGAGTTTCTTTAAGTATCTTGTGAAAAAGAATTACTAACAATAAAAAAGTGCAGCGTTTTATAAGCCTCTCACCTCTACACCTGTTCCTGAACACCTTGAACATTCACCTCGTGGCTCATTTTTTCTCTTTCCCTTTTCATAAATCCCTTTTTTCATCCCTTTTGTGCACTGTCTGCATTGCTCTCTCTTCCATCCTGCCCTCTGTGGCAGCTCCGTCCTCCCAGCAGGAGGGCTGCCTGTTCTGCTCACAGCAGTGTTTATTGAGGTGGATGGAGATGTGGAGAAGATGATAGCTCTGCATCGGGGAAATATATGCAAGACCATGATCAGTCCACACATCCCTCTCCACCTGTCAACAAAACAGAAACTGCTGTATGAATTGGATATTGCTCAACAGCCTCTTGAGTATTTAAAGAATGCACAATCTCTTACTGGTTTCTAGGGGACTGTACTGAAGAGCATTTCATTGTACCCTGAAGGGTCAACTAAGAAGCAGTTTGAAAAATCATGTAGCATGCCAGGCCTTTAAGCTCAGTGCCGGTATCCTATATGTTCGCATACTGGTATTCAATTTATCCTTGTTATTTGCCTGCTGCCAAGACTGTAATTTCCCAGTTCACCATTTCTTCAAATATAATATTTTTTGTATTTTAAATATTTTAGATATCCAGAGCTTAATACAACACATACTTCTTTCTTTCCACACATAGTGCATCTCAAAGTATTTCCTGACTTCTGGAGTGCAAAAAACCTGAGAGAGAGCTTAAATGCAAGAAAGATCTATAAACATGACTGCAAATAATTTTCATGGGCATATATAATTCAGGAAGCTTCTGGCTGCTGTAGTACATTTTTTTTCAAACCACAGCTTTTCTCTATGTGGTAAACTAGTGTAGAAGGGGAAACCTTGATAAAGTGTTGGAATATTAAGCAAATTCTAAAGAGGTTGAATTCCTAAATTATTCAGAGAGTATAAAAATGTGGAATGAAATATTTTGTGCCTCAATAAAAATGCCCCAGTGCTATTCCTTTCAGTAATGTATATGCTGCTATGGCCATTTCTTATTTCTTAAAATTGTGTTCTCAGGTAATTCTCTAGTTTTTACAGAACAAAGGCTTAGTCTCCCTGCCTGTAACTGCACCATTCCTTAATGAGAGTCTAGAGTTCAGATTTAGTGGATGTCCCTGGCATACTGTTGCTGAGTGGTCCCCATGTCATAGCTGGGGGGCCAGACTGGGATGACTGCAGGCACACCTTGTGCCTCGGAGCTTTGTATACAAGTGCAACCTTCCAATACATGGGCTGTGCTTGCAGACATCCCAACCATCTTGCAGTGCCAGCCTAGATGATTGACCTCTCCAAAACATCTTGATTGTAGCATATCTCACGTGTCTTTTTTAAAATGTCCATGGCTGCAGTCACCGTGGTAGCAAAGCCAAGAGACACTTGGCTTTGTACTAGTGGGTGTACAGTCCAGCCTGGTTCCTGTCTCACTGCAAATACACAGGAAGAACTGTGATAGTAATAACACATAATTTTCTAAATTGCTATTATGGAATAAGTTTCAGGGAAGCTGTTACCAGAGCTGGTTTTGTATAGCTCCTGAGTATTCCTGTTCTCCTTTTCATCCTTCCACTTCCTTGCTGCTACAGCTGATCAGTGCCCCGTGCAGCAAGCACTATGCAGATGGTCTGGCAGTCTTTATCAGGCATAACCAATGCTGCCGACATGGAGAGCTCATGGAGTGCAACCAGTGTTAGATGATGCTCCAAAAGTCTAGCTCGGGCTAATGTCAAATCCCACCAGATCTTTTAGGAAACAGAGCAGAGGTATGGAAGCCATTTTTTAAAGGGCCTGAAAAGTATCTTTTGCATAATATTCAGCATAACAAATCGAGATGTTACCCTGTTGTCTTCAAGAGAACTGTGGTTTGACCTACAGAAATGATGAATTCTTAAAGTACTAAATATTAAGAGGCTTATAACAAACCATAGTGGGGCAATGAGAATTATCCCCATACCTGTCTTGAAGAAAACTCCATTATCAAGTAGAAAGCTAGCTCACCAGATGAGCTAAGGTGAATAAACAAATAACTTTTATGGAATGGCAAATTTTTTTAAAGTACTTAATGATTTCATGTAGTATTATACAAGACAAAATGTCCTTTACCGTAGATAAATAACCAAAAACTTTACTGAAATCTGCCATTTATATCCTGTTATTTTACTTGTTGGTTCTGTGAAGGCACAGGTAATAATCTAGTTAACTAAATTAGAACTTGTGTTTATCTCATTGGCCTCTGAAACTCTGCTGTGTAGGTTGAGAGCTGGAGCAACTCTGCCTGGAGAAGAGAAGCATCCTGGGAGAGCTCAGAATGGTCTTTCAGTATCCAAAGGGGGGCTACAAGAAAGAAGGAGAAAGACTCTTCAGCGATCTGTTGTGATAGGTCAAGGGGGAATAATTTCAAACTAAAGGAGGGGAGATTTAGGCTGGATATAAGGAAGAATTTTTTTACAGTGAGGGTGGTAAGGCACTGGAACAAGTTGCCCAGAGAGGTGGTGGATGCCTGACCCTGGAGACACTCGAGGTCAGGCTGGATGGGGCACCAGCAACCTGATGTAGCAGTAAGTGCCCCTGTTCATTGCAGGAGAGTTTGACTATATGACCTTTAAAGGTCCTTTCCAACTCAAACAGTTTTGTGATTCTATATGCCTTTATTTGTACAGTCCTTAGTAATGTAAGCTCTGATCCCAGCTCTGTATTATACCAGGAACTGGAGGAGATAGTTCAAGCTCCCAGAAGCTTATACTATAAGAATTGTAAAAACTGCAATATGCATGTAAAGTCTTACAGTGCAGCAGCATGTGTGAATCCTTTATTTTTTTAATTGGAGTGGGAAGAAGGACAAAATGATGACAGCTTTAGAAAAAGAATGAGGAAGAAAGGGAGATGATACAAAAAAAAACTGTGTGTGAAGAGACTGGTGGAGAAAATGTATAATGGCTGACACAGGAAAACAGAAGGAATGGCTGGAGCTAACAGCTAAGTAGAAAGACAAACAGTATTCAGAGTAAATAGTACAGAAAACAGCTTTGTATCATCATCACTGTTGAAGGTCAAAGCCTAAAATGTTTCTGCAGCTGTTCTTGCCAATATAAGTCTCTAGCTGCCTCTTTTCAAAATAAATCCCAGATACTATTTAAGTGATAGCTGGCATATACATTTCAGAATTGGAGGAATGCTAAGCTTTCTTCAGACTTCATCTGCCGAAGTGATTTATCATGGAAGTGAGCTTCCAGTGACTCACCTGGTAGGAATATAATCTTATTTTCCTGTGGTAGTATTGGCAGAATGATTAAAGAACAACTAGATTAAAGTAATGTTTATGTTTCCTTATTACATTTCCTATTTGTATTCTTATTTATTATTATTATTTCTCTTATGTTGTGGTGCTCTCCAAACAGGTGAAATACTTATAAAGATGTCCAAAGACTCATTTTTAGAAGAGTATAGGCAGTTGGGAGCCTGTGTCCAACAAGCCTTCAGCTGGAGGTCTGACGGACATGTGGCAGCAAACTGCATCTGTTAAAGTAAATCTAATTTACAGATGTCTGTACTGCAGCCGCTTCTTTGCTCTCAGCGCCTGTGCGGGAAAATCACATAAGCATAAATGAGTTGTCATCTCTGTAATGCCTGTAAAATTCAACTACTTCAACTGTCTAGTTGCTACAGACTGTAATAGTCATAGTAGCTGGAGAATCCCTGGGCTGGCAGGTGAGAAAAAGCACTGCTGTGTCTTGACAGACAAAGCGTCTTGTCCAGCTTCATAGTCCACTGCAATTCAATGTCAAATCTTGAAATGGAAATGGCACAGTGGAATCATTGCACAGTCCCATCAATTTGTCATGGATGGTCCTGTGGTGAACCGTAAGTGATGGTCAGTGATGAACTCCAAGATCTTCTTTTCCTCTACTGACAGACAAGCTCGCAAATAAAAAAGAAAGAATCTCCTCTGCTTTGTATTTTCCTTCTTCATGCTTTGGAAAAAAGGATTTGCTCTTTCCTGTTTGACTGTACAGAGCTCCATGAAGCCATATGTGTGCTCACCCCTTTTCCCACAGCCTTGAAAAAGCCTAGCCGCCTGCAAAGCATTACTCTGACAACAGATCTCTCAGATGACATCAGTGGATCTCAGTTGGAATCCAGCCTGCCAGAGTCCACTGAGCCTGTTAACACAGCAGCAGGAGTGCCCATGATTCAGAGATGCACCTACAGGTGTGCTTATTGCACAGGGCTGAGACCATCTCTCCAGTCTCCTGAATGTAAGGAAAGAAACTATCTCATGTGGAGATCATTTCAACAAAATTGTTTCTGATCATGCCATCAAATTTGCTGTCTTGCTGGAGTTAGAAGACTGCTGCAATTCCGCAAGGCTAGGAAACTTCCTGATGAACTCAGGCTTTTCTTTTCTGACATGCACAGGAAGAACTTCTTTCTTGTTTTCAAACAATTGCGAAAACCTTGCAGCTTCAAACCTTTAAGAGGGATTTTTTTGTGTGTGCAATTTCAGCTTCACTGAAGGGAAGAAGTGAGTAGGACAAAACGAAAAGTCTTTCCAATGAAGAGAGTGCTTTTCTAACAAAGCCATTTTCACAAGCCTACGAGTTGGCAAGTCTTCTTTTTCTTTCCTTGAAACATGCATGTCATTTATTTAAATCAGCAGAAAAGCAATCAACCACTCCTATAAATTCCTGTAAATAAATAAACAGCTTCACAGATTTAATCTCAAGAAGTTGAATTCCTATGGCTTCTTCCTCCTTCAGCTGTGCTCCATTGCTAACCTTTACAGAGCAAAGCAAACAATTGGTCTCCACTGAACACAGCTCATTAGCTTCCAGTAAGATCTAGTATGGCTGTGATTTATGTTCAGGACTTCTAGGTCACAGTGCTTCGTGTTCATCCACCTATGGATTTATTCTTGGTTCCTGAGGGCATGTCCTAACAACCCCTGCTTTAGAGATGCTTTCTCAGCTATCTGTTGTTGCTTGGTCAATTTTCTTCTCAACTGACGTGTAGCTTCACTTGTTCTAAAGATGAAAAAAATCACTGTGTTATCTCCAATTCCATATACTCTATTTTTTTCACGTATGTAATTAAAGGCAAAGTGGCTACCCTAACAAAAAAAAGTAACATGAACTACCTTAGTTACAGTGAGCATTGCTAGAAGACACAGAAGGCTTCATTTTTTTGTTTGCTGATGGATACAAACTTGCAATTTTTCTCTTTTTTTTTTCCTAGCAAGTGGGAGATCCTCTCATCCTTATGCCTTATTTTATTATTTTTTGATTGAGAAATAAATATTCCAGTCCTCACTTTCATCCAAACATCTGTTTTGACTGTATTTATCCTCCAGGAGCAGGAACTGCAAAGCCCAGAGACCCCTGCAACCATTTCACTCAATTACAAATAATACTAGAATCCTTAAAGTTGGAAAGCTGTAAAGGCCATCTAGCCTAACTCGCCTGCAATAAACAGGGATGCCACAGCTAGATGAGGTTGCTCATTGCCCTGTACAGCCTGACCTTGAGTGTCTTCAGGGTCAGGACTTCCACCACCTCTCTGGGCAACCTGTGCCAGTGCCTCACTGCCCTCACTGTAGAGACATGCTCGTGTTGTTCTTTCATTGCTCTTTGCTAAAGTAGATGTATTCACTCTGATATCATAGTGGCAGATATGCCAGCTGTCAAAATAAAAGAATTTGTGAAGAATAAATTAGGACAAGGCACAGAAATTTATGCCTATGTGCTGTATGAAATCTCTGACCATGTCATTCAAGAGAGGCAGAGCAAATGTATGTCTTAAAGTCCTGACAAAAACTGTAACTAAAAAACTAGAAGACTACTCTAGAAAATGGGCTATCAGAATGATTGTTCATGATCTTGACAGCAGATCTGATAATATACTTGTCTGGTTGCTGTGATGTATCAAGCTTCAGTGCACTCCCTAATGTTTTAGAATATGGAAGAACTGACTGGTTATGTTAAGCTTTGACGGTTTCCTTCTTCAGTCTACAGCCTGCAGAGGCAAAGATGCAAAATGGAGAGCACCAAGAAGAGTTGCAAAGGGAGCCTCTAATCTGGAGTGTTTATTAAGGCTTTTTAATCAGTATCTAGAGCACTTTTCTGTGCACATAATTATGTGGATTGGTTACTGTGACTTATAAATAGAGAAAATACTTTGTATGTATAAGACTTTCTAAAAATATTAATCTTATACTCTTAAATACTTCTTAATCAAGTACAGCACAGTTGCACAGGATATATTTAATGGGGGCCTGTAAGAAGAATTTTCCAGCTCTTTCTCTAAAGTAGAGAAACTTGAAGCTGAACCAGATGATTATTTTTTCTCCCTGTACTGAGGAAGGCAAAATATTTTTCCCTTCCACTCCACAAATATAGTATTTTGCTACAGTTGCTGCCTGTCACTAGTATTAACTGGCACTTACATAGTGCTCCGAACAAAGAGAAGCAAAGAAATTATTTTGCCAAATGCTGCTGAGCAAGATCAGGAGGAGAATTTAGGTTCCTGACTCACAGTGTCATGCTGTTTACATAAAATCCCATTGCAACTTGATAACCTGTCACCTTTGCATTTGTTGTGTAAAACATTGAGAGTTGATAAAATAGCTGACTGCCATCTTACATTACATCTAACAAAAACCAACAAAGTTTTTCTCAGTCTTCTGAGACAGAAGCCCTGGAAAGAAGCATAGACATTTATCTAAGCCAGATCTGATTATGGCCGTGGCAAGGAAATTTCTTTATGTGCCCTTTTTGGAGTGCATCTCAGTTTGGCTCTGAACATCTCTCACTACAGCTGTGTAGTCCCCTTGCTCAGGTGCCTTGCTGATGGCTTGTAAGACATTCCCAAAAATGCTTCTAAATTTTTTCAACTTTAAGATATAAAGCATAGGCCTTACTCATTGCACTTTGTTTCCTGTGCAACAATAACTGAACATGTACTTGGCATTTCTGTAATTTCCGTATGAATTTGGTCCTTAGAATAATTTTTGGCAAAAAAAAAAGGACATCCTCTACAAAGTACAAAGGGCCACTCGCCAAAAATAATCTTCAATGTTTTCTCAGCAGTGTGAAACATCTGAAATAAAAGACAGATGTGGTATAATGCCCAGGAAAGGAAAAAAGCCTTCACGTGGTGGGTCTTGCAGAAATTCAGCAGACTGATGTAAATCAATAGAGTAATGAAATGTGTGGCTAGAAAGTTTACAGGAAAGCAGATTAAGGCACAGAGATAAAGGACCAGCTCAGTAATTTTCATGAAGAACATTGGCATATGTAAAGTGGACTTTCCACACTGAGGTGGGAAGGTTTAGGATTAAAATCTGCACTGATACATCTTGAACTACAAAAGTATTTGTAGTGTTATGCACCCGGCCTCATGACCTGGAAAAGGAGTCTGAGTGCAAAACGTGGCTGGCGAATAGAGGTTAGGAAAGAAAAAGCAGATGCTGTATGCACGTGACCAAGTTGAGAGACTAACTGAAAGCTGAAATCTATTGTCCAAAAGATAGCAAAACTGTTGTTTAAGACTGAAGGTCCTGTCAACTCTTGCTTTTGGCCCATATCATTCTCTGTAACTAACCAGAGTTCTCATGTGAGCTTACAGTCTGTATAAATCGTTTCTTAATTAATACAAGGATTAAATAAATTGCTCCAAAAGTAATGCCTCTTATTTATTTCCATGGAAACAACAGAAGATACAAAGAGCACAATTTGACAGAAAATTCTCATTTACAACAGGTTATTTTTCAGTATACTCACCACCATGAGCTATGCTGAGCTTTGCCAGAGATGGACAAGAGCCAGTATGCCACACTCATAACAATCTGCGAGGCGACCTACTGTTCCACAGCTGCTAAGATGGTGTCATTGCTGAAATGCATCACCCACTGCTTCACTGTGCTCACGCCCACTGTTTGGTCTCCAGAAACATTCAGCAAGCATTGATGAATGCCAATGGATACCATTTTTTAACTCGTGGAGGAATTCAGTGATGTGCCTTTGCTTCAGATGCACTTCAGTGCCATTGTGTCAGACTGTCTCTCTGCTGCCATCTGTCGCATGGCAACAACACGTAATGAAAAACTGGTGGTAGGGTTTAGCCTCTACTGCCATATCATAGGCATCCACTTCTGACATTGTGGGGGGCAACATAATAAAATAGGAGGCATTACTTTCAGAGCAGCCCTTATACATTGTTATACCTGAGTTTGTCACTATCATTGCCTGTGAAACTTAGTTCATATCATCTTGCTAAGTCAAATATAAAGTGAAATTTGCAATAAAAACGCTTTTATTATTCAGGCATTTGTCTTTCAAAAACATGCACAATAATGCTGTTAATGGGGATTGTGGCGCTTCAGTGTTTAAAAGCTTCAGGTATTGACACTGGAATTTTTCTCTATCTAAAAAGAACTGAGAAAAAAAATCTAATTTACTGCCTCAAGACATCTCCACTTTTCTCTTGTTTTGTATTGCCAATTGACTTACATGGAAAAGGCTCTTAGTTCACTGTTGCATTGAAAAGCTTCTGTGTTCAGTTTTGTCATTGTCATTTAAGCTTACCATATGGGAATGGTAGGAAGATTCATACTATTATTTTCCTAGGAATTACCCCCCCCCTCAACTTCATTTTGGTAATAAAAGACATCATTGAATGTAAATTTCTGGATCCAAATAACTTATGCCTTCTCAACTCAGTAGTTCAGTTTTTCAACAGAAAGGAAAAACAGTAAATATTTTTGAAATTGACTTTACAAAACTGAAGTGAAATGAGTTAAAGAACATATGAAAACCAATTAGGCTTATACCTCATCTGAGAAATCCTGGCTGAGAAAAGAGTTCTTCATTAATCACACCTGATCTTGCTTCTATGAAGTTTTAGTGAAAGAAAAAGGTCGCTAAAACTATGAAGATTTTTTAACATTCTGAATCTCTATTATTTTCATTTTATTTACGCTTCTGGCTTAAATAGAGAAGCCACTGATGATCTGAAAGCAAATATATGGCTATGCCTACATTAGCATGCAGGCTAGCATGTAGGAGCATAACATTAGATCAAGGTAGTTGGTACTGCAACCGCTATATTATATGCAATTTGCACATTTTGCTTCAGGCTACATTTAGCCTGTTCAGCAGAACTGGCTGTCCTCACTGTGCATATGCTTTGAAACTGACCAGAGGGCACATCAATGGTTAAAGCCCATTAGGGTTTATAGCACATTAGATCTGTACTGGAATCAGAGATTCCTATTTAAATTCATCCAAAAAAAAAAAAAAACAATGATTCTTATGCTGGGATTGCTCTGCAAAATGCTCTAAAATGTTAATGCAGCCTGTGCCAACTAACAGTATGCATTTTTTTTTTCTCAATGCAAGTATCATGTTAACTTGAAAACTTCACAACTTTCTGGTTTAAATTTACCAAACCAAAGATATTTCAAATTATACTCACTTCTGAAAATTTCTTAAACTAACATAGATATTCTATGAACAAATAGACCACAAGAGAAGAGAGGCTGCATTTAGTACATAGCATTGTCAGGTATTAGTTGACTTACTGCTAGCCACAAGTTGATTGATTAATCATGATAGTTAATCGGGGGCTATAGAGATTCACTTTCAATACACATACAACTTATTTATGGAGTGGCTGTGTGAATTTTGGCTGCACTGCGACACTGTATTGTTATTTTCTACAGAAGTTGCTTGGTTCATGATATTATAACAATCCAGATATTTTCATTATTTTGCTGACATTTCTCTCTAATCTAATGGATTTTCTCTTACATCTCTAAAAATATTTAGAAGACTATATTAAGCGGTGATTTATTATTATTATTATTATTTTTTAATAGTACCATTTCTTTCTGTGATATACTCCTAAGTTCTCTAGGTCTTGCATCATAGGTATCAACTTTCTGAATTCATGCAGTGTTGTTTTTTTTTTATACTTTCAAATATCTTCCTTCACTGAAGATTGAGATATGGACTTCTACACAAACATCATATTTGATGAGATATCAAAGACAGCAGTATTGAAAACTTTGTTGAAATCCAAAAAGCTTATATCAGCTGGAGATATGTACTATACAACTGAAGAACTATGAGGGCTGATCCACCATATCTGTTGTAGTTTCCATGGAAATAAATGCGAATCATTACTTGTGGAGCAACCTACTTGTTTTCTATTCAAGAGAAAAAGACTTAGATATGCAAGGTTTTGTGTTGCATCAGTTCTCATCTAAATAAATGGGAGTTACAAATATTCAACATTTCACAGAATTGAGGAAGCTCTTTTACAAAGGTTTACAAACCCCTAATGGTTCATGCAGTTCCTAATTTCATGCTACGGTTTCTACTTTTTTTTCTTCTTTTTTTTTTTTTCTTTTGGCATATATAAGCCAAACACATTAAAATATCTTCATATGTAACTATATCCTTCATTTTCATGTCAAGTTTATTCTGTAGAGGTTATCATAAAGGCTGTTTTATGGGTATTAGTTTTGCATTTGCATTTTTAGTGATTATTTAAAGAAGACCCAAATGCTAACCTAATGACTGGATAAATGGCTCCAGTGATAACAACTATTTACCAAATTAAAACATAGGTCACTCCTGTTGTGGTACGCTATACATTCCAGAAAATTATGTTATTAGTGTTTATTTTTTACAATTTACAGCACTGAAGATGTCCATAGCTCCTGTATAATGCAGCCTGGGTCTAAAACTGGGTCAAAAAACACATTCACACAAGGTTTATTTTTCATGGATAAAATCTGTCTTTTCAAATCAATAGACACTTCTGCAGGCTTTCATATTAGAATGTTGTTTTTTCTGTATGCTGTAACCAATAGATCTAGATATTTATTTATTCTATGTGTTCTACCATCATATTTTTAGGAGAGCACGTGACTTCTAAAAGCTGCATGATTTGACAATAAAACAGGATCATTTTTGAAACAAATCATTTTTTCTTTTTTTAAAAAAATACTACGTACTGCCAAGGGGATCAATAGAAGGTGTTGATCTCTTCAGAATCACAAGTACACACAGCCCTTTAAGCACGTGTCTAGATCTGGTGAATTATTGTATTTCAAGTCAACCTGCAGATTAAACTTGGAGAATGCAGAGGGAGGCAGCCAAAGAGAGAGAGAGGAATGAATCTGCTTAAGGGGGAGGGGAGTGACATTTTGATTTGACACATTAGTGTCTCTATACTGCTGCTCTGCCAGTAAAGAGTCTCTCTGGAGGTGTATGAAAGATTTTGCTCTTAAAACTAAACTGGCAAAATAATCTTCTTTGCTCTATAGATTAATGTTTCTGTGTTTGTCTAGGGCAGTTCTAACTCTTTCTGTGTACATTCAAAACGCCTTTTTATTTTTCACTCCTCCATTTCTCCCGTCTTCCCCAGCTTTGGGTTCCTAAAATGTGCGAGTCACTATGGGAGGAAGAAAAACAGTCAAAAATGTGTACTTCATTTTTTCTGAAATTGAAGTACCATCCATGCTTGTCTCAGAACAGACAGTGCAGGGAAAGTGCTAGAGGAGGTGACAAGCAGACATACGAAAATAAAATAAATCAAGGTTCCAAAGGCACAAGTGAGAATGAACTATTATTTAAAATACTTGTTTTCTCATGGCTATTTTTCTGTCTTCCCACAGACCCATCTTCTCTCAATCTATACATCTACTTAGCATCATCCTGGCAACATTTTCAATATGCATTATACCATGTCTTAGTTCCTTCTCTATCATCATTCGCTTTCATTCCCACAAACGTCGTTTCTTCACATCACTACTTTCACTGGACATTAGTGCCTGCTTTAGAATATTTCATAAGCATCCACTGAACTAGAGATCCGAATTCCTTTGGTGATATGCCTGTTTCTTCTAAGATCGAATTCAGAAATAAACTTCCTTCCAGTCTGCACTTGCTTGGTTTTCAAGTTGTAGTTGCAATTGTGATGGCAGACATATTATTGTCTGTTAATTAGACAGCAAAATAGGAGAAAAAAGAAAGCCTCCCTTTAGCCTCTGAACTCTCTTGACTTTTCCACTCCTTTCTCTACAATTTGAACATATGAATTTGAAAAACCAGAGGAGAAGCTGGAGAAGAAAAAGCAAATATTGCAGAAGTCATTTTTTGGATCAAGAAACATCAGTTTTTCAACCAACTACTCCTGTGAAAAAGTATAAGACTCAACTGTGGGAAGATTTACTACTTTAAAGACAAGCACAAGCCAGTACCATGTTAAATCCCCTTCATCACTTTGTTCCCCTTTTCACGGAAGTAACAACTATAATTTAGTGTGAGGGTTATTTTCTTGATTTGTTTTTTAAAGCACAAGTCAGAGCCTCTTTCATCTTGAAAAATTCTCAGCCTTGGTGACTAGCAGCAGCAGTGAGGTCCTTGGTCTATTTAAAAGTATTGTGAAGAGGTGTTTCCACTTATCAATTTATAATCTCCTATCTCTCATATTCCTTGCATTTGCATCCTTAGACTCAAGAGAAAAGTTTGTTTAAAATTGTTTAAAGTATTTAAGTAATCTACACTTCTTTTGTATTTTCTTTGATTTGAGAGTGTTGCCCAGTATTCCTCACAGTTCTCTCTGCTCGTTTGTAACCAACATTGCTTCTGCAAGACATGTAATTTGCTCATTTCCTATCCCAAATTACAACTATGCCAGAAAATCTTGATGTCACAATGAGTTTTTGAGGCATAATTTGTTTTGCCACAACGGAAACTGTTTAATTCTAATCTTTCTCTTCTGCCTCTTACACCGTTTTGATCTCCAGTAGTACTTTGGTTTACAAATATTCACTTTCCTTCCTAATTTCCTGTGCAGGACCTTGTCAAATGAACGGCCTGATACCCCTTGCTTTGGTGACATTCACTGCATTTTAGCACATCAGTGGGACTCTTCAAAAAACTGCAGATTAGGCTTTATCAAATCCTGGTCTTCCAGGTGTTTTATTATTATATTTTTAATGAACATTTCAATTATTTTCTTGATACAGTTGCAATGTTTACTCATCTGTAACTTCTCAGATCACTTCTGAAGCCTTTTTAATTAGAGACATAAAATTTGCCACCCTCTAAGTTACTGATAGAGTTGGCATTTTAATTAAAGTCTGTGCACTTTGTTAGCTGTTCTGTCCCCTCAAACCTAAGCATCTTCTGAATTCCGTAGTGTGTATCATCCAGGGCTGGTGACCTGAAGGTTTTCAATTATCAGTTTTTGTCAGCATCTTTTCTTATGATAACTTGCTCGTTAAGAGCTCCTTATCGTAATTGGCAGGCAAAGCAAGCCCGACACAGAAAATGCTACTCATTCTCTGCAGCAGAGATGGATGCAAGGAAGCAATTGTGTTAATACTGCCTGTATCTTCTTTAGTGGTTCTTTTTCTCTCCAAAGACCTATGTCCAAATGAACCAGCAACCATGAATTTGCAGTTACACACATGTCCACATAGTATCAACAGGTCTGTGAAGTCCATTTACCTTGGCTGTTTTCTCCACTGAGTCCCACACAAAGTAGATATTGATTAGTACAGTCCCATTTCAACCTCTTGAATCTGCAAGATTTTAACCTCAGCACAAGGGCTTCTCTTACGATTTTTCTTTTTCCTCCTGGGTGAACTTCAAAATTAGCAGTGATGCATGAATTGCCACACGCTTCAATGAATTTTTTTGAGAAAAGCTGTACATATTTGAGTAAATTGTGTCTGATCTCATATATTACAAACATAATAGAAAAATATGGCATTAATAAAGCATTCGCTTAAACTCATATTTCAGGAAAGGAGAAAGTATATTGCTAATACTATGCCTGACAAAAATGTTAATCTTTGTTGAATTAAAATACTGCCACCTATAAATAATTAAACAGAAATTTTTCATGAAAGAAAGATAGAGTTTTCTAGTGTCACTAATGTAACTTAATAGCTGGCCAAAGGGGAACTGAGCTCTTCAAAAAAAAATCTCAGTGCTAGACTTTGAAACTCCAGACCCTAAATACAGACTCCAATTTCTAAATTTAAGACCAAGAATTCCCACTAAACTCTTCACAGAAGACAAGCAGGATTGGCCTACTATTAATATTATCAGGAAAGGAAAGGCCTATTAATATCTTACATGCCGCAGAAACTCTTGGAGGAATATCACCATCTGTGTCTGTGCCTGAAATGGAGCTTTTGAAGATATGATTTAAGTTATTCTTTCAGCAATTAAAATACTAGAGTGCCAAAGTGATGACAAGCTTTTCTCTGTCATCTTATTAAAATTGTGGGTTTTTTTCTTTTTTGTCTTCACAATTCTCTCTCTTGAAGTTCGTAGAAAGTAAATGTAAAAGTACTGACATTAATGGGGCTCATGCAATTAAATCCCTGTGCAGTATTTTGAGAAATTACTGGCTCGTGTACTAATGAAAGTTTAGATCCTTGAATAATTATGATCTTCTTTGGGAAATCATAAATGTAGCTCTTATTTAAACAGATAGATGGAACATCCACTATATATCTATATTCTACTGATGTACATTTAATTCCAATCAAACAGTACTGCCCAATGACAACAGCTTAATTTCTGTTGTTTCACTGCTTTTTTACTCCCTTCTTGACAACTGCAGATTTTCAGCCGGATTTGATGTCTGAAGTTTAATCTGTCACTTAGAAAGATAGTGAAATAAAGACTAAGAAAGAAAGCATTTTAATTGGAAAAAAATATATTGGTGTTCAAACTACTGAAAGCTGCTAGTTTTCCTAGGAACTGCATGGCTACTATCTTCTTTGGCTTCAAAAATTTCCATCAGCTCCTGGCTGGTGGAGGACCTCTTGGATAGATGCTGAGCATGAGAAGGCAGAGAGAGAAGGGCAATGGTATTTTAACCCTGATGTATGGTAGAGATAACTACAACATCATGTTTACTTCTGAACCTACCTATTGTTTACAGACCTACAAGGGCTCTAATAAGAACTCATAAACAGTTTTTCAAGCAGGGATACAACAAAGTCCTCTTGGTGCTATTAATCAAATGCTGTTAGGAAAGAAAATTCAGATCCACTTTGATATGATGCAACCATCCTGTCCTCTGCTGCCCCTTGTATATTCCGTATTTTCACAAACAGCCTCAACCTCTTGCTCTCGCTTTGTCATGTGCTACTGTTGAGCAGGATCCCTGATCAATCCATCCATTAGACAGGGAAATGTTCGGAGGACAGATTTTTAGGATCATGTTCCCAGTCGTCCTCCAGAAGATATTACTATTCTGTATCTCAGGCACACATCTTTTTTTTCTGTTCACTTCTTAAAGCAGAACAAGGAGTTTTTTTCTTGTTAAACCAATTCACACTGCTCTAGAAACTGCAAGTCACTGAATTTCTGTAAAAGCATTGTCATGTAGGCAATTAAAAGTTGCTGTTTCTTCCCGTTGGCCTAATTAGTTATGTATCGCCTTTGTGTCTGAAAGACTTTCAGAGCAATTTAGTCCTTAGAGAATGAAATACTTTTATAAAATGATATCAGCTGAATAGTGGCACCAAAACAAAGCAATGACAGAGCATCTGTTCACCTAAGGATTCAGCGGAGGAGGGACCATGAGCAGTGGAAAGCTATGGCAGCCTGACAGTTTGAATTGTGTAAGTAGCAGAGTTTAAGTTTTCATTGTCTTTATCCTTTGAGAACTTAATTAAATCTACCTATTATAATGATACCTAATAAAATTGAGGTTTTCATAATAATTAGATAAAAGAATAAAGAAATGGCATATGACTAAGCAACATTGATCTCTGTCTTGTTACTGAATGACTTATCTCTCTGGAAAATTACAGTTGTAACAATGGTTAAATTCATTACTAGTGATATAAAAAAGACCTGAGAAGGATGAGAGTAAATTCCAAAACAGACATTGAGAGAAGGAGAATCTGCAGAGCGCAGTTGCTTGCTCCTCACTTAAAATATTGAGCTAAATGCTGTTTACTTTCAAAATTATCAGAGTACTAACTTAAAAACAAAACTAAAACAAAACTAAAACAAAATCATTATTCAATCCACTCCATTGTTTGTCTGATTTATACAGCCCTCCAGTAGAACAGTCCATGTTTTTTAAAAGACCGGACATCACTTTCTCAAGATACATGCATGTATGTATATCTGATTTTATTCAAAGTTTGCTTTTAGTTTTTCTTAAATAGTGGCATGATTCACTTATCTCCTACTACCTCAAGATTGTTGAAAAAGTTTGTAATTCAAAAGCATATTATTCTTTCCTAATAATTTTCTCTTTCTTTTTAAAGTCCAGAAAACATAATAATCTGATTTCATGGTTTTAAAATTCATCATATACCTATTACATGTTACCTAAAAGGGAAAAAATGTGTATTGTTATGCGTGCATGTGCGAAGAAAACTAACAGAATGGAAAAACTCTTGTATATGTTGCAGATTCTCTTTCCTTGTCACAAAAGAAAAAGTGGCAAAAAATAGGAGCAGTGTTGCTATGCATCTCATGGTCCCTGCTCATGTCCCCATGGTAACTAGCAGAAGTCATTCGAATTCTGCAAAAGCATCAGAAAGATGCATATGTGCAGCAGTTTAGAGGGCTGGATGGTGAAAAGACAAAAATGACCAATTTTGAAAGGATTCTAAAAGGTCACACTTAGTAAGTTAACAGAAGACCTATTAATATGCAAAATTGCAGCAAAACAAGACTTTTTATTTGAACTTGCAGTAGGCAACAAAGCTCTGAAAGTTTGTGGTGGTGTACCGTACAGCTCATCACACAGATCCTCAAACACCATCAGTACATAAAGCTCTAAAGGAAGAGATCACAGAACCACAGAATCATTGAGGTTGGAAAAGACCTTCAACTCATCATCACTCTGCCCACTAAGCCATGTTCCTCAGTGCCATATCTACATGTTTCTTGAACACCTCCAAGGACACCACATCCCTGGGCAGCCTGTGCCACAGCCTCACCACTCTTTCTGAGGAGAAATTGTTCCTAATACCAAGCTGAACCACCCCTGGAACAACTTTAGACCATTTCCTCTTTTCCTATCACTGTTACTTGTGAAAAGAGTCCAACCCCCATCTTGCCATAACATTCTTTCAACTGGTTGTAGAGAATAATAAGGTCTCCCTTGAGCTTTCTCTTCTCCAGACTGAACAATCCCAGTTCCCTCAATTGTTTCCCAACAGACTTGTGCTCCAGACTCCTCACCAGCTTCATTGCCCTTTGCTGGATATGTTCCAGGGCTTCAGCATCCTTCTTGAAGTGAGAGGACCATTCAAGGTGCGGCCTCACCAGAACTGATTACAGGGGAACAATCACCTCCCTGCTCTCTGCAGTATTTCTGATACAAGCCAGGATGTCGTTGAACTTCTTAGCCAATTAGGCTGACTGTTGGCTCATGTTCAGCCAGCTGTCAACTAATACCCCCAGATCTTCTTTGTCTGTGCAGCTATCCAGTCACTTTGCCCCAAGCCTGTTGTGTTGCATGGGTTGATGCTGATTTTTTTTCCCAGCATCAGGTTTCAACTTCATTATTCCTGCACAAAAAACTGCATTTGTAAGTTTTATGTTTTAGTTTACTGTAGCAGGCCTGTTCTCTTCCTTCCCAAACTCAGTTTCTCCCTGTTATAGGGATTTACAATTTTTATAAATCTATTTAAATATTTATAAGTATATTTAAAAGGAAATGTCACGGGTATCGTTCATCTAGGTGTGCAATGGCAATTCTCAACAATTCCACTTTAAAAAAATCCATATGAAATGCAAGGAAAATGAAACAAAGCAAATTAAAATGTACTAAGATGAAAATAACAATTTTCTTTGTTCAAGAATTCTGACCTACATTGCACATGTTTTATATGCAGCAGCTTCAATGAGTCCTGAAAAAAGGCTGAATGTTTTATAATTCTTTTTTATTTTCATTCCACTTTCTTTTCTCTTGACTATCCTTTATGTTGAAATTCCATTTCCTTTTTTCTCTCAGGTTTCAATCTCCAGCCTCCTATTACCCTTTAATGATGTTTCTTTCTGAAAGCCCTCTAGACCCCGTATCTCCACTAGTTCTAAAAGGGTGAATTTTTGAATCTAACATGTTGCAAAGTACCTCAGTCAATATTCACTATGAGTTATCTGTTAACACTGAATTGTTATTTTCTTTAAAGTGTATCTACATGCATATAACCCTATATTTACATAGCTTGCTCTGCAAGTAATGCCTTCTATTTATTTCCATAGAAACTACAACAGATACAAACTGCACGATGACACTATTTGATAAAGCAAATTCTCAGCCACAAAACACTTTTTTTTCAACACAGTCACCACAATTAGCTATGCATTTTTGTCAGTGATGAGCAAGAGCCTGCATGCTGTGTTAGTAAGAATTTGCACTAGTGGAGTTGTCCCATTGTTGGTGTCACCACTGCTGAAATGCATCACCCACAGCCTTATTGTGCTCACATCCTCTGGTTGGTCTCCACCAGTGTGTCAAAAAACATCAGTAGGTGCCATCTTTTCATGTCAGATGCCATTGTGTCAGGCTGCCCCTCTGCTGCCATCTGTCACACAGCAGCAAAATGTAGTGGTATACTGGTGAGAAAGTTCGGTCTCTACTACCATTCCATCACCATCTGTCTCTGACATCAACATCATAAAGTAGGAGGCATTATTTTTGGAGCAACTTTTGTAGCTCAAGAAAATTGCAAGCCATGTGGTGCTCTACATATCTGTCTGCTGATGGCAGCTGTGTTTATGCACTGATGTGCCTCAACCCTGGCACTTGCAAGCTGATTCAAGGGTGCAAGGAGTGTTTTTTTGGATGCTTTTGTTCCTCTTTCTCCAGCAAGCAGTGACAGGAATGGTGACTGCAACTGGTGATTCATTGCAGATAATCATGTGAATTATCATTACAGAAAACTTTTTCCACAAAACTAACTCAGAGGAGAAATGAAAAAAGCTAACATTGTCATGTTTTCATACGAGAAATTAACCTATGCTCTCATAGATAAGAAATATCTGTATGTTTGCCTAATAAAGGCTGAGGCCATATGCACAGAACTGAAGATATTTCTATACCACAAATACAGCAAACACAGCAGGTTTTTTTTTTTTTTTTTTCAATACGGTAATATTTGATCAACTGAAATATTAATATAACAGAGATTAAGAAAGAAGGAAATAATTTTTGTAGTCTTTCTCAGGATTAACCGTTCCTTAGGTTACTGAGCTGTCAAAATTCTCCAAAGGAAACTTATTATTCAGGCCTCCTTCCCTGAAGTGTAAGTACACCACAAAAGTCAAGTTCACTGAATTCTGTGCAGAAACTTTGCAGAACTGGGATGTACTCTGCATGGCAGTATTGCAGAATTTGTAACTTCTATCAGAAATATTTATCCCTCCAGTTCCACACCTGGATTCACTCCGTGAGATTAACTTAACTTAGTCTAATATATTTAGCCCCTTGACTGTCTGTAGTTGATTTGTTTACATACTATCAAGAAAAGCACCTTGTTCTGCATAGTAATGCAGAACATTTACACAATACAAGTTTAACTATAAAAACAATGCATTTTGCAATGATCCTAACCTTTTTTTTTTTAATGTCATAATAAAGTAGTAACTTGTAATAGATGGAAATCTGCAAAAAAATTTCTGATTTTAGTTCTGTAGTTGGATTATGTTTTTTGCAATAATTTTAATAAAAAACACAATTTTTAGTGGGAAAAGGGTTTAATTTTTTTATTTTTTATTTTTTTCTGCTGCTGACAGTCTGTTGACAGTTAAGGCATTCTTACTATGTTTAGTCTACTAGGTTTAGTCTACTATTTATCTTACTCATTTTAGTCTACTATTTCAAGTAGACTAAAACTCACTGGGGTAAAGAAAACTATCATAGGCTAGAAAATAATGGTTTGGTGCAGTATGTGTCTTCAGATGTGCCCTTGGACAAGAAAATGTGTCTCTATTTCCTGCCTGCCGTATAAGAGAAATAGAGCTAGCCTTGCAGATATACTAGGAGACTTCATTAGCTAATGTTTACACAGTGCTTTGAACTAATGAAGCATTACATTGCAAAGCACTACTTTCAGCTCAGTACTTCAAGGATGCAGAAAGGATCAAATATCCTTTTTCACACTGAAGAGGAGGCCTAGTTTTGTTTTGAAGTTCCAACATTCTTCTGGCTTTTTATTTCACTTCAAGGTTGTTTCATATCTTTTATTGACTGCTTGCTTTAAATTCCTTTTTCTGTGTCCTCACTTTTGTTATAAAAATTGATTTGAGGTTTGAGAGCAGCTCTGTAACTGCATGTTGGGAGGGGGGAATAATGCATTCTAAAATAAAGGACTCCTTCAAGAATCTCGCGGGCTTCAAGAATATTCATCTCCACTGCTTTTTTTTTTTCTGCTACTGGACTGACATATACTTACTCAAGTCTACTTATGTAATAGGACAGCGAAATTTAAAGGATTTACATCAGGCGTGTCCAACCCACAGCTCATGGGCTGCATGCGATCCAGCCCAGCTCACACACCGCCCACTCTGTGCTCCACGCTATTGTGGCAGTGGCTTTGCCTAACCCAGGGGCCAGGTCCAGTCCTGTGTGCACACCCATTGCTTAGCAACAACCAAGCATTGATGTGTTCAGTGCATTGCTAACTCCACCTCATGCCTGCCACACAAACTGGGTTGAATCAGAACCCACTCATATTCATTGTTCCATGCACCTATTCTACTTGGTGATTGCCAATAATATTTCAACCTACATGAGGTTGTCTGAAAAGAAAATAGAACCCCAAAAAAGATAAATTGTGGATGATGGAAGAGTTCAGTGAAAAATGGACAGATGAGTAAACTTTTCTCAAGACAAATAATATGCACTGTGCTTAATTTGTAAGGAAACCATGTCAGTTTTCTAACACTACAATTTGAAAAGATATTATATGCAAAAACATGCTGCCAAATTCAATGCACATCAAGAAATGTTTTGTAATGACAAAATAGTGGAACTGAAAATTCCGCCATCTCAACATTTTTTTGAAGTTACAACACAAACAGACTGTATTATAAAAGCTAGTTATGTACAAATCTGATCAAAATCATTTACTGACGTTTAGCAAGGTACAGAAAGCATGGCAGATAGAATTTGTCCTAATAGAAAAGAAGAATCTAAAATCAGTTTGTCTCACCAGACTATAACGAAGCAGGCAAATTGAAGAAATATGAAAATCTATCAAAATTAATTTGTAGAATAAAGCAGCTAATTTCAAAATTTATGCTTCGGGAATAGATGAAAGTGCTGATGCTACAGATATGATAGCCAAACAGTCCTGTGAACAGTGAAAAGTGTGCATCTGTGCTTTCTGTTTGTATACAGGAATTTGAGAATAGGTTTCAAGACTGCTGGTATATTGTCAGCTCCATTTTTTTGGCCAACATAAATGCATTACTTGCCGGTGTCCAAACTGTATGTACAGAGTTGCAGTTGGGTATGCAACTCAAAATGTTGATCATGTCTCTTTACCACAGTTCTTTAATTCCTCTCTTAACAGACAGGAATACCCCTTGCTTCACAGTCTCTGCTTATTCACGTCACCACCTTTTGACAGTACGTACATTTCTGAGCCACTGTTTTCAGGGATGAAGTACAAGGAAGAGTAAAACTGCATCAAAAATCTCTGATGAATACTTTGAGAACTCACTGAGAATTGCAGCCACTGCCATTGAACCAAAGCTGATGTGTTGCTTTCTCAAAAACACGGTCAAATTTACTACTGGTTTTATGGTTTTGTTATGCTCTTTTTTGTTTCATTAAAAAAATATTTTTAAAACACATTTTGTTACTTATATTAATTAATTGTATATGTGGCCCAAGGCAATTCCTCTTCGCTCAAGGTGGCACAGACAAGCCAAAAGTTTGAACGTGCACAATTTAGATATTGGGTAACATACAGTGATAAGTGGGTAGAATTACATCATTTGATTTACATGTAAGGAGTAAATCAATGTTTGCTTTAATATAGTCTGTAAATGTGACTTGCATGCCACTTCTTCTCAAAATCTGTATTTTCACTAATGTGATTTTTTTTCTTTAGAAAGCAAGTAGCAAACCTTATGAAAGGTGAAGATTTTTATTTCCCAAATGATCCTTGCTCTCATCAAAGAGTGCATTCTGGCAGTAGTAATTTCTGCAAGATGAAAGGATAAAGTTTCACCGTGTTTTACAGAACTGGCATAGTGAATTTTACTTAATGTCAGAATAAGATTTGATTTTGTTGTTTTAATTATTTCTATCTGTTCATAGGTTATTATTGAACACTTTAAGAAAATGAAACTTTGTGGTACAACTTTGTTTGCTGGTGGTCCAGAAATATTTAATGCAGACCAAATACTTTCAGGGGGTTGAATAGTATCTAAAGCAAGTTTCATGAGCAGCATGAAGTCAGCAAGATCATGAGCTTTTTCCAAGTTGGTCATGAATAGATCAATTCAGCTATGAACCATTTAAGCAGAATTTCAAGTATTTAGCTTAATTAATCATTCCTTTTCTGTCCTAAGCCTGAAAGTTCTGAAACACTATTTTCTCTTATTGCACTTCTCCCTATTTCTCAGCATCTTTCCATGATGATAAATTGCTTGCTGCTGCTACTGTATTATTGGTGTCCTGGAACTACTTCAAGAAATGCTGAGGACAGATGATACACGATGCATTTCAAATCAGCACATATACCCACTAAAGGAAAGAGATGCAAACTCCCGCTGCTGAAAAGACAGAAGAAGTGTGGGATCTCTGGAAGAAATTATAACGGTCTGGAAGAAAACATAGGTCCAGAAAACAGAAAATGTAAGGAGTATTTTAACGCATGTTCAGTATGCTGGAGGACTGAAATGAAACAACAGCAAAAATCAGAAGATCGAGACACATGCAAAACAAACAAATAAATATACAAAACAATACAATTACAGGTTTTCTTTCTATTTCTAAGAAAGGAGTCACTATTGCAAGGAACATCAACACTCTGGTGAGTACTTCTGGGCAGTAACAACAACATAAGTGTACCTGTGACTGTCTTTTTCTTGGACTGCTGGCAGGAGCCACATTTTTAACCACACCAAACTCAGTTATACTGAACTTCTTTAAGGTGAAAAGGCTGCTTCAAGAAGTCCATTTTAGCATTAAAAAAGCTTGTTGTTTTTTGTTTTTTGTTTTTTTTTAAGAAGAAATAAAGCCCATCTATGACTAGTGAATTGACAGCTCGTATTACTTCAATGAAAGTGTGGATTGTTCTGTAGAACCAACTGTTTCAAAGCAGAAAACAGTGCCATGACTTTGGGAATCCTTCAACAGAACAACAATGTCTATTGAGAGGCGGAATAAGTGCAAAAGACACATTTTACAAACTATGCCACAAGAAGATTAGTGGAGATGAACTGGCTTTCTTATGTGCCTGCATCATTTTGGTGGCTCCTAAAATAACTGCTAGTTCTATATGCTTACATGAAATTTTTATGTTGGTAATCTTATTCTGCCACAGCTTTTCACATGAAGTTCACACGTGTCCCTTCTGCCGTGTGTAGCAAAAGCCAAGCCAATTTAACAGTGAAATATCTGAAGACTAATTTTGGATAAGGTGTGGCTATTAAATTCCACCATTTAATTATTCAATAACCTAATGGGAAACCAGTTTTTGAAACATAAAAAGGAGTGGGAGGAACAAGAAAGAACTTTCAGCAAGTTTATGATTGACAGTCTTGGAAATATTGCTGAGCTTTACAATTGTTTGAAAATTATTTATGCATTTAAATGTCTAATGCTCTTGCAAATCCATTTAAGAAAATAAAAACGTGAGACGTGGTAGTTTCATTTTTCTTGAAAAGATGGTAAATATGATTGTTTGATTTATTTCTTTTTTTGTCATATCAGAGTGGGTCATCAGATTGACTGGATGTGAAGACAATTAAGTCTTCTATTAAAGATAACAGCAGGAGGTAATCGTTTGTCTACCCTGATAAGTACCTTTTCTCAAGCAGAAGTCTTCAGTTAATGGATCTGAAGTCTGAAGAAAAAGATACACACAAAAACATTTGTACCATCTGAATTTTCATGGCTTTTAAATGTATTTAGAGCAGATTAAGTCTTTACAGGAATACGAAGAATACATTCATAATAAAAGATACCTAGTCAGTTGCGGAACAGTTTTCTCAACAATATGTATCCAGTGCTTTCGGTGCTTAAAATTTTGATTGTAAATGTTGGTCCTGTGCAGTCTGCTGATCAAGGTTCAAGATTACTTGAAGGCCCTATTTAATTGAATTCTGCTTTTAAGAGCTCTCCTGCATAGCTAGAGCATATTCCTGCAAAGACACAGATCTTCTCTTCACCTCAGCTTTTTCCTTCCCTCCTCGATCAGGCCGTGATTTTCTCTGTGTGTTTTGAGATAGGCCAGTGGTGTACATCTCTACAGCTGCTTCCTTTCATTAGCTATTCAAAGTGATACTCTGTAACTTATGAGGTTCTTCAAAGTGATATTTTTTCTTTTACAAAAAAAGTTTACTAAATTAATACTTAGCTAAGTCATCCTTCTATCAACCTATCAGTAAACATAGATGTAAAAATAAATGTCATATAATCTCTAAAATTTCAATCCATTCTTACCAATGGTAAAATTATTTTCTTTACGAATATTTGATTAATTTTATTTTTGCTAAAACCTTAGAAAAATGTGTCAGGTAACTGCTAAGTTACTACTGTGGAATTCATTCTTCTATATAGTACTTTTCCTTTAGCAGATTAACTGTGCTTTGGTGATCCTGTATACTTTTCTTCTGTTCATACAATACAATAAACATACTGCTAATGAAAACTTTTCAGAATGCTTAATAGTGCTGACTTACTGAAGTACTTTTCATTGCCATTATCTACATGACTGACTGCTTTTGTAAAGAAACAAATAAAAGTTACAGACTTATGTTGGGAAATGATAGTAAGCATCAGGTTCAGGCACAATAAAAAAGGAAAGGTCTTCTAAAAGAAGCAATTTTTCATTTCAGGAAATGAGAATCTTTTGAAAATGTATTTTAAGTGTATCAGTATGCAGAAGACACTTTAAATTGTTAAAACAAGTTCAATTATACTTCATACATCAATGAGGGAAAATGTAAGAGGTGAAAGAAATCTGTAACTTGTTTTTTTTTTAATATTTTCATTGAACTAAATTAAGTAATTACATCTCTTAATTATGGATTAAGTTGCCATATTATACTCCGACCATAAGTTTTCTTCCTCTTAAAAATATAAGGAAAAAATACTTATTCCTTGCAATTTTCTGATTATAAATTTAATTGACGAAAGAAAGAAAGAAAGAAAGAAAGAAAGAAAGAAAGAAAGAAAGAAAGAAAGAAAGAAAGAAAGAAAGAAAGAAAGAAAGAAAGAAAGAAAGAAGCTACTATTCTTTTAAGTTACATTTAAAAAACTCCAGGGATCCCCAGTGCTCTGGCAGAAGAATGAAAATCAAAAGGTAATCTTTCTAAATTCAGTCTTCATCTGATGTTTAGCCACCAGAGGATGTTACTAGAAGAACATGACTTATATATTTGACAAATGTATCCTCAAAAAAAAAAATAAATAAAAATAAAAGCCATAAATGAGCAACCAAATAGCTCTGACAGCAAAGAATAAGCAGAACAAATTTAAATAACTAATGAATTCTTTGTTCTGTGTATTCAGCAAATTCTCATGAATAACAAATATTGATTTATGAGTGATCTTCTAACAAATAAGAGATTAATAATACATATTCTTAATAATGAAAAGCTTAGACACCTAAGTCATAGCATTGCAAAACAGCATTCGCTTCTGGCATCTTGCTTCCAGTAAAGTTAATGCTAACAGTTCTTCGTAAGCATATTATTATTCCAGCTACTATGACATTAGCAGGAGGATTCTGCCTTTTAAAATGAAAATAGGTATGATTTAGTCCAAAGAAAGAAGTGATTTGCATATTTCTTTCATTTTGTGCAACAAGTGAGGTTTTGTGAATCTTTTGAAATAAAGCTACTTGATTCTTTATCTTAAGCATTCCATATAGTTGTAGAAGATTTAAACAAATCTCAGGGACAAATTTTGGCTTGATATATTTATGCAAAGCAATATTAGACCTACTGCTTGAGTCTTTCAGAAAAGCAAAGCAATCTCATTAAATCTTTGTCACATAGCAATGATACATATAGGGCATCGATGTAAGAAAGGATAGACAAATCCATTTGACATCCAAGTAAAATGGGGCTGTAAGCAGTTCAGGTTGAGTTCTATCCTATTTATTTTTCTATGCAACTGGTTGGCTTTAGTGACAAAGTGTATGTTTTGCTCTGAAAGTAAAGCCTCCTATTTATTTCCATGATAACTATGACAAATACAAAGAACACAATAACATTATTTGATAGAGAAAATTCTCAATTACAAATCCCTGTTTTTCAACATAGTTGCCATCACTAGCTATGAATTTTTACCATCAGTGAACAAGAGCCTACATGCCTCATTTGTAAAGACTTGCATCAGCAGAGGTGTCCTACTGTTTCACAGCTGTTACGATGGCATGGGCATGTTAGGAAAATATTGACTCTACTGTCCATCTTTCATAGGCTGTCAGAAGGCATCAAACCTGATCAATGGATGTGATGTGCACAGTCCAGCCAAGACTGGCATTATGCTCCATAGTCTTCAAACAGGTACGGACCCTGGTATTATTATACTGTAAGAGAAAAGTTGTCTTCTTCTCTGGCCTGACTCTGGAAGTTCGAGCCTTTAGCTTAATCAACATTGTGATGTAAGTGGTCAGAGTTCATGGTTTATCTGAGTTCCAGGAAATCCAGGAGAATTGTCTTTTTCCTATTCCAAAAGACATTACATATCACTTTGCTAGGTGAGGTCTGTGTTTTGAGCTTTTTCTTCAATGGGGAATTCACATCACCACTCTACCGACTGCCATTTTGACTCTGGCTCATAGTTGTGACAACACAGCATATCTTTTCACCAGTAATTATATGATGCAGGAACTGTCACCTTCAGCCTTGTACTGGTTTAATAAGTCTTGCAAAACTTGCAGACAGTGTTCTTTCTGTTCCTATGTGAGCATCTGTGGGACTCAGGTGGCACAAACATTGCAATATTCCAGTGTTGCCACCAATGGTTTTGACTGTTCTAATTTTCACCACCCAATATTAAGCGCATTGCATAGTCCTTCCAGGAGTATCAGGTTCCATCAGTTACAACCTATCAGTAAATAGAAGCTGTGAACTCTGATTGTTTCCAGATGTTTGACATCATAGAAGGATATAGAACAGCTAGACTTGAGGTGGCAAATCTCCACACACTTTCCATGTCCAGTTTTGTTTATCGTATGCAGACTGATGGGTTACTGAGCTCTGCCAGAAGATGCAGCTTGTAACCAGATTCACATTGTCTCAACTAGGAAAGATATAGCAACAGGGAAGAAAGAAGCCTTTCTGAAACACTGAGAAAGAAGGCTAACATTGATGTGTATTGTAAAGGTGTGAAGTCCTTCAGAATTAAAGTGGAAACAGAGAGCAGCCTACGAATAAAAACAAAATTACATAAATAGTCAGTTCTATTTTAAAAAGAAAAACTATCTATACCCACAATAGGGGGAAAGGCCACTATTCCTTTATTCACCTGGATTTCATATCAATTATGACTGACCTTAGTAAAAACATATTTATAGCACTGTTGATCTGTACTCATTTGGTTTAAAATATCATATACTAAATTTCCATGAAAGATTAGTTTGCCCTTTGAGCCTCTAATTTTCATTTTAATGGCTATGGAACATATAAAAAAATATATATATATGGCTTTACAGGTTGCTGGAAAAGATTTCCAAAGGAATTTGTCAACATAATTTCAAGTGTGCAACACACAATCTCAAGTTCCAAGGAAAACAAAGCAGTTGACATTTAAGATTTCTTAATTGGCTTTCATAGCTTAATTTTATGTGTCTTTTAGTTCAAATGTATTCGGCAAGTGGCATTGATTCTAACAAGACCATGGCTACTTATTAAAATCTGAAGACATTTTTCAAACATTTGGAGTGCAAATGTATTCATCACAGTGACCTTCCCTCCTTTTTAGGTTTATATTTCTGTGTTTCTGTTAGGAATCAACACATTGTCTGTTATCAATCAGTCTCTATTGAACACTTTCTAATCTGTGTTCTGGACTGCTCATAAGCTAGAGAAAAAGAATTTCACACATAAAATGTGTATGAAATCATCAGTGAAAGAGATGAACTGCATAGAAAAAAAGTCATTAAATTCCATCATGTAGATTTCTTATTTCTCCAAATTAGAGCTTTTTATCAGAATAAGCATATACAGTAGCTGCTTACCAGATACTTCTGTGAAAGAGCAAGCTTATCCAACTCGCATCTACTATATTGCTGGGATTTATCCCTAAGAGTGAAGAATTGTACAGTATTTTTATTAAGAGTAAGTTTCTGTATAAATAAAAAGCTTGCATGAATTGGTTTAAAACAACTGTTTTCATTTATTCTGAATTTTATTCACAATTTACTCAATTTATTTTGTCTTTCCAGTGGAATAATTTCTCTCTAAAAGAAGGGGTAAAAAGTGAAGTGAGTTTCATTATTGTACCAAAGAACCATTTCATGAATATGTTCAATCTGGGCTAATGGATTTTAACACATTTTTACTATTCTGTAATGAACTGCTCATAAAGTTTTTAATTGCCAAAGCAGTATCCAAAAATACACTATAGAGAGTTGCAGCGTTGTAGAAAGATTATTTCTTTATGCATTTAATCTACAGGTATCTGTGTTTAAATAATATAATACCTAATTTTACAAATACATGTAATTCAAGTAAATGATTGTTCCCAAAGCAATTTCCTCACATTATGTTTCAGTTACAGGAATTAAAAAATAGCATGCATGTCATATATCCCTGATATTCATCATCTGGTGCTGTGGGGTGTGGAGTACAGCTAGAGACCCGCACAGCGTAACTGCTAGAGATTCCAAAAATAAACTGCTTTGCCCCTCCATCAGCCATATGGTAGAGTTCTTAATGTGGCATTTATCAAAAATTTTTTTCTATCATATAGACTTCTAGCCATGCCACTTCCAAAGGATGCAGTGATATACCCATCCCCTTTATACCGGTAACATGTGTTAAAAAAAAAAAAATAAAAAGATTACGTATTTACAAATGATGGGAGGAATGGAGGAATCCAGATCTAGTTTCTCTTGATCATCTAAGAGGAGTTAGAATGATGTCCTCTACCATCTGATGTAAATGCACAAGGTGGATCCTGCTCTAACCTGGGGAGCCCTCCCAAACGTTCTATTGACACCCATAAAGCTCTGTGTAGGCTCAGTCTCAGATCAGGTTGTGTCCTATCACTTCTGCAGTCTCCTTCCCCTGAGCCCGTTCTGGAAGATCCTACACCTTCTTGCTCCTTGTGCAGGACCGTATTTCTGTCACTGGGTTACACTTCAATGGTCTCCTTCCTGCAGCCAAGTTGTTTGATTGTGTTGGGGCTGGTTAGAAGTGGAACTGTATCCTTCACGTAATGGCACACATTACACTGAGCAGTGGATACTCACTGTTTGTTTAAGGGATTGGAGTGCATATGAGATGATGTGGACTCATTTCCTCTATATTACAGACTATTACAGTTGATTCACTTTCTTCTCCATTAAACATAATTACTTGCATTTGATAAAGTATTTCTTACAAAAAGATATTATATATTCACCTAAACACATCAAGAGACCTAGAATTACTCATTTAAATAAAACCTTCATAAACCTCTGGAAAGATAATACTGACTGGTGTTCTCAAAGATACCCCAGACAGAATCAAGCTAATGCTATTTTAGCTCTAGTCAGCGAATGTGTCCTCTCCACACCTTTGACATTTTATATGTTCTGTGTGGAATAATATTTAATAATCTGAGAATGACAATCAGGGATACAGCTTCTGGGGAAATGTGGATCTTGATTTCATTACTAGAAATTGAATATTATATGTGTTTTGACACATATCTCCCTACTTCAGTGTAAAACAGCAAAGTTAAGCTCTTCCATAACCAGATAAAACAGCTGCTGATGAAGGACGCTCCTTGGGAAAAAACAACCACTGTCTTGAGGCAAAAGAGAGATGAGCTTCTTGCTGCTTTGGGGGGAGAATGAAATTGTTTTCTTGTATAAATCCCCACTTTTAACTGATTGTCCAAAGCAGGTGTCTGTCTCTGAAAAAAAACAGATACAGCACTGATGATTTTGTCTTTTCTCAATATTCTGCAATGAGTCACATTCATTTTGGCATGCTCAGGTTGAAGTAGATCTGCAGTAACTTGAAGGCTATCCCAAAGCAATATGCTCAACATTGCACCTTTTTTGTACGATGGAAAATTCCTTCAGCTTCTCGTATTTCAACAAAATAAAGAAACTGTTTCCTTGAGATGGTGACAGAAGTTGGCAGTTCTCAGAACTTGAAAAAGCAACTAGCCACACTTTTTGCATTCAAGACAATAATAGCCCAGAGATGATTTGTGTGTGCATGAATAAAACATCAACAGTAAACTTTTGTTATGTGGTGAGACTGTTTTTTAATTCATAGAATCATAGAATCTTTAGAGTTGGAAGGGAACCTGTAAAAGTCAGCTAATCCAACTCCCTGCAATGAACTGGGACATCCACAGCTAGATCAGGTTGCCTGAGGCCTGATCCAACCTCGTCTGGAAAATCTCAAGGGACGGGGAGGCATCCAACACCTCTCTGGGCAACTTGTTCCAGTGCCTCACCACTCTCACTGTGAAAGACTTTTTCCTTACATCCAACATAAATCTAAATCTTGAAACCATTTCGCCTGGTTCTATTGTTATTGTTAATCTCACTTTTAGAAGTTCCTGAATACTTCTGTGAGTCAATGTGTAGGACCAGACTGTATCCTCTGCAGTCCCTACAGCTCCTGAACTGGAAACCCAGGAAAGGGCAGCCCAGGAAAAGGGAGCTCTTATCTATGTTCAGCCAGACACAGTAGTAGCTGGGTGGGGTTTATTTGCTTGGATGCCTGGGATGCTTATCTTTAACTTGTAACCGATACTGTAAGCACACCCTGTGCTGAGCTGGTTCAGTGCTGCAGCAGTGGCAGGCATGCAGCTCACTGACAGGGAGATACCATACAGCCCTACGGAGACTGCACATACTCTGCGTGCTGGGGTGCAGCCGGTCAGATGCCAAGCGTGTATCTGATATAAGATGGCAGCTGTATCAAGTTATGGGATATATGGGAAGCCATCAGTTTAGATGCTGAGGAGTGTCTGCCTCCCCCCTCATCAGCTGCTCTCAGGAACAGAAGGAGGCTGCATTGCTGCTCTGCAGGCACATGAAGTACCAGTTCAGGATTTGAGAGCCATGAGACAGCAGCAAGGCTGTAAGTGTTCATAGTTCGCCTTTCCAGAGCATAATCTCTCAGGAAATGTGGAAACAGGAATTCTAAAATTTTCCTACCAAAGATGTACCAGTGGTGTTTGCAAGTTTTATGTATGAAATACCCAAACAAGGACCTAATCACTACAAAAATGATCCTGCTAGTCCTTATGATGGTTAAAAGAGGAATATGACAGTCAGCTAGAACAGCAACTGGTCAAAACTGAACTAATGACAGTCATTCAAATGGGAATTTGAATGAGTCTCCAAAGTTAATGGTCCTATACTTTTAATAAGTGCCATAGGATTTGTAGTCATTACAGTATCCATGAGCTCCACTTGCTTTTTTACAACAGCAACAACTGCAGCTGAACAGTTCCTGTTATAACTATGCCAAGGCAGATGTTTCAAAAGTTAATTTTAGGATGAAGTGCCTCAACATCCAAGTTCTCTTTGTGGCAAAGTCTTAAAATGTGACAAAGCTTGATTCACTTCATTTATTTCAGAATTTAAAAGAAACACTCAGTTAGTTTGTATTTATTTTATATTCAAAAATATACCCAACTGATACTGATTTCAATTTTTGTTCAGTGACATTACATTAAGAAATTTCATGTTTTTCTTTGATTTTATGTGATGTTGTACTACAGGGCTGATGTGAAGATTTATGCTCCTTTGATCCAAAAGCAAAGTTTAAAAAAAAAAGACACTTTTTCACTTTTTCTTAAGGTTTTGTTGTTGTGGCTTTAGTTCTCTCAAGTTCAACATTGCTAAGGTCTGACTTAGCAAAGAATTGTGTTGCTCTGGGTTTCCATGAGAGATGGGAAGTTCCCCAGAGCAACATTCTGGTACAGTACGAGTGAACAGCACTAGAACAATGCAACTAAAAACTATCCATATTTTTTTTTTTTCCAAGAAGACGGTTTAATTTTGGAGCAACAATATCATTGGGACAGGGATTTTTTTTGCTGATAACTGTGTAACTATCTACCTTCTAAACTTTTGTGCACACGTAAAGTTGTTTAAATGCAATTGTTGTTTACCTTTAGTGAGTCTTTGTAATGCTCACTGTTTCCAATATTCTGTAATTTTGTGCTGCTAATGTTTTTATGTAATCCTTAGTTGTTTTTTTTTTTTTTTTTTTTTGGAAGTACGAATTTTGTGTAGTTCTGGCTCTGTAATTAAGGTCTTCAGTGACATCTTTTCTCTCAGCCACTTGTGAGACTGAGGAAGGAAGAACATAAGCCACAAACAATACAGAACAAAACTCTCATTTATGAAAACCACTGGTACTCAGGGTTATTGGAACAAGAAAGCTGCATTCTAGTTTCAAAGCCTGTTGCATCTGAAAGAAAATGTGTGAAGCTTTGCATGATCCCAGGGTTTCCTTTTTGATAAACTGTGATAGAAGTTGCAACTATAATTTGGCAGCTCCTCTTCCTTGCGCTTCCAAATGAATTGAATGCCCACTACAGAAGAATGAGGGAAATAATGGCAAATGTGGTGCTGATAGTGTACCCATAATATGGTGTATAATATGCGTGAGTCAATGTTTCTGCTGCAGTGAATTTATTTATACATATTTATTCATATTTGCCAAAACTGAGCTGCTGTGGCAAGTAACACAAGTAAATCTGAATCCTTCTGTAAAAAATGTCCCTGACTGCATACTAGCTCCTTATTGACCCATTTCACATCATTAATCAATATCTATTTGTTACAGCTCTCTGCACTTCCTGGGTTTGCCATTTCATTTCCAGAATATATAAGTAGTCAAAAAGATGGAAGTAGCTAAGTTAGTGGATATTTTCAATTAAGAAAAGGGAAACAAGAAAGTTGTTGTTTTTGCCTGAAATTCAAAATGATATTTCCCAAAATATGTATTTTATTATATATTGTTACATAATAAAAACTAAGTTATGCTTTACTGTCATAGAAACATAGATTCATTATGGCTGGAAAGGACCTCTAAGACCATCTAGTCCAACCAGCAGCCCATCACACCATGCCCGCTGCCTGTGTCCCTCAGTGCCACATCCACACAGTTCTTCAACACCTCCAGGGACGGTGACTCTACCATCTCCCTGGGCAGCCTGTGCCACTGCCTCATCACTCTTTCTGAGAAGCAGTTGTTCCTAATATCCAAACTTTACACATGCAGCGAGTAAAATTTAGAGTTTTCATTTTTCAGTACTCTAAAGAACATCTAAGATTTTTAGAAAAGATCTGAGTAAATAAATAAAAATACCAAGCTGTTGCAAAAACCCACATCTGTTATACAAGAAACTAGAGACAGTAGAATAGAAAATGTGTATGAAGAGTTGGATCAATAGACAGCTTCATAGGGAAGAAGTATACAATTCAGAGAAAGAATGTTTAAGGGAGATACAAAGGACACTCATAAAAACAGGAGTGGCTGGAAGAAAGCAGCTAAGAAATTGATGCATATTTAAAGCAAACTGTTTTTTTAATCCTTAAACTGGAGAAGTAAACTGAGTGATGCTGAAGATTCGCTAAAGACAAAAGGAGTTTTCTGCATTGTGCATAAGCAAATTGTGGAACACCTTGCTGAGGATGTTATGAATATTGACAAGATTTGTATATGAAAAGCAACTTTGAAAAAAATTCTCAGAAGAGCAATTGTCATAAAGAGAAAGATATCACAGCTAGCTCAGGTGCAAAATGTAAACTGGGAGAGTATGCTAGGAAAGTGTGATGTAAATACAAAGAATAATAGGAATGAAAATTAGACAGCATACAATAATAAAATTGTAAAAGGTAAAAGCAGGCAAGGTATGATAAACAAATCACATTATTCTTTTTGGAAAAAAAAAAAAGTAAAAATTCTGAAAGAGAAGACAGAAGTAAAAACTGGTGTTAAAGTATTTGTCAGTATTTAGTGTAGAAGTAGACTAACTGAATTCAAACCTAAGCCAATGCTTCCCGATTAAATATCAGTTTGCAGGTGATGAAAATATGGAGTAAGCAGAAGAAGAAGCTGATTAGGATACACAAACAAGCACAAACATAAACACATGCAAATCAAAGACTGAGTTCAGCAGAATGTAACATGGGTTGAAATTTTGCCTGCTACCTAGCATAATATAGATGTAGAAAAAGACTATTGTAATGAAGGTTTTAAATATATGTACCTTCAATTAATTTCTATTTCAAATTTGTATACAAAGAATGCCTTTTGTTAGTACTGTGCACTTCAGACAATCTTTTTATGTGTCGCTGCTTTGGTAATGTGGCTCTTAGCTTATACTGGGCTTAAAGCACAGCAGCATGGTATGCTACATGCAAGTTCAAAAGTCTTTCTTAGGGACCTTTGGTCATTGTTATTATACGATAATACTTGACTATTTTTGAGCTACTCTTCTAGTTTCTTTTACAAAAGGAAGATGTAGTAAAGTTTTATTCCTTTTGGCTTGTCTTCTTAGGTCTGTCATTTAATATCACCTGCAATATTTATTACTGTATCACTTATCCATCTCCTAAATGACTGATAAAAAAATACTGCAGTCCTACTGATTACTTGGACAACAAGACTCTGTTGTAGCTCTTAGCATCTGTGATATCAGTGAGCTACCAAATGTTTTCATCAAACTCAACGTGTCAGAGAAGAGTAATCTGAGATGATCAAGTACGGATCACATCTAATAACCCTATAATAATGTCCCTACACAATAGCTGCTGAGAGCATTAGGACTCATTGAGTAAATAGCATGTGTTTTTAAGGTTTGTAATTTTAATTACCTTGTTCTGTAAAAGACTGTAATGTCTGCTAACCAGGTGTCATGCACTTGCCTTCATTAAAAAGTGCATGGAATTTTTTGATTACTGCAAATCCAGATTTATTTAGCCTGCTAAAGAAAAATGGGGGGAAAAAAGTGAAACAGAGAATGAAGCTATAATGCTTAGACTAACAGCATTTTCTAAACTTACACTCTTGTGAATGAACAGAGTAAATTTGAACACTACATGCTCTCACCATCTGTGCACCAATAATGATATCAGACACCAAGGGAGAATAGGATACTTTAGTATAACAGGAAACATCAGTTTACTGCTTTTAGCACGTACTGAATTTTTGGCTTTTAGGTGCCTTTGTCTTAATTTATGCTCCATTGCTAATTAAATTATCCTGCTGACATGACTCTGAAACCTGGCTTCTTCTGCCTTAGCCTTAATTGCTTCATGCTTGATCGATAATGAATGTGCCTTACCATAATGTATAGTTTGAAGCTTATGAGAGACAAATTGCATTTCTGTGGACTGCCACAGTCAGACTGGGCAAAGGAGCTATACTGACTATAAGAAAATTCACAGTTGGTACCATGATTTTATGCTAAATGTTTATTAATTTCTGAAGATTTTCATTAACTTTCTTTTTTACCAACCAACGTGATCTAAAATGAAAGGTAGCAAACTGGGTAGTAATAAAAGTATCTACACTCATCTGTCAGTGGAGAAAATGGCAGTAAATAGTAACAAATTTTAAATATAAGATGAAAAACAAATTTTAATTTAAGTTTGCATGAGAATAATTATTTAAAATTCTTGCCACTGCTAATGTTTCATTTTTGTATTGCTGATGTCAAGGAACAAGAAATCAGCAGGCTGCACCAAGTGCCATTTCAGAATTTTGGAAAATGTAACGATAGAGAAACAGAGATACAGAAAGATCCAAACACTATCATTTTGTCAGCTGGGGAAAAGTGATGCATGAGGAAAATGTATGAGAAGATGGACTTGAATTCAAGTGCAGCATATACACTGCAAGACAGATAGGTTTGTTACTTAGGAAGTACTAGTTTAGCCCACAGCAACTTCGGAATTATATATTTCAGACACTGTACATTTTCTCTCTCACTGTACAGGTTTTTAAGTGAATACAAGTGTCTGCTCATCAGATAAAACTGAACAGCAACATGGGCACTTCTATTTGCCTATTATTAGCAACGTAATATGGTGACATTTTTGACAGTGTCACATTCAAAATATGCTGTCATATGGTAAAAGTTTGTAATTATCTTCCAGCTGTTGTGCTTTATTCCACGAAGTTACATGGTGAAAAGAAGGGAAGGGAAGGGCAGGGAAGGGAAAAGGGAAGGGAAGGGAAAAGGGAAGGGAAGGGAAAAGGGAAGGGAAGGGAAAAGAGAAGGGAAGGGAAAGGAGAAGAGAAGAGAAGAGAAGAGAAGAGAAGAGAAGAGAAGAGAAGAGAAGAGAAGAGAAGAGAAGAGAAGAGAAGAGAAGAGAAGAGAAGAGAAGAGAAGAGAAGAGAAGAGAAGAGAAGAGAAGAGAAGAGAAGAGAAGAGAAGAGAAAGGAAAATATTGAAAGTAATTTTAAAAATTTTGCAATTGAAGAATCAAGCAAATGATTTTTTTCAGTATAAATCATATCTTATAAGCAGCTTTAACAAGAGAACTTGATGCTGCAATTCCTTGACTAACACCTGCTGCAATACTGAGCAAAAATTTGACTAATGAACTAATTAATATACAATATATTACTGAACAAAAATGTAAATTATGCTGAATGTTATGGCAAACTGTTCTTTATTGATATGTCTTAAAGAAGACTGTCTATGCAACTTTGATTCTGCTCCCTTATGATTAACTCACCTTTATGACACAACCTTTAATTTAACAGCTGTACACAATTAATTATTATTCATCCTTAGCTGAAAGTGGAGGTCCTGATATTGGTAGTATTCATCTACACACTATTATTTCACACAAGTATATGAAGAAGCTATCACTGAAGGAAAATACCTCTGTTTGGAATTATTCCATGGGACACAGAAGGCCAAATATAGAAAACCCAAGATGTGGGTGATGCTGCTATCTCTTGCCACCTTCCTTCATTTATTCTACCTACAAGAGCACTGTAAATGTTCAGTGATTGAGAACCCTTTTGCTTGGATTTACCCTATGGTTGAAGACATAACCATTTCTGTTTGCTGGAGATGTGCTAGAACAGAAGCTGTTTTCCTCTTACAAGAGAATTGCCTAGGATGCTTTACTTTGTTATCTTGGATTAAACCATGGCCTCTGATGCTTCCTCTTTTCAGCTGTTTTACAGCAAGGAAGAACAAAGTCAATGAATTTGCGACTGCTTCTTACAAACCAAATTGTGCTATGTCTTGCCAGCTTAGGAAATGGCAATGCTTCTTCCAAAAAACATATACTGATGATGGCACAGGTATCTCGGCGAATAATTAATAAATAAATAAATAAATAAATAAATAAATAAATAAATAATATTGAATATATGCTTAAACAAAATAACGATCTGTGATGCCTAGAAAAAGTAGGGCAGCTGTAAAGCAGATGGAGAAGAGAGGCTCTGCTGCTCTATGAACTTACCAAAATAGTGTTTTCTACTGCATTTATTATCAATTTGAATGAGAACATATTTAACCTGTTCAGGGTCTCTTGCTTTTTGTACAAAACCTGTGACAATTAAAAATGTGTTTTAGAAGGGGCACTATGGAAATAACGATGCAGAAAAAACACCATCAATTCTAGTACATTCTAGATTCTTGCAACAGGCTTCTTTGCAGCTTTCAGACATGACTTATTTTTCCCCTGCATTCTAGTTAAAGTTTTCTTCTTCGTGTCACTGGCCACATCCTAAATGCTGCAGATAAATAAGAACAACAGATTTCTTGATAATTATTACATTTCTTTTTTTAATAAGTAACTGGAATTGCTCAGGCATGCTCTGATACTGTATTTAGTTTGAGGAAACTACTATTTCAAAAGCACATTTAAAATCAAACGAATAGATTCTGTATTTTTGGAAATCAGAATTTCAAGTCATGCAAGCTTTGGGAGTTGTGTGTCCCCCCCCCCCCCCTTTTTTTTTTTTAAAAAAAAAAAAAAAAGATAGAATTTGTCTTCTGATTAGTATCATCCTATTTTTTTTTTTTTTTGCTCAGAGAACTTTAAATCCTTCCTTTAGTCCAGACTGCAGTATAAATTAAGCCTGTTATCTATAATGTAAGCCTCAAGACTGCTTCCCAATTTGCTTTTCTCGTAAGTTTTGGAAAAAATAGTTAAGAACAGCTTTTTTGCATGATAGGATGCTGAGCAAGCCAAGATTAAACTGTTTAAGAGGAGCAAGTATTTCAAACTATGTTAGCAGAATAATGAAAGAGTATTGAGGAAGAAAATGTTCTTGCTACTAAGTTGAGGGAAAAATTGGCTTGCACATAGTTCTAAGTAATCTTGCAGCTGCTGCTAATTTCCTTCTTAGCTGTGAAGTCCATCATTGCCAAAGAGAGGGAAAAAAGTTGAGCAGACATTATTTAGCTGGAGCAAATGAAAACACAAATTGTATAGCAGTTATGTGTGTATAACGTGTAGGCAGGGAATTGTAAGAGAATGACAGTGTAAAATATACTGTGTAAAATATATTTCTGAATCTTCTGAAAGAATAAGTCAGATAAATAACTACGTATTCTCTCTGTGAAGCAAATCTGAAAATAACTCTGTTTTGCCTATAAAATTTGAGATGTTGCCTGTAATTGAAAATGTTCTCTTTGGTTACAGATTATGCTCCCAGTGTTAACATGGGACCAACTTCCCTGTCTGCAGTAGGAATTCAGAGAAAAAGCAATTCAAAATTGCCAAATCTGCCAATATTACAGGTAAGGATATATTAGTATAGCAGCACCTTAAGTACAGCTGTTGTTCTTCCATCAACGACCTTTTAGCATGATACTCTAATCCCCATTTTCTATGACTGTCCTGTTCCAAGGTGAAAAGGATTTTCATGGGATTTCCAAATAGCAAACTATGGTTATTTATGTGTTAAAAAGAGTTTAATGACTCTGAATAGCTTGTAATAACAATAATACTCTTTAAAACACAAACTTTCTACAAAAGGGAACTTGGAAGCAGCAATATTTTGGATGTGATTGTGAATCTTTTTGTAAAATGGGGAAAGCAGAGCTACCTTTCTTCACGAGATGAGGTAAGAAATCTTATATAAAACCCTATCAGTGAATATTGAGTAGGAAGTCATGAGCAACTCTCACTATAATTGTTTGAGGATAATGCTTTTTAAAGCTGTAGAGTCTGCTTCTGTTTTTTAATTATATCTTTAAAGAGTACTATAAAGAATAAAAACAATTTGGCGAGATCAAAGAAGCCCAGATGCTACTATTACAAAAAGCTCAAACGACTGATCAAAGAGTACCCCAATGAATTCAAATACAGAATAGAGGCAAAATGAGAACAAGAAAGAAACACTCTCCTGTTTTATTGTTAGCTGTTAGTGTAGGTGCAGAAATTGAAGAAATTGATACAAGAGTATTGCAAAAGCTTTCATATTCTGCCCACAAAACCTAATGGAACCCAGTGAAATTTTGGTGTGCCTAACAGCCATTGCAGAAGTGGGAATTCTGTAATTAAGTATTTGCTAACAGTTTTGTTCTGACATAAAAATTTTATTATATAAGCAATAACATCACCTAATATGAAGTGGTTTTAATTAGTGAACGTGACTATTCCAAAACTTCATTCCAATCTAAAAAAAATTATTTATATAGAGAAAATTATACAGGAGTGTGAAGTATTATTGAAAATCATAGAAGTGTCACTTAATTTAGCAACATGAGCCTGTTATTTTCATATCTAAAATACAAAGTGTTTGATTATCTGAAGGATTAAAGTTTGTGAACCTGGTCAAGGATCTGAATAAAGATTTCCATAGTTTTCCATTGGTAATACCTTCTTATAGAAAATATAATTCCAGGCAATTAGAAGTCTTTTAAAATTCAATTCTACCGATTTAAAGAAGCTCTATCAGGAAAATAAGAAAAAATGTTGTATCACATTAATTGAATCTTATTCAAAACATTTTTATTTCTTAAAAAACTTCTAATTGCTTTAAAAATACATTAATCACCTTTCTTATGACTTTTCCTCTGATGAGTTTCAATATGGGTACTTTGGACTGGCATCTCTGGGAAAGTGTGTATAATATGGATAATATGCTGAATTTTGTAACACCTCACTAGACCTAAGAAGATAAAGTTAGTTTACTAGGAAATTATTACTTTATATATGACTGTTATGGTTTTGTGATTTTTGGTTTTTGGTATTCCACATCATAACATGACCTGGCAAGGTCACCTGATGACCTAATAAATCAAACATAATGAGAGAGAGAATGTCCAAAAGGTGGATAGGCCTCACCACAACGCTGAGGAGAGATGCGCAGTTCAGTTGAGCAGCAGGGAGAAAAGGGAGGAGAGCCAACGAAGAGCAGGCGAAAAAGAAGAGCCATCAGATGACCATGCCAGGAGTTATATCTCGAGACTCTCTGTGACCACGAAGCCCCCTGGGGAATGTAGTTCTTCTTTTCTTCCAGGCAGGTACCCAGAACTTGAGCATTAACAGTTAAACTCCCACTGCCCCACATGATGTTATGATGTGGAATACCGAAAACCAAAAATCACAAAACCATGAGATTGACAAAATGTATTTATATACTAATCTACAAGCAAAACTAATGTTTGGGTTTGGTCCCAGATTGTTCAACAATTAACGTAGGAATAAGACTTCGCGATGAACTATATAGAAATTAAATAAAACCACTGCTACGTCATGACATGTGATGATGACACAGTATTATAAAGGTGCTAGCCAACAGCTTTCCTTCTAGATTTTGGTTTCCAGATGTTTATAATTGTGGTGGAGTTTCTTATCAACAGCTACCTGGGGAAAATTCCCCCATCTAGAAAAGGCCTTGATGCTGTGCAAGCACTGTTCAACAATAGCTAAATACTGGTCCGTTATCTGCATTGTTTCAGTCTCACATTTAAAAAATAACAACACAGGCTGCTATGAAGAAGTTCAGCTCCATGCCAACAAGACATTGCTCTGGATACCTGCTCAAAGTCTGCCACACATTTTGTCACTCATGACTCAGCTGCCTAAGGGAGCATTGCCTCTGGCATTCCCAACAAGGGAGTTAACATTAGGAAATGTCAAAATCAAATTAATGATGCACACCAATGTGAGCACCTTGGGGTGATGTTCAGGAAACTGAATAGCTACTGTAACAAGGCAGAAAACATATTCTGGAGAAGGGGAGGATGTCATTCCTAATTTCCCCCACAGAGTGGCTCCTGGAGAAAAAGAGAAGAAAAGTCTAATTGTTAACTGTCTTCACAGGATGATTTCTGGAGTACTGGGACATTAACAAGGCAGGGTCCAAATACCAGATTAAGCAGACGGCCAGTGCTGTCATCATAGCTCTTCCAGGAAAAAAAAAAAAATAATAATAATAATAATAATAAAAAATCCAACATAAAAAAAACAAGAAATCCAAAGTGAAAAATCCAAAAGCAGCCATTCACAAGCCATGAAGTTTCATGTACAGCAAGAGAGGGAGCACCACAGAGCAGACAACATAACAAATAAACCACTGTCAAGAGTGAACAATTCAGCATTGCAACTAGCAACAGCACAAGCTTGCAAAGCAACAGCTGAACAAGTATAACAGCATTACATTCAGTCTAGCATAGCCTGATGAAATCTGTTGTTATCTTGAACTCCCCATGCCCCTCTGTTGGTGCATACAAGGACCGTGGTAGACTGACCTTTGCTCATCCAGTCATTTGTACACTCCTGGCTGGGGAAAACAATCAGAAGAGCAAAAGCTAGAAAAAGCTCAAAGTCAGGTTAGTAAGTCAAAGGGAAAACAAAAACAAAAAGAAAAATAAAAAAGAAGTGATGCAAAGGCAATCACTTGCCGCCTACCAGCAGACAGATGCCCAGCCAGTCTCCAGGCAACTGCTACATTGGAAAAACTCCCCCCACTTCTCTCTCAGTTTTACTGACAAATATGATGCTATATGCTGTGTCTTTGGTCTGTTCAGGTCAGCTGTTCCTGCTATGTCCCCTTCCAACCTCTTTTCCACTTCCTGGGGGACACGGAGTGAGAAACAAAGGAGTCCTTGGCATTGTACAAGAACTATTCAGGAACAGCTGAAATACTGGTGTATTATCAACACTGTTTTGGTCACAGATCTAAAATACAGCAACATACAAGCTGTTAGGAAGAAAATTAACTCCATGCCAACCAGACCCAGCGTAGTAATATTACCTGAAATTTTCTGTTGATTGGCCTCGCTCTAAAGGTTCCTTTTTTTTTTTTTCCTTCAAATTTCAGAAAAATCTGTATGTAAGTCCTTGTTGAAGGTGAGTTTTTCAGTGGAAACAAATGAAGTGGATGCCATTTACTCCCCAGATAATCAGCACCTTGTAGGTAATTTACTTGCATTTAAGAGAGGAAATCAAATTTGGGTCAACAGAAGTAAAACTATGGCATGCCTGTGGGAAGAGAAACTCTGAAAAACTACTGGCAAGTGATACAATGAAATTATGATTATAGCTACCAAATAACAGCAAACAAGTGAAGGATCATATGAGCCATATTAGAAAATTATCCAAGAGAAGATCCAGATAAGGTAGAAGAATAATCAAAGACAGCAAAGAAAGAAGAGAATTAATAGCCCGTTATGTGAATAATGTTAACTGGGGATGGGGAGGCAAAAACTGTGAAAACTAAATTTGCAAACCTCCAGAACAGCAAGTTCAGGAGAGCAGACTATCAATGTATTGAATATAGTTCACGATGAAATAAGGTATGAAGAATAAGGCAAATTAAAGGTAATTGCATAATAATTAGTTGAATATGGAAAAAAAGCAGTATATTAAGAGGCAGAGGAAGAAAAAACAAATTATTAGGAAAAGTTTTAAAACAGAATAAAATTAGGGTTTGAAGCATAGACAAGAAAAGAAATGATTACAGGAGCACAGATCATCTCAAGGAGTAAAAAGACTATTTGGTTGAGAATGTTTCAAAACAAATGTACTTCAGAAAGTAAAAAGGTGACAGAAAAGATGAAGAAGAAAGTTCGAGCTGTTAATCTGGATTTTCTTCTAATATGCTGCTGTCCTGAGTTTTATCAATATTAGATATAAGGAAACTCACTGAAGCATGGATAATTTATGTCTATCAACTTAGTTTTCATGGTGTTCCTGATTATACCAGCTACTGTAACATACTTATTTTTAAGAGCAAAGATAGGCATTGTACAGTTGCAAGACGAATTACCAACTCCCTCATTATGAATATGTATTTCAGTACCCTTTAAGGAGTGATCAAAAGCAACTGAGATCATATCCTTTCTTTTTCTTTTTTATTAAAGCTGTCTCATACACATCAGCCCAGGCAGTAGAATATAAAAAAGTCCACTGAAAAAGCATAAATCACTTCTGAAAGCTTATTATCTAGTCAGAAATGTATCCTGGTATGCTTCATTATGGGACAGTGTTTGATCCTTATTCTTCTATCTGAGTAACTACTTCAATAAGCAATTCCATTCACCTGACTTAGAATCTTATTTTGCTGCACTCTTGAGTTACTTGTGAGCCTAACTGCTTACCATTGATAGAAGAAGATTTAGCATTTGAACTCACCAGTCAAACATATCTAATTCCTTAACTTTTGCCTCTTCAAAAATTGTGGAATAACTTTCAGAAATTTCATATGGTAAAGCCAGCAGGAAAGAAAAAAATCAAGAGCACGAGATCAATCAAAGAATTCAAAACTAGAATTTTGTTTTAAAGACAAATTGAGCAATAACTGAATTGACCTAACTAATCAATAAAATTGTATTCAACCGTTTGAAGAGAGATACCAACAGAAGATTAAGCTAATTCTAACATATAGGAAAAATGATAGGAAGAAAGACTATAACAGACTTGGATAAGTCTGATGGACTATGGCTCTAAGTCTTCCCTTATGGTTCATGTCAGGAGCTGCAGGTGTGATGAGAACAATATATCTGGGATTAACTGGTCTATAATAGATATTCTTTGGTTAAATCACCTTTTGTAGCTGTTAACTGCACCACTGAGACAAAGGTCTTGTTTGAGATGTCAAGAAACTCCAAATCAAAGGGTTGCAAATATTTCTATAGCGTCTCATGGATGCACTGGATGTTCTCAGGCAACACCATATTGCCCTGATCCACGCAGCTGCTACTGCTTGGATATCTGAAGTATAGTCTCCAGGGACTACTGTTGGAAAGGTGCATCCTTCATAAAAGTTACCAGGGTGTTATGACAGACTTCTTTTCAAATTCCATTACTTTTTCCTTTCAACTTAGAAAGATTCCAGGAGAAATTATTATCTTCAGCATCTCAAAGTTGGACAGTAGTGTTTCTGGAGATCCTGATTTGAATATATTATGCTCATTAGTAAATGAGGAGTCTTAATATCCAAATTTCACTTTTTACTTCCTGAGAAAAATAGGTCAGGAAGATTTAATGATAATAAAAAGAATACTTATAGAAATAATAAAGCATAATCCTTTACTATATGATATCCGTTCATTCTCAAGAAATATTATAGATCATTGGTTTATATGGAAAACATATATTAGATGTTTTTATAACTAGAAAATAATCTCTTTTATCAGCCAGTGACCTTAAATTTGAAAGAAAATACAGATCAAGGTTTTGGGTACAAATTCATCTCAGAAAGAAGCGAAAAAGGACTACAAGTTCATGAAAATAATGCCCTTCAGCACTCCTACCATAAGGCCTTCTTCTAAAACATATTCACTAGCCTCTCTAAGAGTCAAATTTAGATTTGGTGAGCCACTGTTCAGTTAACTGCTCTACGTCCAATTTCTAATTCCATTAGATGATGCTTCAAATGTAGCATTTGGGTGAATTTTTCCTCTGAATGAAATGTCAGCTGTCTAGTTGTCTATCTGGAAGATAGAAATTCTATTACATGTATTTTAAAAGTCATAAAAGACAACCTTAATTTCCTAGCTTATTTTTATTTGCTCTCTCCCAGTGTCTCCCATTTCCAAGGCTGAGCACAAGCAATTGCAAAATACACAGTAGTAGAACAGCTGTGTAATGAAAAAGTGTCAGATCTAGAATTACCGAGTGAATTTACAATGTGTTGTCTATGGATAGAATAAATCAATCAATCAAAACTAAAGTATGGATTTATCAAAGTTGAAGATTTATAATTAAATACAGGTATTTTTTCACTGTCCTCGACAGTTGCTCAACAACTTTCTACACTGTGAAACAAAAATGCTATTTTTCAAGTGACTGCAGCGATTAAACTAAATTTTCAAAATATTACTGCTATGTTCAACATTAATTGACTGGAAGTTGCAGGTTTCTCATTTTATGCATGTGTAAAATACAGTACAGAACAACTTACTTCACCATATAACTCCATAGTGGCATAAAAACTGTCTCTAATACTGAGGTGAAAGGCTGAAACCTGCTAGATCTGCTTTAGAGCCAAGTCATTGTGACACAGTGGGTGCCACAAACAAAAAATTATCAGATACAGAAAGAATCCTGATATTCTCAGTTCAGACAGCGAGTTCAGAAGCTATATTATATTTGATCATCAGTAAAATGCCAAGAATTTAGAAAAAGTTAATTGGCTTCAAAGTGTGTTTTCCAGATTCTGAGCAGCCAAACCTTCTGTGTTTAACTATGTAGTAAGAGCAGTAACAATGAGTATTTTCTCAGGTTTTGCCTCATTATTATTTTGTTAATATAATGAAGAGTCCTCCAATGCTCAAAAATAACAACTACAGTGATTATAGTTAGTGGATTTTTCTGACTGACTTGAAGCTGAGCTTCTATATTCTATTTGATTCCCTGAGCTCTCATCTTCATCCTCTGAAGAAAATTTCTGAAAAGCAAAAGTTATGAAATATTGAATACAACTAAACTGTAATAGAGCAGAGTCCTGGTTGGAGCTCTGGTCCTTCCAAATTATTCTGTTAAACTAATTCAAAATGAAGATGAGTTATGTAAAACATGTTACAATAAATGTGGGGAAGGTCACAACCATATGTTAATAATTAATTAATAAAAAACAGAAGGAAAAGCCTCAGAATATCTGTTTCCTTAATTTTTTTTTTACCTGAAGGACTGTATCTCAGGAATATACCCATATCTATCTCAAGCTCTGTTCTGCACATCTGCAAAGGACAGTAAAATTCACAGAAACTCAAATAAGAATAGAAAATTCCTGAACTGTCCTAATCTAAATTGTAGGAGACTTTTTACAGCTTTCTTTACATGACTTGCTGTTTCTTTTCATCACTTCTTTCATTTCTCCCTTTTCCATGTTCATCAAGCTCGTTGCGTTTTTTGGTTTGGGGTTTGTTTTTTTTTTTTCCTTTGATTCTAATTTCAGTTTATGCATTCATTTTTAAAGCAAATTTTAGGAGAGGTGATATCTTCATTTCTGCAGTCATGTGGCACACTGGGAAATACCACAGCATTCAACTCCTATTGATGTAAATAAGAAAAGAAATTTCAAGACTTGAAAAATTAGGCATGAAGATTCCTGATGGAACACTGCAAATATTTTAATCAATATTTGATGTGAGTTTCTGGCATTGAAGACTTCTGAAATATTTACTTTTCAGAGATCCCTTTCACAGCTAGCATAAATTTTGCTATTTTAAAGCTAAGAAGTAGAAATATTTTACTCTTTGTTCACTCTGATGAAATAAGGCACATCGTTGCTTATAGTTGAATACAAAAATACAAGAAGCAAATGGAAAGGTAAACCATCAAATATTACCACAAAACAAGGAAACAAAAAACCAGGAGTTATCTAATTTCGCATTCATTAAATTTAGTTCAAAGAAAAAATATATATATCATTAGTTTTGATGAAAAAAAGAGGCCAAAATTAAAACCATAGTCAGAAATACATCTCCTTTGCAAGTTATCTATGAATTTGCTTAAAACAGGTTTTTAATGGCTATTGCACAGTTCTTTTTCTCATAATAGACTAGCTAGATTCTATTGAAAGTGTTATTATATTTCTTATTATTTGAAAATTATATATCTTTTAAAATTTATATATTTAAATGAATAAATAAAATGTTTGGGGTTTTTTTTGTTTGTTTGCTCTCCGTTTGTTTTTTTTTTTCTTACATCAGCCAACAATGAGTTAATTATAACTAGAAGAACCAAGACACTACAGAGTATTTGCAAATCACAACCAGCTTCAGTTGTCACTAGAGTAGAGCCTTCTCATATCTAGAAACTTATACTGTTTTTTTAATGTTTACCACTGAAGACTTACAAACTGATGCTAATAAATACAATTCTAATATTATTTTTTGTGGGCTAGACTTAGTCAAAATGCTTTGGCAAAAACAATGTTATAGAAAATACAGACACATACAGACAGATGAAGCCTGGAAATTCCTTTCCTGAAACAACTAGTGAAGTTACTGTTCTACAATCTATTAGTTTACAAATCCATGCAAAACTTCAAACTGTCTTGTGGAGAAAAAAAGCAACAAAGCATTCTTACCATGATCAAACTCTGCTACATCAAGATGTTAGTCAAAATCTTAAGTAGTATGACCACTGAATCAGGAGAATCTGTTTGAACTCATGTTTAAAACAGTAGCATATTTTTTCAATTCAGTCCCATTTTTTCCAATTCTTTTCTTGGAAAATGCTTTTGAACCATACCGGCTTTCTTCCTATAAAAACTGTTTAAAGTTCTTTATTGAAATAAAGATCTAAAAAATAAAAATTAAAAAATTCAATTTTTTTTCCCTAGAAATATATGAGGTGTCTAGCAGGGTAAGTAGAAAATATAGTGAATAAGAAACAAGATATGGTAATTGAGACCATCTATCTCACTAAATATAAAGCACATTTGCCTGTGATTTACTCTCTCTTTCTGATCTCATTGCAGATCCAAAATCTGATCAGGAAAAATTGTCTGATGCATGACGAGAAAAATTTAGATGAACTCATTCCAAGTTGAGTAGAACATGTTCTTAAATTCCTTCAGAGCACGTGGAGAAGCAAAAGAGCAGAGACAACTGCAAGAATAGCTGCTCATTTATGTCTGCCTTTGACATTTGACTATCCTGACACGTTACACAGCAACAGCTGACCTGGCAGTAATTTTGGTGACAACGTAGCCCATGGCCTAGAATTATCTTCTTGAAGCATTCACTACTGATATTTCAGCATTCATATCCATTAACTGAACTGTGAGTCTGACACAGGCAATCACAGCTCACCATTCAGGTGCCATTAGAGTGTCATTTCAGTTGATACAGCACCCTTCCAGTCTTTACAATTTTTCTCCTCCTTGTAGCACTTCATTGCTGCCAGTTGGTGATTTGGTCAGCAATGACTATATAAATTGTGACATTCAAATACTATGTACATATTATAATCAATAAATATATTACCACCTGCACAATGTTATTTCGTTGTGGTTTAACACTGGTAGGCACCTAAACACCACACAGCAGCTCATTCATGCCCCCTCCCTCCCCACCTTGAGAGAGAAGGAGAGAATCTGAGAGGTAAAAATGAGAAAACGTGGGCTTGGAAAAATACGGTTTAACAGGGAAAGCAAAAGCTGTGTACACAACCAATAATTGATTCACTACCTCCCATCAGCAGGAAGTTGTTTAGTTATTTCCAGGAAAGCAAGGCTTCATCACAGATAATCAGAAAATAAAAGAACATCCTGAGATGAAAGAGACCCGTAAGAAACATAAAGTCCATCTCTTGCTTCCATATAGAAATACCCCAAAATCAAGCCACATTTCTGACTGCGTTGTCCAAATTCTTCTCGAAGTCCAGCAGGCTTGGTGCTATAACCACTTCCCAATAAATGTTTTCTTGGGAAAACAAATGCTGTAACAAATAACAAATGCCATAACAAATGCCCCTCCTTTCCCTTCTGTTTTAATCGCTGAGCTGGGAGTCATATGGTATTGAATAACATTTTGATCTGTTTGGGTCAGCTGCCCTGGTTTTGGCCCCTCCCAGCTTCTTGTGTACCCTCAGCCTCCTCACTGGCTGGGAAGCATGAAAAGCAAATAAAGCCCTTGGCTCTATGCAAGCACAGCTCAGCAGCAACTAAAATACTGGTGTATTGTCAACGCTGTTTTCATTACATATCCAAACCATGGCACCATACAAGATATTACATAGAAAACTATACCAGTCAAAATCAGTATGTATCATCTTTGGTGCTGTTGCTTTAAGAGTGCAAAGCCACACACAAAATTCCAAATTGGAGACTGGAACTGAAGCATAGCTAATGGTGATGACTAAAATAGTGAAAAATAGTGTTTTGTAAATGAGAAGTTAGTCTATAAGATAGTACTACTGTGCTCTTTGTAGTTGATGTCATTTCCATGGAAATAAATAGAAGGTATCACTTTTGGAGTGACCACACCAATGTATGTATACTATAAATAATATGAATAAACTATAAAATATATAATACATGAATATGTGTCTAGTACAGTATATAAACATATGCATATAATATGCATAGTATATAGATATCATATAGTATTCATACAGTATTCTCTTTGACTACATGATAGTATACATGACTGTATTTCCATGGAGAAACATTAAATATAAGTATATAAAATAATAGTTTCTTGAACATATTGCTAAGGAAAATATATTTAAAAAAATAATAACACCTGCAACTTCGATTTGTGAACTGGCATGTAACCTCTGTAAAATTATTAAATTCAATGAAAACAAACATGTTAAGTTCTCAGCAAAATATGAAAATCAATTTTTTAAGTCTTCTCCAGCAAGAAACAACATGTTTATTCAGAAATGTTTTGTGTGATGACAGTTCAGTGAACAGCTCGCTGTACCTCTAGTCATTTGGGAAGTTTCTTTTGCATTGGAAGAGAAAAGACACTGGAAAAATAAGCAAATACATAAAGAAATAAAACTGATATAATAAGAATTGGGACTTTGGGAGTTTTTCTAACAAATATATACTTGAAATACTTGCTTGAACTTTTACTTATACAGAGGTAATTAAGTGAAACTGTAAAAATTCTTCTTGTGCTGTCAAAAATCAATCAATGTTGACAAGAAAAATAGGAAGTAAAAGCTAGATTAGTCATAATATAGAAGGCACATTGAAAATAATACTGAGCTAGAAGCTCAGTAAAAGTAAATTAGAATCTGTACTGATCTAGAATTGTTACTAAGAAATCATAGACCATAGAAATAAGGCCTACTGGCCCGTATACAGAGAGAATTAACCAAACGACTTGTCTCAATCTAACACTTCAACAATCACTGAGCTATGATTTTTCTCTGAGAGAAACAATGATACCTCTCATTTCCATTTTCTGATTAAAAGAGAGCGTAACAATTAGAGTTGCTCTAATGAACCTCTAAGAAACTCAATGTAAAAAAGTGTAATAGTTGCCACATTAAAAATGATAATTACTATTTTAAAAATAAAATTAGTTTCATAGTGATACTAATATATTCCTTTCCTCAGAACACATTCAAATATGCAGTGACATGGTAAAAAAGTAAAAGGAAAACTCAGAAAATTCTGAGCCATTGAGGAAACAGGTTATCTCATTGACAGAGTACTTTCGTGTAATTGTATGTGATATACTTCCTGTGACAAGAACAAACACTGGTTACAAACCTAATTCTGACATATATAATTTTGCAGCTTTTACCCAAAATTACGTCAGCTGTTATATTTATTCAAAATAGGACTTGCAGACTATGTGTGGTTGATACTTCCATCTTGTCATAGAGCCCAAAATTTATAATTGAAGCTCTCTGCCACAAGTTAGGCAGACAGAAGGCTGATGTACTAGATAAGATTGCTATTGTAAATTTCCTTGGCATTTCATTTTTTCAGTCACATTGATGGTTATTTTCATACATCTTCAATCCATCATTTGCTGCTAAATCCAATTAGTTTGATTGGCAGATATAGCTTCCCAGTAGGTCTTCGTCAATACTATGTAGCAGTAAATACCTTGAGATTCTTCTTTTTCAAAACTTTCCTCGATTATTTGCCTTTTCCTCACCCAGATAACTGCCGACCATCTGCTTTCGTACAGTTCTCACCTCAGTAGAGGTGATTAGACCAGCTCAAGAATATGGTGAGCAAAATCATCCGTATGCTAAATAATCTTTTACACTCTTGAAGAGGTGGAAAATTGTGCTAGGGCCAAATCTGTAATGCCAAGAACTGGGGTCTGACGACATGGAAAAATACAGCATGGGAAGGAAGAGCATAGGAAGCTATCCTAGGGCCTTTGACCAAGGCCAGGACGAGTGCCTAAAGAGATTCCAGGACTTCCTCTGGGCCTAACCCTGGCCCTGGATCACCTGCACCACACTTGGAGCCATATGTCCCCAGGTGTCCTAGGTTTGCAGCAAGACCTGGTGATTGTCCACAGAGTGGTGGTGCTCAGTGGCCTTCAGGGAAGACAGCACTCTCTGGTCTTTGAAAGAGGGAAAGAATGTCACTGTGATACAAGGAGCAGTGGTGAACATGTCTTGTGCAGCTACTAGATAAAATAAGTCAACAGTGAAAGGGGATTAAAGGAAAGGAAAAAAATATATTTGATTTTGCCATGGTTTTGAGTTTTTTGGTTTTCGGTATTCCATATCATAACATCATATAGTGCACTGGGAGTTAAAGTGTTAATGCTCCAATCCCAGGTACCTGTCCCTATACATCGTGGAAGTCATGGGATCTGGCCCTTTCAGGTGGGGCGGTCTCTTACTGCCTTGCAGTGGATGCTGGAGGGTGCTTTCCTAGCCGTACCAAACTTTTCAGGTTAGACTTGGTCTCAGGAACTCTTTCTCTCCTATTTTATTTGATGTATTAGTCTCAATTTCAATTACATTGTATTATATTTTGTTATCTTGCATTCTGATATCATAGTTAATAAAATAAGTTTTCCTCCATAGATCGTTGCCACTGTTTGTTTTTTTTTTTTTTCCTTCCTTGAGCCCAGCTCCTGTCTCCCTATCCCATTTCCCTTTTCCTTCCCATTTTGTGGGGCAGGGCTGGGGGGGTGGGAATGGGGGGAGGACAGGGGTCTACTTCCTCCCTGTTACAGGCATAGATTGATCTAGTTAATTCCATGACACGTGACGAGGAAATGGCAGAACACCAGAAAGGGACTTTGCATCCCTTGAAAAGACGTGAAAGGTATCGGGAGCTCCAGGAGTGTTGTCCTCTGTCCTTCTGACTGGCAGCTGGGTCCCAGAAGGAAGGAGGCAAATAGAGGTGGTAAATTACTGACTAATTACTGGGATGCTGTCCGGATCAAGGTTTCATGTACCTTGGTCTTGGACATCTTGGACACACATTTGAGAGAGCAGGTGTGGGTGTGAAATGAAACTCGACTGAACAGTTGGGACCAAAGTGTTCTGGGGAGTAAGCAGGCTGGACTGATTACCAGAGCGTTAAACCAGATTTGATGGAGGAAGGGCATGGAGTTCCTTGTGAAATGAGGAAAATAAGTTAGGTTAAAAATTATATGCCTTCATGAGGTGCTAAATTGGCAGCTACAGTTCTGACATTTCTAAGCCAGGTTTTCACTGCCGATAACAGATGCTTTTCTACAGACCTAGAGAGTTGTTCAGACAGCGAGTCTCCTGTTTCTCCAAATAACATCATTAGCTACCCTATCTCTGGAATGCAAGGCAGCAGGCTGGGACAGTAAACCACAAATTAACAAAGGAGCAGCGGACTGGTGGATGGAGTTGATGCTGATAAAAGGACTGGCCAGAGCCAGTCAAGCATCCTCCAACTTGACCCATGTCAAAAAGTACACAGTGAGGAAGATGATGGCCTTCATCAGAAAGACCACCAGATGACCAGCAAGAAATGTCACGCATGTGTAGAAGAATTGAGACTCAGGGCAGGGAAAAATGTCAATCATTCTGGGGACTCACTGTAATAAAACAACCTCTTCTTGGACATCTAATGCATTTGTAAGCAGCTTGCTCTTTAAGCATGTGCCTTTCTTGACCTCTGGTATGCAGGCTAGGAGAGAATACCCCCCTGCATCCAGCATAGGTGTGCAACACTGAGTAAATATACCTGCTTTATGACTGCTCTGTGGTTATAGAGTATGATTCCACATGTCACTTGTGACAGAGAAGAGCCTGGGAATGCTGCCTTAGTAAATTGTGGAGAGAAACTTCCCAATTGTCCAGTAGGATCTTGTGAGGACTCCTCAGAGAAGACAATGTTGCCAAGAACCGGCTTAAATCTTCCTGCATCCCTCCAGAGATACTTGCACCCTCTGCTTCCCTACGGTGCCTGTATAGCAATGCATGCTGCATGGGGTATAAACAGGAAGAGCTAGAGATCTGTGCATGCTTACAGGGGTGTGATCTCATTGCAATCATGGAGACATGGTGGGACAGCTCACATGACTGGCATGCCGTTGTGGATGGCAAGACAAGGCAAGGTGGTAGAGTTGCTCTTTATGTGAGAGCGCAGCTAGAATGTATCGAGATCCACTGCAGGGAGATGATGAACAAGTGGATACAGCTTGTGGGTAAGAATTAAGTGGTGGGCTAGCATAGGCGACACTGTTGTGGGTGCTACAGGCCACCTGATCAGGGTGAGGAAGTGGACGAGGCCTTCTACAAACAGCTGAAAGTAGCCTTGCGATATCGTTCTTATGGGGGACTTAAAACATCCTGATATTTGTTGGCAAAGTAACACAGCCAGGCACACAAAGTCCAGGTGGTTCCTGCAATGCGTTGATTACTTTCTGATGCAGATGGCAGAGGAACTAATGTGGAGGGGTGTGCTACTTGACCTTGTTTTTACTAACAAGGAAGGACTGGTAGGGGATGTGAAGGCTGGGGGCAGCTTGGGATGCAGCGATCATGAAGTGGTGGAATTCAAGATCTTGCATGCAAGGAAAAATCAAAGCAATCAGTAGGAGTGCTACCCTGGACTTCAGGAGAGCCAACTTTGATCACTTCAGAGACTTAATTGGAGGTATTCCATGAGCTAGAGAGTTAGAAGGTAAGGGAGCCCATGAGAGCTGGTTGGCTCTTAAACTCCACTTCTTCTGAGCTTAAGATCACTGTATCCCTCAGAGTAAGTAATTGGGGAAAGGTGGCAAGAGGTCTGCGGGGATGAGCAAGGTACTCAGAGATAAACTAAATAGAAAGAAGAATGTCCATGAACAGAGGAAGAAGGGCCTGTGCACCTGGGAAGAATATAGGAACACTATCAGTGCTCGTAGGGGTGCAACAAGGAATGCTAAGGCCCTCCCAGAATTAAACCTTGCAAAGGAAGTAAACAATAACACAAAAGGGCTTTTTAAAAGTATGTCAACAGTAAAAGGAAGATGAGGGAAATAGACCCACTAAATGAGGTGGGTGCCTTGGTATGCTGAGAAGGCAGAGATTTTGAATTCTTTGCTTCAGTCTTTAATGCTAAGACTAGCCCTCAGGAACCTCCGACCCTGTAGGTAAGAGAGAGTTTGGGGATGGGAAGGCTTCCCCTTGGTCGAGGGGGATTGGGTCAGAGAAAATGGTGTTGGCCCATGACATCAGAGGCAGATGTAGGTGATGTGGCAGTAGGGGTTGAAGCTTCCCACCAATATCCCATAGTGTGTTACTGCTGTGCAACAGATGGCAGCAGATGGGCATTCTGACACAATGGGTCTGACGTGGAAGTGCAGATGAAGGAGGGATGTGTCAAAGAACTCCTCCATGTGGAAAAAATGTCACCCACTGACATTCATTGATGCACAAGGAACACAGAAAAAGACCAAGCAGTGGATGTGAGCACAGTGAGGTGATGGGCAGCTGCAGCAGCAACAGTAGGTCAGCTCCACTGGTGCAGATTGTTAGAAGCATGGCATGCAGGTTCTTGTTCATCGCTGGTGAAAAGGCATAGCTCATGGTGGTGACAGTTTTGTAGCTGAGAACGTGAAGAGGTTTCAAGAGGGATTACAGCTCTACTGTGTGGAACTGTTTTCAAAGTGAGTTGAAGCAGGATTTCTTTCCAGAAGTCTGACAGCCTGTATCTGGATGGCATAGATGCTGGCATTAAGGAGCTGCATGGCCCTGGGCAGCTGGGAGCAGTCTGAGTCTTGCTGCCACTGGGCACGTGCACTCACACAAACATGCATGCACATGTGTATGCGTGCAGACACACACACACACACACGACTGCCCTGGTGACAGAAGATACAGAGAAGGCAGTGATACTGAGTGTCTTCCTTGGATCTGCCTATGCTATTGGAGGCTGTCCTGAGGAGCCCTGTACCCCTGAGGCCCCAGAGGAAGTCAGGATCAAGGAGGAGTTTGCCTCAGTTGATGAGGACTGAGTTAAGGAGCAATTAAACAATCTGGACATCCATAAATCCATGGGTCCTGATGGGATGCACCCATGGGTGCTGAGGGAGATGGAGGAAGTCATTGTAGGCTGCTTTCCATTATCTTTGGTAAGTTGTGGGGAATGAGAGGGGTGCCTGAGGACTGGAAGAAAACAAACGTCACTCCAGTCTTCAGAATGGGCAAGAAAGAGGACCAAGGTAACTATAGGCTGATCAGCCTCACCTGGAAAGGTGATGGAAAAGCTTATCCTTGGCATTGCCTCTAGGCATATCAAGGATAAATGGGTCATTAGGGGCAGTCAACGTGGCTTTAACAAGAGGAAATCATGCTTGACCAACCTGATATCTTTTTATGAATACATAACCAGGTAAATAGATGATGGTAAAGCAGTGGATGTGGTCTATCTTGATTTTAATAGAGCATTTGACACTGTGTTCCACAGCATCCTCGCAGCTAAACTGAGGAAACATGATCTGGATGATCAAGTAGTTAGGTGGGCTGTGAACCAGCTGAAGGAAAGAAGCCAGAGATTTGTGGTCAGTGGGACAGAGTGAGTCTAGTTGGAGGCCTGTAGTGCCTCCAACTATTCTAGTGGAATTCCTCAAGGATCGGTACTGGGACCAGTGCTATTCACTATATTCATCAGTGACTTGGATAAGGGAGTAGAGTGTGCTGCTAGCAAGCTTGCTGATGACACAAAACTGGGAGGAGTGGCTGACACACCAGTAGGCTGTGCTGCCACCCAGCAAGACCTAGACAGGCTGGAGAGTTGCGTGGGGAGAAATGTAATGAAATACCACAAGGGCAAGCATAGAGACTTGTATCTGGGCAAGAACAATGCCAGGTCCCAGTATAGGTTGGGGACTGACCTGTTGGAGAGCAATGTAGGGGAAAGGGACCTGGGGGTCCTGCCAGACAGCAGGGTGACCATGAGCCAGTACTGCAAGAAGGCCAATGGCATCCTGGGGCATACTAGAAGGGGCATGTTTAGTAGGTTGAAAGAGGTTCTCCTCTCCCACTCTGCCCTGGTGAGACCGCATCTGGAGTATTGTATCCAGTTCTGGGCCCCTCCGTTCAAGGGCAGGAAACTGCTTGAGAGAATCCAGCGCAGAGCCACAAAGATGATGGACTGGAGCATCTCCCTTACGAGGAAAGGCTGAAGGAGCTGGGTCTCTTTAGCTTGAAGGAGACTGAGAGGTAGCCTCATTAACATTTATAAATATGCAAAGGGTGTGCAGCAAGAGGATGGAGCCAGGCTCTTCTCAGTGGCATCCAGTGATAGGACAAGGGGTAATGGGTACAAGCTGGAACACAGGATGTTCCACAAAAATATGAGGAAAAACTTCTTCGTGGTGAGGTAACAGAACACTGGAATGGGCTGCCCAGAGAGGTTGTGGGGTCTTCTTGTCTGGAGACATTCAAATCCTGTTTGGGCGCATTCCTGTGTTACCTAAGCAAGGCGTTCCTGCTAAGGCAGGGGGATTGGACTAGATGATCTTTCAAGGTTCCTTCCAAACCCTGATGTTTGGTGATTCTGTGATTCTGTAACCAGTATGGAGAAGAGACAGCAGCTATTAAAATGAAGACATGGAAAAAAAATACTCTTCAATTCTTAGCCAGGATTCTGGCATTTAATTTTTTAAAATAAATAATACATTATTAAGCTCTTCTCTCTTCTCTTCTCTTCTCTTCTCTTCTCTTCTCTTCTCTTCTCTTCTCTTCTCTTCTCTTCTCTTCTCTTCTCTTCTCTTCTCTTCTCTTCTCTTCTCTTCTCTTCTCTTCTCTTCTCTCCTCTCCTCTTCTCTTCTCTCCTCTCCTCTTCTCTCCTCTTCTCTCCTCTTCTCTCCTCTTCTCTCCTCTTCTCTCCTCTTCTCTCCTCTCCTCTTCTCTCCTCTCCTCTTCTCTCCTCTCCTCTTCTCTCCTCTCCTCTTCTCTCCTCTCCTCTCCTCTTCTCTCCTCTCCTCTTCTCTCCTCTTCTCTCCTCTCCTCTTCTCTCCTCTTCTCTCCTCTCCTCCTTTTCTTCCCCTTTCCTCTCCTCTCCTCTTCTCCTTTCCTCTCCTCTCCTCTTCTCCTTTCCTCTCCTCTCCTCCTTTCCTCTCCTCTCCTCTCCTCTTCTCCTTTCCTCTCCTTCTCCTTTTCATTCCCTTCTCCTTCCCATTTTCCTCCCGTGCGTATTTCCCTCTCCCCTCCCTTCCCTTCCCCTCCCCTCCTCTTCTCTCCTCTCTTCTCCTCTTCTTTCCCTTTTCCTTCCCTTTTTCCTTCCCTTCTCCTTTCCCTCTCCCCTCCTCCGCCATTTCCTTTCCTTCCCCTCCCCTCCCCTCCTCTCCATCTCTTCTCTTTCCTTCTCTTCTCTTTCCTTCTCTTCCCTTCTCTTCTCTTCTCTTCTCTTCTCTTCTCTTCTCTTCTCTTCTCTTCTCTTCTCTTCTCTTCTCTTCTCTTCTCTTCTCTTCTCTTCTCTTCTCTTCTCTTCTCTTCTCTTCTCTTCTCTTCTCTTCCCTTCTCTTCCCTTCTCGTCCCTTCCCTTCTCGTCCCTTCTCTTCCCTTCCCTTCCCTTCTCCTTTCCTCTCCTTCCCCTTTTCTTTCCCTTGTCCTTCCCATTTTCCTCCCCTTCGCGTTTCCCTCTCCCCACCCCTCCCCTCCCCTCTCCTCCTCTTCTCTCCTCTACTCTCTTCTTTCATCTTTTTTCCCTTTTCCTTCCTTTTCTCCTTCCCTTCTCCTTTCCCTCCCCCCCCCTCCCCCCTCCCCCCTCCCCCCTTCCCTTTCCCCTCTCCTCTCCTCTCCTCTCCTCTCCTCTCCTCTCCTCTCCTCTCCTCTCCTCTCCTCTCCTCTCCTCTCCTCTCCTCTCCTCTCCTCTCCTCTCCTCTCCTTTCTGTTTCTTTTCCTTTTTTCTCTTCCTTTCTGTTTCTTCTTTTCCTTTTTTCTTTTCCTTTCTGTTTCTTCTTTTCCTTTTTTCTCTTCCTTTATTCACTCTTCCCTTCCCTTCTCTGCTCTTCTCTGCTCTTCTCTTTTTTCTTCTATCGGCTCCACCGTTGTAGACAAAACTCCCTTATTCTCCTCCACATCTCGCTAGAAAAAGGAGAGTCACAAGTTGTGACTGAGTAATTTTTGCCTCAAACACAGCTTGAGAGGAAAAAGGAAAATCTGCTTCCTCCCAAGATCCCTCTGACAGAGGCAAGCTACAACTGGGACCGCAGCAAAAGCAAGGGCAGGAGTGCTGGTACCTGTCTGTGGGCCCAAGCAGCCGGGAGAAGTTGTCAATTACGACCTCTTGATGACAGCGGATGAGGATGACCACCGCCTGGCACAGGAAGGGCATGAATGTGCTGTGCTGCATGGATGATGTGCAGCTGCGCAGGATGTGGAGGATTGGTAGCACCTGAAAGAAGAAGGGGAGAAAGAACGACTTGCTGCATCCTTGATTCTGCAGGGCCTAGCCACGGACATTCAGCACATGAGCCTGCTCCCTTAACATGCTGCCAAGGCCTAAGCCTAAAGTGCATGCCAGCTACCCTGGCTCTGCACTCAGGCTGTGCTTCTTTAGCACAAGAGGCAAATGGCACAAGGCATAGTGCAACAGCCAGAGGAAGTCCAAGACACGTGAAAGAAAGTCTCTTACATCCCGACAGATGTCCTTCCTGTACATCTGCAGAAAGGTGGTCATCCACTTCCCAGCTGCACGCACACGCATTCCTTTGCCTTTCCGCAGCGTCTCCTTGATAGCCATCAGGAAGTCAACGGTGCGTTCCAGAGGGAAGTTTCTGCACATGATCTGCAGAGAAATGAGAAGCAGGAGAGATATTTATACAGAAGGCGGTTGAGTTTTCTCTCAGCTTCTCCACCCATGGTGTTTGCTTACATGCAAAGCCTACCTCTCAGCAGCCACAGTCACACATGCACACAAACGCATGCAGTCACACACACACACACACATCATGGAATCAGCTCCTTGCACGGGGCGCCATAGCTCAGAGCCTCCTGCTACTTGCTGAGAAAAGCAGTCTCAAGGTGAGAGCTCATTCTGGAAACAGTGTGAGAGGCTGGGGGCAGCATAGGGTCATGCAGAAGCCTGTGCACTCAGATCCCACCGCCCCTTTTTGGGTCCACCTACCCTTGCCAGTTTGGATGAGATCTGGAGCTGAGAGATGGTGCTGCAGTCACTCAGTCCCTCACACAGGCTCCCAATGTCTCCCATCTCAGTGACTCTGTTGGCCGCCTTGGCTGGAAAGACATGGGGAGAAAAGGGAAGTCATGCTTCTGGAAACAGAACTGCTTTCCATGGGGGAAAGACAGGGTGGGGACAAGAAGAGAGCTGTGCACAGTGCATCTCTCTCCTGTAAACAGGGCCCAGTCCATGGGGCTCTGGTAGTGCTGCAGAGGAGAGCACAGGGCTGGTGCACCCCGCTCTACTCACCTTGGATTCGGAGAAGGGAGCTTAGGCAGGTGGCGGCCAACTGGCGGGATGTAGGCATGGGGTCACACGTCAGCGGAGCCAGCAATCCCACCAAGGAGCCAAAGTTCTCGCAGGCATCTCCTCTCTGCAGTGGCAAGAGGCAGGAACAAAGCTGTAGGCAGCCCCAGCTCTCCCTAGCTTCTTCTGCCTGTGCCTTCCCCATGCCATGACACAGCATGCACAGCTGGGCGGAGCTCGCCTTCCAGCTCAGGGGCACTGGGGAGGGGGCAGGGAGCATGCAGTGGGGCTCTTTACTCACCGGAAGCTCTTCACAAGCAGCCAGCAGCTGGGAGCAGGTCTGCAGGGCCCTCTTGCGCTCCCACACGTTGTTTGAGGTCACTGATCTCTGCAGAACCTGGAGCAGAGCATCTGTCTCACCGTGGACCTCTTTCCCTTCCTGCCATCCCTCTCCCTGTTCCTCTTTTCCCAACAGTTTCCCTCAGGGCTGCCCTGTGGCTCCACATGGACCCCCGCCTCACTGAGCACTGACACTGCTGCTCTCATTCTCTGCAAACACTCCTGCCCCCTAACCCAGGAGCTTTTCCTCAGCTGTGGCCTGCCAGGGGCTGGCTCCTGCCTTTCCTCCTGCAGGGCCCATTTCTCTGCCCATTTCTCAGCTCACAGTGAGTTGGCCCATTAGCAGGAGATTATTCCCCCTTTGATCATCCTCTCAGTCCCCAGATCTCTGTCCCTGCTATCAACGGGATCATGCTTTCTCCCTTGCCCCACACATACTCACATGGACTATGTTCTGAAAGAAGCCACGAGTGGTCTCTGTCTCGAGCAGGACCACCATGAGCCGGCCCAGAGCTTTCAACGATGTTTGCAGAAGCTGAAAGCAGGAGAGGGGATTGAGGTGTGGCATCACGGCTGTTGCTGGAGCATTGGTCGTGTGTGCTGAGGTAGGGTTCCGACAGAGAGATGGCCAGGAAAGTTATGGCAAGTTACCTGCAGGTACCGTGCTGCTTGATGTGACTCCCTGATCTTCAGCATCATCTCCGCTGAAGGGTGTGACACAATGTTCTTGAAGCAAAGAGTCAACATTTCACGTACATCCTTGCTTCCTAAAGAGGGCTTCAGCTTGCTGATAGGAGGAAAAAAAGAAGAGAGCAAAAAGCTTTTACCAGCGCTCTCCAGAATGGTTCAGACAACATCTGAGTTTCTCCTAATTGACAGCTGCAAAGCCAACACCCCCAGCCTGTGCTGCTGAGCACTGTCTTCAGTTCTCCTCTCCAGCAGCAGTGAATCACCTTCTGCTCCGAGGGGGAGGAGACCCCAGGTCTCCCTTCTCTTCCCTGCCAGGGGACAGGAGTACTTTTCTCCCTGCCCAGAACCTCTGCTTCACTGGGCACAACAACTCTCTCTCCTGTAGATATGGCTCCTCACCCCCTGTCCCCTCCAGGCCTTCGGGAGCTACCAGAGGGGGACTACCATCCTGTCTTGCAACCCCAGAGGCTCCCACCCTTACCTCAACTGCTCCAGGGCCAGAACCACCTTCAGGGGCACTGGGGATACAGGGGTGCCCAAGTAATACTTCTTCAGCAAGTCCTGCAAGTATCAGAGAGACACTGTCAAAGCAGGCAAAGGGGCATGCCAGTGTTCTTCCGCCTGACCCATAGACAGACAGAACTGCCACACACCAGCCCCATCATTCTCATATTTCCCACAAAGGCACTGCAGGATGCAGCAGCTCCACAGCTGGTAGACCTAGCCTGCTGCCAGCCACTCCCTGCCAGCTCCCAAGGTCCCCACCAGCTGGAGAGTGTGGCTGAGGGAGACCTGCATGGCTCCAGGGAAGCGAGCCTAGTGGCACAGCCCAGTACTCCTCTGCAGAGAGCCCTGGCTCTAGGCACTCACCATCAGAATCTCCAGCAGCTTGCTCTTCAAAGAGGTGTTAAAGCAGGCAGAGCCACCCACAGCATGGAAAGCAGAGCTGAAGTCAGTGATGCTCTGCACCAGCGCAAGCTTGCTCTGCAAGTCCTGAGGCCCAAGAGAGAAGAACATTATTTGAACTGCGGGAAGGGCCAAGGGCTGAAGGGGGGACACGTGGGGGCAATCCTAAGGGAAGGGCTTGTTTCTTAATCTGGGCACAAACCGTTCCCCGAGGGATCTTTGGAAAGAGAAAGCCCATCTCAGCATCGCCCCACAGGTGGAGGGGCTGCAGCTGGGCACTCAGACACCCAGGCACACTTCGAGCTCTCACCTGGCAGCTGCAGCTGTACAGCAGCAGGATGTTGCCCACGATGTCCCCCTCCAGGCGGGCAAGCAGCTGTTCCTTGGAGGCTTGCAGTGCCAAGCTGCCATGGGCGAGGATGAGAGCACTGCGTGTCGCCTGAGCTCTCTTGCTGTCCAGCTCCGTCTGTGTGAGGAGGAATGCCTTGAGACACTCGCTCAACGGCCCCCAGTGCCCCGCGATGCACCTGGGCTCCCAGGGCAGGAGCTGCTTTGACAGTAAGACAGAAGAAGATGGAAACCCACAACGCTTTACCTTCTTGAGCCTGGAAATCCTCCCATTACAGCCTTTGCACAGCCTGGACGCAAACATAGTGAGTGTGTCCAGGACTGTGTGGAAGTTACTCTCAGCAGCATGGCTAAGAAGAGAGATCATCCCCTGCACAAAAGAACAAGGGGCAGTTGGCGCAGGCCTGAACCTACTGGCGCAGCCAGCCACAGTGGCTGGGCTGATCCTCACTTGAGGGAAGCAGCAGCACTGAGGAGATTGAAAGGCCTGGAGCATGGCCAGAAGTCCTCTGTCCCAGGGACAGATCAGGGATGCTCGCAGAAGCTCGCTGGGAGGAGAGCTCACCTGGGCCTCAGATGTTTCCTCTGCATTTGCTTCCTCCAGGTGCTGCAGCAGCTTCTCTTGGACATGGAGGACTTCCTTACAAGCTCCCAGAACTGTCCCCAGAGCCTTGTACAGGAAAGACTGTGTGGGAAGGGAAGGAGGAAGTTGAGATGTGGCAGCAGCCTGACCTGCGGAGGGAGGGCCAGGTGGGAAGGACCCACACTCCCTGCAGCTGGGAACTGCTGCAGGGCCGAGCTGTAGCCACCCCAGGGCAGTTTGCAGGGAAAGGCTCTCTGGGGGGCACAGGCTGTGGAAGCAGCGTGAGCAGCCCATGTGGGCAAAGCACCAGCCGCAACCCCAGCCCCAGTTGTGCACCTGCAGCTGCACCGCTGGGTAGAGCTGGGGGAACTCACCTTTTCTCCAGAGCTGCTGGGGGAGCTGCTCAGCCTCCGGCTCAGCTCACAGCTCAGGGCCTTGGTCCAGGCCTCATCCTCCATGGTGTCCAGTGATGCCCTCAGGAACTGTTGGAGAGCAGGAGAAACCAATGTTCTTTTGCCCTTTACCTCTTCCCTTACTCTGCAGCCTTCTGGGGAGAGGTGCCTGGAAAAACAGTCCCTCTCCCAACTCCTCCCAGCATCCCCTCCCTTAAAGCCTCCTGCCACTCCTCTCCTAAGACCCCCCTTGGGCTTGGGACAAAGAGGAAGAGGCAGCGCCACAAAGGCATGCAGCCATTCCACAGCAGCTTTTGAGAGGCTGTTCCTATCCCGTGGTGGCTCAAATGGGAGCGGGACTCCTTGTGGCAGGCAAGCACTTCTCTGCACTGTGTCCCCACAATGCTGTACCTTTAGCAGACGGTGATCCCACTCTGCAGCATCCGGGAAGCTCTCATCTTTCCCTGCACAGCAATAGGAAGCAAAAGACCCTTACTTGGGATCAAGGCCAAAAGAAGAGCTGCTGCAAACCTAGCTTGGCCTGGGCACTCGGCACTGCCAAGCTGGGACCCACACCCCCTACACAATGACCTGTCCCTCTCCACAAACACTGTCCCTGTAGGAACACAGAACTGCTCCAAGACTGCTGTCTTAGGAGACATGAAGGGCCCATCCGTGTCCTGGAATGAGCAGATCCCAAGGGGGAAAGGTCCCCCAGCCTCAGTGCTGTCTCCCTGGAATGGGAACAGCAGCAGAACAAGCACTGGGCTGCAGGAAACGCTTCCCCTCTGCCATGCTGCAGAGCTGCATTTTTACTCTCCCCGCTCCCTGCCTCTGCCTCCCTCATCCCACCAGCACTTTACCTTTGAGGCACTGCAGCAGCAGGGGGATCTCAACAGCCCACATGGCCCCCACAGCTCTGTGGATTCTGCTATGGAGGTTTTGCATCAGCAGCAAGGCAGCAGCTTGGAGTTCGCTGCCTGCAAAAGGGCTCCCTGCCACCACCTGAGCGAGAGCAAGGAGAAGCAGGGTCACTTCTGCAGCAAGAGCAACAGCTTCCCTCTAGGAGGGAAGCAGCTTGGCTCTGCCCTGGCAGGCAAGGAGCAGCCAACAGCTTTGCCCATGGCCATGCTGCTTTCTCCTCGGGGCTCAAGGCACCAGCCTCTGGAGCATCTACTCACCAACAGGCGTGCCAGCAGCATCTGGGGAGTCAGCAGTGGGCCTGAAAGGAGAAAGTTGTGCTGAGTAAGACTCCAAGACACTCCATACTCTGCCACACACACTTCCGCTGTCCCTTCTGGGTGCTAACATGGGTCAGCAGAGCTCACTGGTGGAGTTTCTGCTCCTACCTTGAAACAAGGAACTGAGGAAATGGGGATCCAGATCTTGTATCTCTTGCCCTGTCAGGTCCCCTCTCTCAGCCAGGGCTCGAATGCGGTGGGAGATTGGGATCAGCATGCCGGTGTACTGGGCTGGCACCACGTACAGCAGCAGCCGTGGCCACAGGAGCTGTAGGGAGTGAGGCAAGTGAGCATGTTAGCATTCCTGACTCCACACAGAGATGAAGAGGACTCTCTGAATTTCCCTGAGTCTTGTGTGTTTCAAAGCACGTTGGAGGAGGGACCTGGGGTGCTGGAGTGGGACGAGGAACATGTGGTGTGAAGACAAGGAGCAGCAACAGAGCAGAGTGTGACTTACTTTGGACATCCCTCTCTGAGAGACGTCCAGTGACGCCAGGATGTCCATGCACAGCTCTTGGATTGCTCCTTCTTCTTGGGCTTCCTGGGCAGAAAGGTTTCCGACTGCCTGCACAACAGTGTTGAAACACTGGTTACGCTCCGTTTTCAGGAGCCTCTGGGGAGGCTCAGGTGTGGCCCCACCGGTGCTTCTGTGCCAGCCTCTGAGCAGCAGCGGGTCTTCCACAGGAAGATGCTACCCACTGTCCTTACCCTTCTTCCCGTGGCGCGGCTGAACTCACTGAAGATGTGCCCCACCACATCCCAGGCTGAGCAGTTCCGGGCGTTAGCACTGAGCAGGTCACTGACGAAATGCAGAGTGGCCCTCCTCACCTGCCAGAGATCAATTGTGGGTGTGATTTTCCTGCTCAGAAGGCAAAGGGAAGCCACCTGCTCACTGGGGCAGCCCTTTGGGCATGAGCATAGACAACAAGAGCAGAGAAGAAGCCTTGGCTCCTGAGGTGAGGGACAGACCTTAGCACCAGGGTGTATGCTTTCCATACACAGCACAGGGACCTGATTGCTCCACTCTGCCTGCTCTCCCCACAGGAGCCAACGTGACCATGTTGTCAATGCCCCAGAACCTCTCTAGTCACCCCAGCTCTGCCTGTATTGGCAGCAGCATCACCACCCTGACAGCGCTCTCCTTTCCCAAATCAGCTCACCTGGGGCCTGGTGTCGCTGCTCAAATGCTGTACAACCTCCACAACCTGGGGCAGCTTCTCTGTCATTATGGGCTCTGTAAGAAATGCATAGAAGTATGAGTGGAGGCACAATCCAGATGGCAAAAGGGACCCCTGGAAGTCCTGACCCGTGATACTGACCATCAGAGCGAGCCAGAGCACCAAGCAGACCCAGGGCTGCCACGCATCCAGCCTCCCACTCATCACCCAGCTGCGCCTGGAGAAACAGGACTGTTTCCTCTGGGCAGATTTGGGCTGTGGGGAAGAAATTCCACACTGTGTTAGCAAGCAACTCATGCCCACTCCTGAGGTTTGCGAGAGATGTTTTGGTCTGGGCACTGCCAAGTATCGCCAAGTCTCCTCTCCTTACCCTGCAGCATGATGCAGTGGGTCAGCTCTGCTCTGTCAGCCTCGCTGTGCTGCTTGGCATCGTCATATAGCTGTGGGAACAAAGTCCATTTGATAAAATCAAGTCAGCACTGAGAATGGAAAAGACACTGTGCTGCCAGCTCTTGTCTCCCTTGGCACTCCTGGGAAGAGGACAGACAGACAAAACCCAGACTGCCCCACAGCATCCCCAGAGCCACATGCACAACTTCAGAGCAACCTCGGGCATGCAGCAGGCTAAGCAACCTGTCAGGGGCTCAGAGCTTTGCAGTCCTTCTGAGATTTAGCCAAGAGGGAAACTGCTGTGTGCACAAGGATAGGCTCCCCTTACCTGGTAGAATACAGCACTGGTGACGTCCAGAAACTTGTCCTTAGGGATGACAGATTGAACTTCCTCTAAGGCCTCAAGGAACATACGAAGGCTCTGCAAGAGAGCAGCAGAGGAAGAAAGGGCTGAAACCACACCTAGCCACTTGGGAGAGGAAAAACTGCTTCCCAGTAGTTTGTCTGCTGGCAGAAGCTCCCACACAGGTGTTCTTGTTTGTCCCCCCCTCCCAGCAGCACCATGAGAGTCTCTCTGCTCTCAACTGAGCCCTGTTTGGGCATCGTTTGCAGGCATTTCCCACCCAGCAGCCCTCTTCTCCCCATCAGATGAAACTGGACATGGTCCCCCTGGCTGTTAGCACACAGCTCCTCAGGCACTCAGAGCTCCACGGTGGTGGTGGTGAAGCCTCCCATCCCCAGGAGATGAGCCCCAGTGACTCTTGGCTCCCTCATGGCTTCTGTCCAGATTGTTTCTTCTTTGAGTGAAGAGCTCAGGGAGCCCAGACCTCCCTTTAACACCTGTTCCTCCTTTCTCCAAGGGCTCTCTGCCTTCTCCCTATGTCCCCCTGACCCCACATGGCACTTTACAGGCCCCACATCCATGCTGAACCTTGTGCAACATCTCACCTTGGCCATCCTGCAGGTGTCTTGCACGTCCTGACATGGGTGCACGAGCCAGAGGAGCTGCTCCCAGACATGCTCTCGGGGCAGCTCCTCTTGCAGGAGGACAGCCAACATGGCAGCCACAGCCCCGAGGACGGCCTGTTTGTCCTGGAGAGGATGGCAGAGTCTCAGAATCAAAGACTGAAGGTCTGTCCTTCCTACAGAGAGGGCTTTCTCTTTCCCTTTCCTTTCCCCATACCCTTGTGCCCAGCAGGAGATGGGCTCTCTCTGGAGAGCAGGCAGGTTTTCCCCACACCTTCATCCCCAGCTCTCCCTGCCACAATGCTGTGACATGCGGCTGCTCCCTGGCAGGGAGATCCAGCCCCGAGCCCTTTGCAGAGCCAGCCCACTCCCTCTTGTAACCCCTCTGCTCTCAGCCCTCTGGGCACAGACAGAGCTTCCAGCATGGATGTCTCCGATGCCATGCTGGGCTGGGAATGCAGAAGTGCTCACCTCTTCCTCCTGGCAGTCCTGCCAGTTCCTCACCACAGAGAAGAAGAGCTGGTGAAGATTCTCATAGATTTGTTCTTTCTCTGTGGCAGGCCAGGGGCGGTGAATCTTGACTCCCTCCATCCACTGCTTCACAACTGGAAAAAAAAAAAAAAAAAAAGTGACAACAACAAAAAAGGAATTATTAATTTTTTTTAAAAAAAGAGAGAAAAGGGAGCCTGTGAGTCTGCAGCAGGCTGAGGTGCAAGGGCTGTCCCAAGCCCCCCTGCTCTGGGGCCAGCACTCACCAGCACAAGCGATGCGCAGGGTTTGGCCGCTCCTCACCTGGCCCACCAGACTGCGCAGGCCAGCCAGCGTCAGCCACACAAAGGAGATGCACTGTGGAGCTGCAGAGAGGAAGGAGAGGGGCACGGTCAGAGCCTAAGCAGGGAGGGAGGAGAGGCTGCAGCCCTGCACCCCCAGCTCTGTGGAGATCATGCCAAGGGGAGAGACCCCTTTGCCTGGTTATCATAGGCATCAGGAGGCTGAGGGCACTCTACCATAGGTGCTGAAGAGTTTGCCCAGGGTCACGAGCACAAAGTCCTTAGACATCTCCCGTGTGGCCTTCAGGTGGCTCTGGAGCTCGGCCATCACCAAGCTGAAGTGTGTCCGGGCCAGAGCCACCAGGACATTGCTGGCAGCCGTCCTCAAGCTGTCCGTCACGCCCTGAAAAAGAGTCACTGGTGACACACGGCACAGGAGACTGCCCGACGCCTTCCCTTGGAAGGGCTCAGCCACCGCCGTCCGCCAGCAGAACACCAGCGCGGGCAGGCGGCTCCCTTTGCCTTCGGGAGTGACCCCTCACCTGGGCTGCTGTCAGGTCCTGGGACACCTCTGCCAGCAGCCGGTTCACCACTCCGCACGGCGGGCGGCTGTCACCTTCCCACAGGACGTGCTCCAGCTCGCAGTACGCCTGCGCTCGGTCACCCTGGGGACAGGGATAGGTCACGTTTTGCTTTGCCCTTGTTCCCGGGGAGCCGCCCGCTGCCACCCATCGCTATGCCGATGAGCTGCCGGGGCCTGGCACTCACGGGACAAGAACCAGGGCAAGGATTGATGGTTGGACGTCCCCAGCTCACCTCCTGGTCTTGCAGGCGCTGCAGCAGTAAAGTCACGGCACAGGTGGGGACAGGGCTTTCCACCCTGCCTCTCTCCCTGCGACGTGTAGGTCTGGGCATGCAGCCCACACAGGCAAAGAGACCTGGAAGGAAAGAGCAGAGCAGCTGTCACTGGTGTTGCTTGGAGTCAGGGCTGAGCATCCAGCCAGCTCTGGGAGGAACGCTCCTCCAGCCCCATGGTGTGGGGTGGGCTGTGCTGGCACATGTGTGGTTAGCAGAGCAAGGACAGTGCTGCTGGCACATCCTAAAGAGACACTGGTGGCACACACGTGCTCGGGCAGCGTCACGGTGTCCAGAGAGGTGGAGGGACCTCACCTCGAAGGGCTCTCAGCCGCTCCATCACAGCAGGATGTTTCCAGATAGACACAAAGCTCTCTCTGGGTTCACTTCCTGCGCGTCCCACAAGCGGACTGAGCCACCGCTCCCACTGCTGCCACAGGGGTGAAAGCAACAACTGTGACATCACAGCAAGGAGTGCCACCTCACAGAGAATGATATGCCCAGGGCTGGGGACCAGGCAACATCCATGGCAACTTTGCTGGCCCCAAAACGCAGCATGGTTTTGTGATGCACTCATCTCTGGGGTTCTGGTTCCGTACTGAAGCAGGGAATCACCTCAGCAGATGAGGAAGTGTCCTGGCCAGTGAGCAGCTGCCGGGCACCGTTGCTTGGTACTGTCTTAGTGATTGGGGACTCCATGCCAGGAGGACAGAGGCCCCCATCAGCTACCCAAACAACCTAGCTAGAGAGCTTTGCTGTCTTCCAGGAGCACGTGTCAGAGACAATAAGGAGACTCCACCGCATCAGAGCAAACAAAAAGACCACTATCCACTTGTTGTCATTCAAGTAGGGAGGCTGCCACGAGTGTCGTGGTTTTGTGATTTTTGGTTTTCAGTATTCCATATCATAACATCATGTAACGCACTGGGAGTCAAAGTGTTAATGCTCCAATTCTGGATATTTGTTCCTATACATTACGGAAGTCATGGGATCTGGCCCTTCCAGGTGAGGCGGTCTCTTACTGCCTTGCAGTGGGTGCTGGAAGGTGCTTTCCTAGCCGTACCAAGCTTTTCAGGTTTGACTCGGTCTCAGGAACTCTCTCTCTTCTATTTTATTTGATGTATTACTATCAATTTCAATTAGATTATATGATATCGTATTATCTTGCATTCTGCTATCATAGTTAATAAAATAAGTTTTCCTCCATAGACCATTGCTGCTGTTGTTTTTTTTTCCTTCCTTGAGCCCAGCTCCCATTTCTCTATCCCTTTTTCCTTTGCCTACCCGTTTTGTGGGGCCGGGTGGGCACAGGGGCCCACTGCCCTCCTGTCACAGACATAGATTGATCTAGTTAACTCCAGGACAGATTTTTAAGGGTTTTTATATGATTTTAGAGAGACTTAATAAGAGGGAAATCCTGAAAAATCTCTTCTGTGATACTATGATAAGAGGAGAAGGACAGCAGGTGTTAAATTTCTTTAAAGCAATATTTTAAATTATTTTTACTCCTAAACTAATAGATTTACATAGAAATGATCAGAAAGTTCATTCTGCACTCAGCAACACACGTGCTGTTTTTTTATACATAACAATGAGGCCAAATCCTCAGTTCAGTCTTAATTAGAAAGCAGTAATTAGTGCTTCTATAGTGTTTTGTTTTCTGGATATAGTGGGCAGAAAGGGGTATAATAATTAATGCCATACTACCGTGAAAGATGATCAATTTCTGGAAAAGGTCAGTGAAGTGAGTCCAAGAGAGGATTAAGCTGTAAGAAGAATCAGCTTACATTTATGAAATCACAGAACAACTAGAGCTGGTATAAGATGGAAGAGCAAAACATTTGCATTTATATGCTATACAGATTGATGTCTGAGTCAGTTACCATGTTTCTTTCCCGAACTGGCAATATATTACATTAATAGATCAGCCATGTACATTCTGAGTGACATATTCAACACTGACACAAGTTTAGGTCTGTAGTTGGACTTTCCAGCAAAATAGATTAACGTTATTTTTCTTTAATGACTGAACTCCATATTTTCAAGAAAGCACAAGAAAAATCTATTAGAGGGCCTCCAATTTAGGTCTGTGGTGATTTGTCTCTCTGAATTTGAGAGAAGCCAGGAAGAAGAATAATATGAGACATGATTAAAGGTAAAATACAGTAACAGGGGAAACCTTACTAGCCCTTGTTCCTGCTATAGCTAAGACTCTCTTTCTTTTTTCTTTTTCTTTTTGCTTTTCTTTCCCCCCAGTGCTGCTTTCTTGGGATTTATTACTGTAGGAGCAATAATAATGATTTGTGAATTTTTGCAAGGAGTCAGAGTATGACATGTCATATTTGAATAAAGAATATAGGAAAATACTGATTTTTTTCCAAAAAGACTTTTTTTTATCTTGTCTCATTTGTGACTGCACAGGTAACAAATTAACCATCATGATTCAAATTTATGAGGTACTGCAAAAATAAAATTGGAATGTTTAGAGCGTTCATTCATATGGCCTCTATTCCTCACACTCTTACATGGATTGGAAGGGGTTTTGTGGTGCTGTTTTTGTTTTACTGATTATGTTTGTTTGTGATCCAAACATTAACTAAGGCCACCATCACTACCACCACCTCCCGACACTGATCATGCAAATATGTTTGCTACTCTTGGGACAGTGTTAACCAGATGCAACAGTGTGTACGAGTATTTCCAAATAATGGAGAAAAGGCTTCTCTTTATCTACAGGAAAAGATTATTTCTCGGGGAAAAAAATGCATTTGACACAGTGTTAATGAAATCTACTGTTTTTGTAGAAACAAAGAGTTATGTTAGAAAAAATTATTAGTATGGAAAATGATCACTAATGAAACTTTTTAAGTGGCCATTATTGATCTCATCTTTTGATTAATAAAGGCAAAAAATATTTTTTAGTTATTAAACATTCTAATGATGCAAAATATGAAAGCAAGGACAATACAGTGCAAAGCTAGAAAATTAAATGATCTTATCTAGAATACTTTGCATACTGGAGTAACAGAAATTGAAGTGTTCCAGATAAAATCGAGGTCATACATTGGATTGATTAATAATGTCCACAAATCTTTCCATAAGCATGCTAGGTATATATGAAAAATGGAGGACATGTTTCATAAATTAGCCCAATATGCCAGTTGAAATCTGTCATATTGCCATTAGGAGAACAAACATAATCTTGGGTACATATCAAAGACATGTGGCAATTCTGATGCTATGACTTAATGTGTTGGTGAACTTTATTTGGCATACTAAACACAAAAAAAAAGTCTAATGTTAAATCAGATTCAATGAAAAATATCCAAAAAAGAGCAGTTAGCATCATGTCTAGACCAGACAATCTGACATCATTTCCAGGTCTTTTGCAGGAGGATGGGAGGTCAGCTTGCATATCCTTCAGACAAGCTCAGGGTCAAGATTAACGTTTGGAGTTTGTTAAGTCTGAGAAGCAGAACATACTGTTTCAAGGTGGGTGTTGCAGAAACAGGCTACCCAGCTTTTGCCCAATTTGGAGTTCAAGCAGGTCAGGCTCATAACTAGTTCTGAACCAAATTTATTCTTAATCTAGAGCTGGTTCCTTGAATTTACAAGGTCAGTTTTGTTCCTCATGCTAGAGGTGTACAAGCTTTTTAGGCTGGTTAATGACAAATGACAAGCATTCTTGTTAGCAGATGACTGTTCTTTTGTGCGTGTAAATATGGATATTCACACAGACAGCAGCCATATGTATAATTGCTTCCTGTACATCTGTGAAGGATCACATTTTAATGTATGGAGTTTCTTTAGATCAGAAAAAGCAAAGATGTTTCTCAAATTTAAGCAGAAATAACCATTTCTGCATGCTCCTTTTCAGTTCAAATTCTTTCTCATCACCTCAGATCTTATTTAACATTATTAACTTGTTTAATCATATAATTTTGTACAGAAGATACACAGAATTTTCAAAATTGACTTTTTTTTTCTTTAATACCAATATTGTAAATGAATTGTCTGTGAATATGTATTCAGGTATTGGTGTATACAAGCTATACAAATGGTGAGAATAGCTGTATGTTTGGAAAAGGGAACAAATCTTCACAATGCATATTTTAGGTATGGAAAAGAAACACTACTTTCCTATTCAGCCTTTCTTACATTTTCCTAATTGTGTTTCTTCTAGGTATATTTACTGTTTTCAGCTGTTGTTTTTCTTTGTTCTAAAAAAATGAGTTTCTAAAATGAAGGCTTTAGAGAAAAAAAAAAAAAAAACAACAACCCCAAACCAGAACATTCTAAATTGGGCAGACAGAGTTATCTTAAAGTTTTACTCTAATTTATGACTGCTTAGACTAAAGCAAACATTTACCAGTTTTCCTATTGAAAACTCATAGATAGACTGCAAAATGTGACAAAGCCTTAATGTTTTTTTGGGGACGTACCAGGCCTAGACATGACCAAGAAGTAGTTTTTGTACCTGCATTAGAGAAAAAAGATTACCCCTTACCACACTGAAACCATTCATGGCTCCTGAAGCAAGAGGTTTACATTCCCAGTGGACTTTCTGAGGCAAGGAAAGTTTCATATTATTTACTTCTGCCTCTAGGCATTTTTTTGAAATAAGAAACCCAGTGGATGAGACCCCAACAGTTAGAACAAGGGTACAATGGGCTCTGCAGCATACAGTCTATATTTAGAAGTCTTTATGACATCTGTTTGTGTCCTCAGGGATCAAGCAAGACATTGGCAAAACAGCATTCCATTTTTTGATGGAATATCTGTAGTTGTAATTTGTAGGCTGTAAGATGCATTTTCAGTTTCGGAAGTAATATTAATTTTCTCCCTTAAGGAAAGGTTCCTTTAAGTAAAATGATAGTTTGATGAAGTAAAAAATGAACATATGTGAATAAATATTATATGGAATCATATAATAACCCATCAGTAGTTAAAGACTAAGAATTCACTCCAACTTTTGTGATTTTGTGCCTCCTTTATTACTATCAGAAACTACTATTAATACTTATTTGAAAGAGTAATTTCCACATCGATTTTTGCTTACTAGACTGTGATTGTTATTATTATTTAAAATGGAGATAATTCAGACAGCCCTGTTGAGCTGCAGAACTTCAACCTAAGTATAAATTACATTTTCAGTTCCTCTCTTATACCAATTATTTCATGATGCCTGTCTTCTAAAAAAAAGGAGTGCCTAACAAAATTAAATGTGAATATTCTGAAAGACCAATGAGATCTATTGTAAAGCATCAGTGACACTGTCCCACATAACATCCTCATCTAAACCAGAGAGACATGGGTCTAATGGACAGAACATTCAGTGGATAAGAAATTGGCTGGGTGGCTGCATTACAAGCATTGGAGTCAATGGTTCAATGTGCAAGAGGAAACTAGTGATGAGCAGTTTCCCTCTGGGGTCAGTATGGAGACTGCTATTATTTAACCTCTCTGTTGGTACTGTAGACTGTGGGACTGAGTACACTCTCAGCAAGTTTGTGGATGACAATAAGCTGTGTGATGCTGTTGACATTCTGGAGGGAAGGAAAGTTGTCTGGATGGATCTTGATATGCTTGAGAGATGGGCCGATGTGAACTTCATATAAGTTCAACTAGGCCAAGTGCAAGGTCCCAAAACTATGTCAGGGAAAGACAAGCATAAATTCAGTCTGGGTAATGAGTGGAGGCATTCAAGGCCAGGCTGGATGGGGTCCTGGGCAGCCTGATCGAGTGCATAGCAACCCAGCCCACAGCAGGGAGGTTGGGAAATGTCTGGTCTTTAAGATCCCCTTGCTCAAACCATTCCATGATTCTGTGATTTTATGATTCATTCTACATTTCCACTCCCTTCTCCTCCCTAGGAAAATTAAAAATAGTGCAGCTTTGAATGGAAGCCCAAGGAATACAAAAGATTGGGATTACCTGTGAACTAAACCATGGAAACACACAAATTTTAAGATCCTCTTCCAGTTGTCTTCTTATTAACTTTCTCCCTCTTCTACATTCATCATGCGTACATGTTTGACAATTGAATCTGAGAAAAAAATGATAAGTCTACATGTATAAGGTATCTTCAGTAATATCAAAAAAAGAAAAAAAAAAACCTTCAAAATCCATATTTTGATACTGACCTCAAAACAACAGTAGCAACCCCTGTGACTATTAACAAATAACTACAAATATCCCTTTCCAATCTTGAAAAACATCTGCAAAACCTACAGGACAGGTGGGGCTTTTAAAAAAATAAATGAGAAAGAGTATTTATGACTCTTGTGAGATCTAAGGAAATGCAGGCAGAAATTCTAACAGAAGTATAAACATTTCTTAAATTTTCCAAAAAAAAAAAAAAAAAAAGAGTTAATTTTCTCTGAAGAAACAAGTTTAAATGTATCAAAGTTTTCACAACTCTTAATTACTAATGCCTTTCAAAAAGAAATACATATTGACTGACTGCAAAAGAGACCACAGTTCAATTTGCTTATGTAAGCTGAATGGTGTAAAATATTGCATTGCATTTTGTTCGGGAGGGATGGGAGAGGGATAGAACTAATGAAGAATAGATGTGTATTTTAGCAGTGAGGTTTTTGGAAAATACAAAAAGTGAACAGGAAGGACCCAGAAATATCCAGAACTAAAACATAGTTCTTGGAAAAATCTCAAAAGCTGACTGAAGATATAGAGGAAATACTCTTTGTGAATAAGCCATCTGGCAGGTCATGCTGAGTTATGCCGAAAAGCTGAAGCAATCAGAGCACAGTGGGGGGAAAAGTTATAAAAATGGGAGTTAAAGCCAGCTTTATGTTCATAGTGGTTGATTAATACAAGCCGCTGAGAGAACCAGGTCCCTATACTACCACGACCCTGAAGATGGACTGTGCAGGCCATTATCAGAGTGCTGAAAGACACTGTGGTATTTGTTTTCTTAGGAAACCAGGCTAAAAATAATAGAATGGCCCAAACTTAAGGTTACCCACAGTCTTTTCACAGAATAAAAAGAATAATCAATTTCTTCAGCAACTAAGCCAACCAGTCAGATGTCAGCAAGGTGAGCACAGTATCTGAGCTGTGAACCTCCTGCTGCTTCCAGGTGGAGGTCCTTTGACTGGTGTTAAGCTCCAGAGGGTTCAGCTAATGTAATACAAAGTGAAATAACATTGAGCTGCAAAGATCTAGCTGTGCCAGGTAAGGGAAGGCAATACACAGAATTTCTTTTGTGTATACATGTATGTGCATGTTCTGGCTATTTTTACTCTGATACTTGGAAAGTGAGAGTAACTTAGACTTGAGGTCAACTTATGTTTGTATTTGATAATGTATTTCCCAAGGAAAGAAGCTTGCATAGTCACTGTATTAGCTTCATCTTACAAGTTGGATTCAACAGCCAGTTCCTTCCAAATCTGATGGTCTCAGATGTGCTAAGTTTTAAAAGTTTTGTGAAAATGGGTCACCAGATAAGGAAGAGATTACATATTTATGTTACTCACATATGGAAAACCTGTAATATGGGCTACTAAACAGAGACTTCAAAAGATGAGTGTCTTGAGAAACCCAGCTTAGTAACAGTTGGTGCTCATAGAATTGTTCTTATACTTCTTCACTGAAGGAATTTCTCAAAAGTGGTAAAAAAAATAAATAAAAGAGGAACAAGTTCCAAAAAAAAAAAAAAAAAAAAAAAAAAACACACAGAAGGAAATCTGAATCTTGTTTATTCTCATGTGAGAAGAGGGAAGAAATAGTTGATGTTTTGATAGTCTGCTCTGCTCAAACCTGCATGATGAACACAAATAAACAAACAAAAAAACCCTGGAAGGTAAGAGGAACAAACAGATCAGTCTAATCCAGAGTTATGCTGGATTGGAGTACCAAAGAAAAATGTTAATGCCCTAATGATAATTTTGTAAGATGCCAGGAATATCTACTGTAGTTAAAGCTCTGAAAAACATTTGAAAATCAAATACAGATCTTTTCAAATCATATGATTTGGAAGGGAAGTTCCTCTATGGTGATTGTATCAGACCAGAGATGCTGGAACTTACAGCCTTCTGCTCTGTGTGGGACTATATTTCGGTCTGAATATGTTAGTCTTTGATATCTAATTTTGCTGGCAATTTTTACAGCGTGTTGTGAAGTCTGGCTGGCTTTCTGGCCTTCAGAAGAAAATAGCATCGCAAAAAAAAAGAAACGAAACTGTTTGTTCAGTTTTAATTTGTATGCCCAATGAAAATATCCAGGAATTGTGTTAGATAAAATCAAAACCATAATAGGAAGTGTTTGTTGAGATCCTACAACTCAATCTTTATAAAAATCTCCACTGTAACGTTTGCATACTGTAACTGCGTAGTGTATGTGAATCTGGTAGGATATTTAAATAGATTAATTAAAAATAAGGTCTAGGACTTCAATAAATATACTTTAAAAATCCATCTTTACTGATATGAGACACGTAAGTGGGCTTTTAAGCATGTGATGTCAAGACACTGTCTCTCATACAGTTTATGAATTATGGTTTTGTTTGGTCTAGAGATAGAAAATTTAAAAGAGAGATCACAGGTCAAGCAGAGAAATGAAATAGAAGCTATAAAATCTCAGTCATAAGAAAGATTGGCCATCTCTCTTTCTTTAATTTTTTGTGTCTGCCTTTAAATACTATATATCACAGACTTCACTGGTGCCCAGATTGAAGAGCTGGAAGGTACTGTATACTGTTAATGTGTTTCTGTGATGCATGGGTCAATACTACTGACCAAAGGATTTATCTACCAACAAGAAAATCAAAAGACTGACACAGAGAAAACAAACAATAGAATTTTCCTTGAAAAATTGATTTTGTATTAGTCTTGAAACAACCTAGGGGCTGACATTGTCTGGATTTATACTCTAAAATAATGTGGAGACCTTAATTCCTCCAGGTAATGTCGCCTGGTTGCAACTTCATTATCTCTAAATTGAAAGCACTTTTAACATTCTCAGGGAATGGTCTTCACAGTGCTTTTCACTGATAAATTTATATATTTTCTAGTTACTGGATGACTATCTTTCTACGCAACTTATATGCGAGTTCTCAGGCATCAAGTAGCACTGGTCAAATAGCTTTTGCTATTCTATGTTGACTGTATTCACTAGTTTCTATTTCAGTAAAACACACTAAAGACCCTTGGAAAACTTGACTGTATGAAATGGTGGAGATACTGCTGTAGCAATAACTTGGTATACATGAGTGCTGCTCCGAAAGTAATGCCTCCTATTTTACTATGTTATCAAATGTCAAAGTTGGCGTTATGACAGGATGAACCTTTCCATCATTATGAAGCAAAGCTGTGTCACTGAGTTCATCCATGTGGAAAAAATGGCGCCTATTTACATTCACTGACACTTGGTGAATGTTTCTGGAGACCGAAGAGTGAATGTGAGCACAGTGAGGCAGTTGGTGGTGCATTTCAGCAGTGGTGACTGCAACGGTGGACCATCAACTACTCACCTTTGCTTCGTACTCACTTCTACATCAGATGCCAGTTTGTCAGACTGCCCCTCTGCTGCCATCTGTCACATGACAAAAACATGTAACAGAATATTGGCATGAATGTTCATCCTCTACTGTCATACCACCACCATCCATCTCTGATATTCTGAGTCAACATAATAAAATGGAAGCATTACTTTTGGAGCAGTCCTCATATTTAAGAGTTGCCTTATAAATATAAGGCTTAAGTATAGTGTTTATAGAGTTTGGAATTTTATTTTTTGTTTAGAAGTTTCTAGAGTGATAAAACAGTGTATATTCATGTAACAGTCTAGCCTGATCTTCTCTACAGCTCTCCTATAGAGATGCTGACCTTCTAAGAAGACAGATCTAAAGAAAATTAGTTTTTTTACCTTTTAAATATAGCCTGATTATTTCTTTAAGTTTTCTAACACTGGAACATTATTTGCTTATGTCATTATTAGTATTATTACTAAGAATTATTATTACTAAAAGTTTTTCATTCAAATTCTCAGCATCCTGTAGGAGCCCACGCTCACGATCTGAAAGTCACTTGAGAATCCTTTATAAACTCTAAATGAAAACACAAGTCCTTTCAGAAAGAGCTATCAGGGATGGATATGAGCCAAACCAGGGGGATGTATAGAGAGATACCAGCAGAGTGATTTCACATCTCAGTAACCGTATATTAAGATTAATTTAGAACTGCAAAAAATCAGATATGCTTTCTTTCCCTCTTGCATTATTGACTTGGCTTTTGCTGGCAGTCTTTTCTTCTAGTTTATAGTCCAGCTCCCTAGACTATATCATCTCAGGGATTTATAGGAAAAAAAAAAAAAAACAATGAGCAAATTATTTCTGCATAAATCTTTCAAGTTCTCTGGATTACTTTCTGATTTGGGGGATTTTCTAAGATAGAGCTTATCTAAGTCTTACTTACTGAAAAAATGCATCTTGGATGAGGTTTTCCAGCAACTTTTTCCAATGCAGAATGTAGAACAATTAACATGAACATATGAAAACCTGTGACATCTAGAATAGGTTATATTTTTGCTCAGAGAGGAAAAAAATCACATAAGCAACATTTTGAGTGAAGATCATTAATCCTTTTTTACTTTCTTTTACTTGATTTGGATGTCTGCTGATCTTTGTGGAGTTAACAAGAAAGGGAATTTCTGCACCTGCATTAAGAAAAGTGAAAAAGTCTTTGTGACTGTAATTCAGTTCAGTATGCATAAACAAACCAGTAATTTCATTAGTAATTTCTGTACCCACTACTGTCCAATAGATAGTTAATTTACCAATCAATGACTTCGCAACAATTTCCACACGTTTTTTTCAGCCTTCTTGCTTTCTTACCTTTCTTTTTTGCTCATTTTCCTTGCTGGCATTTCTACTCTTCGTTTCATTGCCACTGACATTATTTTCAGTGTGTGCTACTTGAGGGTTCTGCTATTCAGGTTCATTTCCACAATCATTATTATCCTAATCTCTCTCACTCTCTCCCTGTCTCTCTCTTTTTCCCCCTGAAGTGCTCTTTCCATTCAGTTCCAAGTCTGTTCTATAGCCTGGTTTGAAAATGGAGAGATAGTAATTCAGCAGTTTTTAACTCACTGAAGTGTACACATATTATCACAGCATCTATAATATCTTCTCTGTGATTACCCAAGAGAAACTCAAGTTTCCTCACTGAAGTACAGATCCAAGCAGACACATTACCTAGCTGCAAGCATGCAGGAGCCTCTCACAAAATAATGAAGACTATGTTAGGATAATGTTGCCTTTGATACTTCCATGCCCACCAGACAGACTTAACTTTAAGTATATAGCTGCTCATTAAGATTCATACAACTTCAGGGAAGTGATTTCCTTCCCTCAGCTCCTATCTTCCTATAATGTTGTCTTGTGTCAGTGGTGCCTGGCATGAACAGATTATGGGTAATCAATTTCACCCAGTGCAGTGGTGGGAATTCAGTGCTTCCCTGTTCTACCATAGCCAGTTCTGCCATTAGATTCCATCTGGCCTCTGATTTCCAGTATTAAGAATTTCTGGAAACAACAAAACAATGTTAGACCAGTGGAAAAATTGCTGCTTTTAATGCTTGCAAGATTACTGTAAGTGATTTAGAGACTCTTCGTGTATTATTATGAAGCAGCTCTGTGGCTGGTCTCTGCAACAAGAAAAAGCAAACATTGCCTCTTTCAGACATTCACCTTCAGGTAACAGGATTAAAAATACAGTGAACCAGTGTCATATCTGTTGGCAGGAAACAGAAATTTTATTCTTCGCATTAAAAGAGAAATTTTAGTCACCTCCAGCAGCTTCTATAACCTACTGTACTCAGTCATTTGGAGCACACAAGTTAGTTAACCTGCGGTCACTGTTGTCATAATTTGTTCATTGGCATGGTGTAAACATGAATAAGATTTACAGAATTCATATTAGTTACTAATAAAAAAGAGTTGGATCTGGCGTGTTTATCTTCATTGAAATATATGTTAAGCATCAAATTGTTAGGAAACACAAGAAATAACCCAACCTCTCTAGAGTAAACATTATAGATAGTGGAGCCAAATACAAAGCTCTGAGTAGCTGAGAGAGATTCAGTGTACTCGTGCTATAAATCTGTTCAACCCTGAGTTGCACTGAACTATTTTTAGATATTTTCTTCCCTCTTTTCTATTCATTAATTTGCCCCCCTTTTCCTTCCACAGTACTACTCTACTCTCCCTGTGTAGGTTGAACCAGCTGAGGACACCCTTAATGTGTGCCTGAGCACACCTTCATAAATTGAAGTTGAAAGTCATCGCAGATTTTGTTCTGGGCTTCAGAGATTAAGCTTGTGATTGCCAAAAGCACTCACAAAATCTGAAATCTGCCATGCCAAAACACAGGATAGAAATGGACGCGTGGTCCCAGATCTTTCTTTCTTTCATACTTCTTCCAATGGGATGAAATGAATTAATAAAAAAGAAAGGAATCAACAAAGCAGGTTTAACATCTACTTTTTTTCCTTGAGAAGTAAAGCAAAAATATATTCTTTCACACCTCAAATATGAAGAGCAACTCTACCACAGAAAACAACATGTAAAGGACTACTCCAAGCTACTGTTTCACTTCTTCTGCCAGTTCCTACTCCTCCTCTCATTCACCTTCCTCCCCTAACTCCAATCTAGTGGGTGCTGCATTTGATATAAGGAGCAAAATAGGTTCAATACCATGGGACAACATGCAGTGATCCATGGTCCATGCTACTCTTGTTAGCCAGTATCCTGTCCCTAGTATTCAGGAAACTCACAAGGAATGTTAGCCAGGTCTAGTCTGCTTCTTTGACTTCCAAAGAAAAGCAACAAACGGATACGGGGCAGCCTCTTGTAAAGCTATGGAAGAACAGTTTCTTACTCTGGAAGTTGTAGTTACTCTTCACCCAAGGTTTAAACACGCATATTGAGACATCACTTGAAAGAGGAGGACACATTCTACACTGAAGTCTAGGCTGTCACTTTTATGACAAGTTTAATAGAACAGATGGCAAATTAATAGGAGGAATCCTGAATTTCACTGAAGAGCTGGATTCCAAATTCTATGACCCAATACGTGAAAGCAGATACTGGATAAACAAACTATCCTGGAAGGAGAAATTACATGAAAAGTCTGCTACGTGTAAATTGGGTTTCCTATATCTCAGCATCAAATTCTGTATTTTATTTTAAAAGCTTTTGGTAATCGTTATTTCTTGTGTTTCTTAAATTCTTAATGTTAACTTGTCATTTGAAAATGAAATCACAGAATCACTAATGTTGGAAAAGACCTCTAAGATCATCTAGTCCAACCGTCTGTACATAGAAAATCCCTTCCTAATTTCATCCCTTGAAGCTTAACTGGCATTTTATATACACTTTCTTGGAAATGGCTACAAGTAGGTCGTGATGAGAAAAGGCTGGACAAATGAGTAGGAATTAAAGGCACAACACTGTAAAAAAATTATGCTGAAATCTCTGCTCTGGTAGCAGCAGCAGTCAAAAAATTCTGAGAAAGGTATTAAAAAGTATAACTAATTTTGTATTTTCTGTATGAAAATCTTACATCAGTCCCAGTCACATATTCTGTATACATATTGTACGTTCCACTTGTTATCTCATGAGTCATTACTGGACAACGCAAACCATGCAGATTGAAAAGCATGGTCAGATAGCATCTACCTATTGAACTGTGTTTAGTACCACTTTCTGAGGCATGGGAATTTTTGCTTTAGACATTCTCAGGATGAAACAGCCCATAGATCAACTTTCACTTGGTCGCTTGCTTATATCACTAGACTATTTCTCACACATGCAAATACATAAAGTAGTGTCATCATTGTGAGCTTTCTGAGATTCTTTGAAGAACTGGAAGTATTTTATGTTGGTCTGTGTTTGAAATAAAGTGCATTTTTAGCCAGGAAATTATTTCCTGTATCAAGATAGGTGATACTTGACATGAATGGCTATCCACAAACAAACTACAAGGACTGCTCCGAAACTAATGTTTTCTATTTTAGTATGTCAGTCCGTGATGTCAGATACTAACGTTGATGGTATAGAAGTAGAGGTTGAACTTCTCCACCAATAACCCGTTATGTTTTGTTGCTGTGCAACAGATGACAGCAGAGAGTCAGACTGATACAATGGCACCTGACATGGAAGTGCATATGAAGCAAAGGTATGGAACTGAATTCCTCTACATGAAATAATTGAACTCACTGACATTTATTGACTCTTGCTGAACATTTATGGAGACCAAAGAGGGGTGTGAGCACAGTGACGTGGTGGGTGGTGTGTTTCAGCAGTGACAAGCAAAGCTTTGGGTAGCCATGCACAACATCATCTTCACTGGCACAGATTGTTACAAGCACAGTATGCAGGCTCTTGTTCACCACTGGCGAAAATACATAGCTACTGATGGTGAATATGATGAAAATTAGTGTTTTGTAGCAGAGATTTTGCTCTATCAAGAAGTGTTATCATGCTCTTTGTATCTGTTGTAGTTTCCACTGAAATAAATAGGAGGAATTACTTTTGGAACAACCTATGTGTATTTTGATATTTATGCTTTTAGGGAAAGACAAAAAACAGGTAGATTGGACTTTTAACTAAGGTTCAAAATCATTATCTGGCAGGACTTGAAAGAAGCACTGCATACAAAATACTGCTTAAGATTCCAGTTATTTGAGATTTTTATCCTTGAATCAGAGAGAGTAATTTTTTCCTCTTGATTAATTTTTTCTTTTCCTTTTTTAAACATTAATTTCCAGCAGTGTTTCCTCAGGTGTACATTCATTTTATGTAATATACTTAGGAAAGAATCAGTCCTTATTCAGGCTATGTCACAGTAGTGGTTATCAAAAAAGATGAGAAAGAATACAGATAGACTTGCTACTCAGATATCTATTTAATTTTGCTGGAATACACCTACTGAGGCAATCTAAGGTACATTATCACTCAACAGAAGGACATAGTACAGGAAAGAAAATGACAGTACTGTATGCAGTAAAGCTTGGCTTTTGATATGGTAGTTTTGTAGGAACACTAATCCAAGTAGATTAGTAATGTCACTGCCTATGATGTTTTCTTCTTTTTAAAATTCTCTTTAACCATTTACAAAACAAACGTGAAAATATATTCAGATTAGCAAAGCTATATTGCTGAAGATCACAAACCCATTTAAATGTATAGTGATATATTAGGTGATGAGCTTCTGAATTTATATGATATATTCCCCTCAGTACCACTAGTAGTTTCTGATGACTATGATTGGAAGCACAAAAGAAGTTATGTGAAAGGCTGTATGGCAAGGGAATTGTACTTAGCACAGCGATACTGAATGCCTTGAGCAAAGTATTCATTCAAAGCCCCAGTCTCAGTTATCATCTCCTACAGGACAAAACACCTTTATCAGGAGCCGATTCCCTGCAGTCTAGAGATATGTCACTCACATTAATTATGGTGTTTGCAGCTTGATATATCAATCACTGTTACCACCCATTTCTCAGGCAAGACTTAGTGAGCAAGAGTTTTCTAATGAAGACAGGTAATATTGTTTTTTGTAATCTCCTGTCTTGCACAGAACTGCAGAATCACAGAATGGTTTCGGTTGGAAGGGACCTTAAAAACCACAGTTTCGCTCCCATGTCATAAGCAGGGATACCTTCCACTAGACCAAGTTGCCTAGGATCCCATACAATCTGGCCTTGAACATGGAAGAATTTCCCCCAGGAAAGGGCATCCACAGCTTCTCTGGGCAGTTTGAGCCAGTGCTGGACCACTATCACAGCAAATAATTTCTTCCTTATGTCTAATCTAAATCTATTTTCTTTCATTTAAAACCATTATCCCTTGTCCTATCACTAATGTCCCTGAGAGCCCCTCTTCAGCTTTATTGTAGTGCTTCTTTAGGGAGTTTAAGGCCACCATAAGATCTCATAATACTGAAATAATTGCTCCCACTAGGATGTTTCTCAGTTTATAATTTGTAACACTTTCCTTTCTGTAAGTTTACTAGTGGTGTATTTTCATTACATTCTCCCAAGTGGATAATGATTTAAATCAATGTATTATTCAGTGGACTGGATCAAAATTCAGCTGCAAAATTTATAGAAAATATATTGTTTTCTTAGGTTTTTATATATGTATATATAAAAATATACATATTTCTGTAATATTTATTATTATTCATAATGCTTACAATCTCCCAGTTTTTCTGTCCAATTGTTAATTAACCGGGAAAATAAAAGTGTTCCTTTCCAGCATGTGCTAGGAATTTTAAATAGAGAGGTCAAGGTGCTGATTTCCATTGTCTCTAAGTCATGGAGACAGAAAGGTGAAGATGAAACACATTTGGAGTCTGTAACAAAGACCGTGCTATCACTATTTCATGCAAAAAGAGTAGAAAAGACTGAAGCTCTTCTGATCTCAGTTGCTCTTTATGTTTTCTCTTTTAATTTACTCAGTCTCCGTTCTGATTAATAAATGAACTTTCACTTAAAGAATCCTGAGATAACCATAGCAGAGCTGTTAAATAACAAACGATTAATTTCACTTTATTAGCACAATGGATTGAGGCTAAAGGTGTCAAATGCATACAAAAGCTATTTGTATAAGCTATAATAGTTGTCACAAAAAAAGTAGTTGCAAGACTTAATCTTAGTAATCGGTAGTTGGGAGAGATGATTAAGTAATTAATTTCTAAAATGGGATTGGCTAAGTAGGAGACTGTCCTGTGAAAAGAGACACTATAGCAAACAGAGTAGAATTCTCCGCCAATGGACTCTCATTAACCACAAAATAGATCACCCTTTGCAGGATGAACTGCATACATTTAAATCTCAGAAAGCTTTTTATAGATGCCATATCTTCAAATTTTCCAGTGTATCTTGAAGCCAGGAAATACTGTCGTGTTTCTAAAGAGATCCAGGCTGTCTTGGCTCTCCAACTGACATTTACCACTTGACTTGGATCCTTCTCATAGTCTAGTAAGTTAATTCAAACATAAAAATTATAAATTACAGCCTCAGAGGCAACATTAGCAGGCATTATGCTCCCTGCCAGTTCAACATGCCAAGGATGAGGGCTTCTCCAACTCTAGCAGTACTAACAAGAAGCTGTAAGAGAGCATAGGAAAAGGCACAATATTTTAAAACTAGTGCAAGTTGCAACTGAAAAAGCTTTACACTTAAACTGGAAAAATAATACCCTTACCAATGCTCACATTCACCTGTGAGTTGAAATGCACAGTTTAAACATTTCTTTCAAAACCAGATGAATAGTAAAATAGCATTGCTTTAAGGATGCCTAAAAGTGTTGGGGAAGGGTGAGTCGTTTTTGGGTTTTTTTAAATATGAATCAGGACATTTCCAATATCACATATGAATTGTTTAAAGAAAACGTAGATATCAAAACTCCAGCAATATAAACAGATCTACTGAATGAATATTCAATTACTACAGTATTAATTAACTAGCACAGCCTTGCCAGATATCTAAAGCTCTCCCATTATATCTATTTAATAGCAGCTGGTATTTAGTAGTATTTGGTTAATCCCTCCTGGTAACTGGTGGCTGTAGATCTGGGAAAAATACCAATAAAAATCCACTTGTGGCCTTACAACGTGGATAGCTGCTTCCACTTCAACTGAAGGATTATTAAGGAACCTAATCTTTATCCTACAAGTGCAGAAAATCCTAGGTTTAGAATGAATTAGAGAAGTTTTGTCCGAATGAAACACTTGTAGTGAAGTTTAAGAATATTCCTTCTGTTAAAGCTGTGAGTTCATTGTCGTTGATTACAAATAAAAATAGCTTTTATTTAGGTAATTTTGTGAGGGCTTGATCTCTCTCTTCTCAGGTATTTATATATTTTGTAAGAAATTGAGATAGATTTAATATTATCAAACCCATACATGGATTCTTGGGACATTCATAACCTAACAATTATTTTGTAGCTGAGTCTCATTTATCACTCTTAGTTGTGCAATCCTGAGCTCTAACCAGCCATGGTAGATAATGCTCTCATGCAACAAAATTCATTAACATTTCCAAATCTTTGCTAAATAAATAGACCTCTTTTTCTTCTTCAAACACTTTTATAGATTTATATTTATCATCTGTCCTCTGCATATGCTGAATTCTGACAGATCACTAAAGTCCCCAGGAGGGTTTTCATCCATCTTATTAGCTTTGCATTTTACGAAGTTTTTTATTTAGCAGAGCACAGAGGACAGCAGAAAAAAAGTAGTTACGACTAGAGATTTATAGTCTGGTAGCACTAGGGTAAAGTTGGAGAGGGCTTAATCTATTTTAATAAGACACTGGTTGTAAAAGACTTCTAGGAACAGACAGACCACCAAGGAGAGGTCACCAGTGATGAAGAGATCCCACTTGTTCAGTTTGGATGACAAGGCTATTCAACATGAGACCCATATGAGGCAAATCAACAGAGAAACTATAAGATGTTTACACAGCAGTGTGATTGACAAGAAGGTACAACACAGAGTGACACCCTGGGACAGAACTAACTCTGGTTGCTCTCTGTCAGTTGAATTCTCTCTCTTCAGGTGTCTCCACAAAGCTCATTGAGGTAGGGTATCTATATGAACTTAAAGTGTAGTAAGTAATCAACTTAATCGTAATTCATTAAAATCATTTCTTAATGGCAGTATTTTATGTGGTTACCTACAAAGCGGCAAGTAAAGAAACAATGTTTTGTATTGATCTTTACAGAATATTAAATTTCTGAAGAAAACTAGTAACCCATTGACCATGTAAACAAAACCTCTCATTAATTCATAATAGTGCAATCTGGATGTTCAGATAAATTGCATTTTCTATGACAATTTGTGGCATTGTAATATAGTGCACTTCTGGTATGTATTATGTTTATTGTACTCTCATTACATTGCAGTTCATTAGGCTTCCTTGGCAGACATATTCTCCTTAGTTCAAAGCTATTGTTAAGTCCAAAAATAAAGAAATTAGATTTCAAAGTATAAACAGAATATTCTAATACTAACATTGCTGATGCAGGTATTTACAGCTTGGGCTACTATATTTATTGGACAAATAAGAACTAGTGTTTTATAGCAATATCTGAAGGATGTGCAGTAGTGCCTTCAGGTAAGGTGATCTTTCAAATGTTAAAGAAAAATCTGCACCACTGAAATCAATTTGGTTGATTTCAATACTAAAAGAGACTACAGGGTAGAGTGAGACTCAGAATGTGTAGATACGGAATAAAGGAGTTCCCAGGAATAACAAGACTTTTCATTAAAAGTATAGAACACCACGCTTTGTTTCCACCTTCCTTCTGCAGGTGGTATACTTGTGGTAAGGTTACGTGTCACCCATCAAGGCAGCAAATTCCTCTTCTTTTCCAATTAGGTTTGGACAGACCATCTGCACTTTGACATAAGAACAGAATTTCTCCTTCAGTATTTTCAATTCCTCTCAATCTTATTACATTAAAACTTAACTAACTTTCTTCTTAAGCTAATCATTCTTTCTTCTTTTAGTAATTTTTCCATTTTCTATGGTTAACAAGCTCTCATCTACTCAAGATCTTAACTTCATCTTCTCTCATCCATAAAGGAAGCCCTGCAAAATTTGCCTCATTTTTTTTTTCCCCCCAAAAAACATCAATTACTCCATTAGCATTGAAAAAACCCTTAATAACTTGATCTACCTTTTCTTTGATCTGAGAGCAGAAGCTGTATTTAGCTTAAATGTTGTATGAACTATTGGACTCTTGACTTCTGTGAACTGCTATTACCTTCATTTTCTTATGCAATAAATTCTCCAGTTCGACAATCACATCTTTTATCTTTTATCTAACAAGACCTATTTTGTTTAGGCGATCTCCTTCCCCAAGGAAAAAACAACAATATCAACAAAAAACAACAAACAGAGGTCTGACCTTTCTGTGATGATAATACTGTTAAAAAGTAATACTGTTAAAAAGATAACTGCATATGTGTGTATATATATATACAAGTCAATGTTATTTATATATATATATATATATATAAAAGTAAGGAATATTTGGGGAGATAAGGTTTAATCATAAATGACTAGGTTTGTTGTTGTTTTTTAACGTAGCCTTCTTCTAAGAACGCATCCTCCCAAGATAATTTCTTCTGAGAAGTTACCTAAGTTTAGTTCTTTTTTTTTTTTTTTTGTATCAACTATAATGCCTTCTTGGACCAGGCTTTCCTATGGGTATTATCCAGAAAAATATGGGAGATTCTGATGCTCAGATTCAGCCAAGACCACATAAAGTAATTTTCATTCATAAACCTTTATAGAATGTCTCCACAGCTCATCTCCACTGCAAAAGTCAGCGATAAAAGACTCTTCCTGTGCTGCTGCTCAGATTATACTACATTTTAAGCAATCCTAAACTGGAGCGAGCTCTTATTATGAAGTGAGTAAAGAGTACTATTGTTTTTCTCTATATTGTGAACTGGCATATATTCTTCCCCTGTCAGCTGTTACTCCTGTCAATGACAACAGATACAAAAAATAGACATTAGCAAGATATGGCAAAACTACAACATACAATAAATGTTAATAGCTTTATTCATTTCAGATCTGGAATGTGACAAAATGACTCATGCTGAAGAACAGACTTCCTGGATCACAATGTGAGGTACGGAATGAAATTAGAGATGATTAACAGAAAGCATTTCAGCTTTGCATCCCACACCCACTCTTGAAACATTTATCCAAAATTTGTCCATCTCTTAAGATTTGAAAGAATTTGCATACTTTTTTCATTTTGTCTCTCATCTTCCCAACTCCCCCATTTTTTTACCTGGTAATGATAGTCTTTCTTTATTACCCCTCCTGTTTCACCTACTATTTGTTTTAGTCTGAATAGAAACAAGAGCAACAGAATTTTTTCTAACACCCTGCTCTTGTGGAATTTCCTTCCCACATTTCTATACAGTAAGATCCTAGCTTGTGAAATACCATTCTGCACAGAAGCAATATCAGTACTAAACAAAGACAAATAGGCATGTTTTAGCATGGAAATAGACTCATAATCTTAGTGTTATCCAATGGATTAAAGTATATTCTTTTTCCATAGATCATTATATACTTCTATTTAAATTGATAAGATAGAATAAAATAGAACAATGTCTGAATTACCATTTGAGGACACTCACAAAGATAAAATTTCTCAATTGAATGAAAAAAGGTGAATTATCTTCTTTCTTACCAGTAATTCAAACTATTTTTTTGAATGAAGAGGTACTTCACTGAAGTCTGAAGTCTGTTCACATGACAGTCTGGCTTTCTCTTCTTTCTTTCTTCTTCTTCTTCTTCTTCTTTTTTTTTTTTTTTTTCCTTTCATCACTGTAATTAATTATCTTCTAAAATGTTAATATTGATAACATGTTCTTGGCCAAAGTTTTCATTTCCAAAAGGTCATTCTCTTGTCACACATGAAGCATGAAAAATTGCTTTGAGGCATTTTTGGGAGAAGGTTTGGTCACAAAACTAACTGTATGAGAATGCATTTTTATAGGAAGGTTTTATAACTAATCTCAGAAGTCTACATCATTGATTACTTTATTCATAGGTTATGTTTCTCAAAAGCATTAAAAGAAAAAGAAAAATCAAGGGCAAGCAACCATACCTTTCTCACAAGAAACAGACAAGTATAAAGGACACAGCAGATGAAAGTACTATACCAGACAGACATGATAATAAACACAATATAAAGGTCAGTTTGGCACTGGAAACCATTAGGGGAGCTTTTCCTGAACAAGTAACAGCAGACAATCAAGATGAAGTCTCTCCAAGGGGTAAAAAAAAAACCAGCATTCAGTGATTCAGACTGGCCTACTATTGAGAAGCAGATACAGTGCCATATTCACAGTTCATATAAAAGAAAGAGGCATGTCTGGTTTTTTGTTAAGTTTTATTTTATTTTCTAGACATGTTTTATGTCTTATTCTAGTTCTTTATATGTCAAAGTAGCAATAAGGCAATACAATGAAGCAGAATTAAAAACATATGTATTCCTTCCTTTTTACAATTTTATGTGTATGTTTCTGCTCAAGGTAATTTATGTTACTGTGAGATATTGGAAAAAATTATAGAAGGTAATTCTGAGTTACTATGGGATACTGGAATGCCCACAAAATGGCTACTACTGTCCCTTGTCCCAGTGATGAGACAGTCACTTCACATGGACTGTGATAAAACACTAGTGCCTTTGTAGAAAAGAACTCCCACTACCACTTGCTTGATTCTGCTTATGCTGAGTTACAATAGACTCAAAATGGCAGATCCTAATATGGATATCAGCACAGTGCAGCAATTACTTATGTGTCAGTAGTTACTCATATCATTACTAGGGAGCACCGCGTTTGAAGATTTTAAAGAACTCCTGTTAAGTAGTGTGTCATACATGAATGTATCTGCACTCATAAGAGGCAATGGGAAGGATTTTAAGTTGCATAAGTAGACACATCTGAGACACATCTGCCTACTCACAAAAGAAAATGCATTCTGCAAAAAATAATCTTTAAATTAGTTGAATTCTTTTGACGGATGACTGTTTAATTTTACAGGTAAAGGAAAGATACTTTGGATTAAACAATCTCAAGGTCCTTTAAAGTTTTGCCAGCAGCAGAGATGAGGAAAGTAATTTGGGCTTAGACACATATGCAATACTATAATATAATCAAAAGAAGAGTGACACTGCAGACTGTAGCATTTTTGCACTGAATAAAACTTTGTTAACTTGGGTTAGGATATGACTCATACAGTATCAAGGACAGATATGAAAGAAGAGCTTATAAAAATATAGATGATAAAAGAATATATCTAAATATGAGTAAATTTGTATATGATTCTATGTCTTAGCTTTATTGATATAATAATCTTAATCTTGAGACAGGATTAAGACCATTGCTGTCTTTTTTTTTTTTTTTAATCTGATTTGGGCCCTAATAAAAGATTAGCTGAATAATAATCAGACATAGTACAGTGGTACATTATGTCTTAATGTATCTGTAGTAACCATTAAGAGTTCTACCATTAACAACAGTATACTCTCTGTCAGAAGTATTTAAGAGTGGGAATCACCTTACTCTGTCTGAAATTTAGATGTCTAGATTAGTCAATCATTTGGGCTCCTTTCATTGACACATTTTAGAGAGTGATTCATCCCCTACTAATATAGACTGGGTGAATCATACCCTAAAGATGCCTCTTTACTTCCTGAGAACTATGCTTTTCCTATGAAGAAACAAAAAAACAACCATGTGTACTCTGTTTCCAGTTCCAGCTAATAACCATAACTGAAATCTCAAGCATTAGTTATGTGCAAAAAACTGCTGCACATGATCTATGGACTGAAAAGTATTTATGTCAACAATGTGCCACAGATTTCTTGAGGAGGACTGCTGGCTGTTTGTTAACCAGTCACGGACAGAAAAATATTTGTTCAGCCATATAACAAACTATAGTTCTATATCATTTTAAAAAAAATGACTACCATTGATCTTTGCATAAAATAAAACTGCAGCCTATGCTTTCTTAGCTCTGTGATAGCAGTTTTAATTGGGGTTTGGAGGGGAGTGTGGCTGCTTGCCAGTGTTATATGCAATCATCCAGCTGTTCAGACAGCTAAAGACCTTAAGATGTAATAGCAAAGGAGTTGGCAGACACTCAGTCTGCCTGCTAGAGACCAGTGAGCATCCTAGCAAACTATTTAAGACTTTATTTAATACAGCAGTCATTAACAGTCAGATTGAAAAAAAAAAAAAAGAAGAAAAAAAGGAAGAATGACCATGCAGTTGATAAGCTGGAAAGGCACACGTTTATGCAGATTAAGGTGCTCCACTATGCATCTCATTGTCTTCATCTAATGACTCCTTTTTAATTTTATTAAACTAGTGAAAATTCTGAAACTATAAAGCTATCTATTTTATATTGATAATATAGGAAGCAGACTGCTGAGTTTTAATATCAAGAAGCAATTATTAAACAAATCAGTACTGGAATACCAAGCTTCTAAATGGAAAGTCTTGAGTCTTCACATAGGGAACTTGGAGCTCTGGTTCCTGATGAGTTGCTATTCTAGTTAAATAGGTACTTGGAGAGTTGTTTTTTGGAAAATGAAACCACTTAAGGTATGTGTTATGAAGATGTACAAAGTTCTATCAAACAAGGAAAGAAAACATAAAAACAATACTCAATCATAACTGTATTTGTTCTCTGCAATCTCTGCAATGTAGCTGTAAAAGAAGAAACTGTGTTCAACTTTAAAAAGAAAAAAAACTAGTTAAGAAATAGTGCTTATAGTAGAATACAGGGATTTTTATTATCTATTGATTGCAATTTGACCTCAATCGCTCTCTGGCACAATCATTAATTTCAGTTGGCTACATGAGCGCAAAGACAGTTTGAATAGTATCTTGTATTGTTCCTTGAGTACCAGGACATAAAAATCACTATAGAAAGATCTTATTTTACTTAGCAATTTCTGTACTGAATGAGAAGTAATAGGCTTGCTTTTCTAAGGACAGCGAGAAATGGTGACCATAGTTTCAGTAATCAATCATATATCAAATAACAAAGAGTTATTTTAAACACTTTTACATTCATTTATGTATTTCAGATGCATGGAAGAGCTTCTTAATGTTTCACTTTAGGGTTGTACCTAAGACTTTATAAATGAGTCTTCCGTACTATAAGAAAACATATAACAATATAAGAGTATATCAGGATATTTCATCTCAGTGGTCTTTACTGTGTCGTACCATCCACAAAGACAGAGGCTTCTTTAGGAGGCCCAGTAATTTCATCTCCAATTTGAGTGTCACAAGTCTGTTGCAGAGGAAGTGAATACCAGTTGGGATTGTTCTTTTTTTTGCAGCACACTGAACCCTGCGTGTCGATGAGCTACCTATGTTTACAACCCACAGAAAAAAAAGAAAATTGAACAAAATTATATGATAAAAATGAAGATTTTTTACAATACAGTTGAAGTAACATGTCAGCTAGCTTAGCAGTTGTTTCTTGACTTACTGATAGAAAAGCTTTCAAAAATCTAATTCCTTCCCAAATGGGAGTTTTTCTGAGGAAGCAATTGTGAGAAGTATTTTGGCAGTTTGACAGCACCACCTCCAATTTAGCTGAGGTACTAATTGGTACTAATTGGAAATTGATTGGTAGTAATCACAAAACTACCTTGTAAGTGTCTTTGAGACATAACACAAATAATTCAGTGGTATCTCAAGTCTGCAAGCATATCATTATGGGGTCCCTTGTTCCTTGTATCAACTCACTAGTGTAGGCTGCAAGGTCACACAATGGTAACGTCATCCATCTTGTTCAGAAAAAGTCAAACATACTGTCACTGCACAACAAATAACAAATAAATCATAATAATGGCCTATATCAGACCCAAAATACATACATAAGAAAAATTCTGTGACTTTTCTGTAACACATTTTACATTCTGTGAAAATTGAGATCCATGTGAGAGCAAGGGTGTGTAATTTGATGGGGATCTGAGAGCATTAAATCTCTTTTGTTTCCCAGCTGTAAATTATCCTAATATTATATGGAAAAAAATGATATGGTTAAGGCCTGAATTATTATTTGAATAGATCCCATATGACTAAGGCTATAATAAGCAACTACAGTTTTAAAATGACCTCAGCAATACAACTCCAGAATGGCCTTGATCTGAGGATAAATGCTTGCCTTGGATGCCTTAAGGGGATGGAGTGGGATGGGGTTGTTCTGCTGTGTTCTGCCAAAATACTTTTAAGAGGGCCCTAAACCTCATGTGGACTATGTGGTCTTATATGAATGTAGAATCACTAGTTTAATGGAGAAAAATCAAAGAAACAAACAAGCCATTAGTTTCAGAAAACCACAGAAATTCTTCTCTTTGTTTTGATTTGATCACAGTTTACTCAGTGGAATGATCTAGAATAACATCACTGACCAGAAACCGTAAGACAAAAGATTAAATTAAGCCTAAATTACAGGTACTCTATTAATCAAGATAGCAAAGGAAAGATGTGAACTTGTTGCATAAACATATTAGTAGTCTCTTTCTTTCCCTTTCGTGAGAAGCGCAGCATGGTTCAGCTTTTGATGTGCAAATGCTGCTGTGCTACAGCTGAGAAGATATCATGAATTTATGCATATAAAATGCTTGTTTCTATAGATTCTTGTTCAAATAATAAATCTTCATTTCAGCAATTAGCTCATGTATTACCTAACTTGAAATATGTTAAGTGGCATTGTTTATTATGTTTGAAAGCAGTCAAATACACTGAGCAAGAATTTACCAAAGTATTTAAAACAGAGCAATACACAGCAATGATACTTTTCTTCCAGGCAAAGTAGAGGGCCTTGAAGGTAGTTATGTTAATACACTTATCTCAGAATGATGTTCATGAGAGTTGCATCTCACTCCATTAGGATCATCCCCGGAAAAGACGTGGGTGGCCAATCCTTCAGAGTGGAAGACAGGGACCATAAGTGTCATTTGTTATTTGACAGAAAAGCTGATAACAAATCATTACCAGTTTTTTTTTTTGTTTGTTTGTTTGCTTGCTTGCTTGTTTTTGTTTAATGTAAAAACATATTTTTAATTTATAAGGGTTATGAACTTTGGCTCTAGTTTGTTAAGGAGAAAGACTGGATAACTGCAGAAGAAATGCAGCTATGTGTTCTGGATTGAGAAGCAGAAACATGCATTACAAGCAGCAACTTCTGTAGAGCAGGAGCTTTCTAAAGATGGCAATTGATGTAAGAGCAGTTTGCTTTCTGTTTAGTCTTGATGGAAACCTGACTCTCTCTCTGAAGAAACAGCAGGGCCCATGGATATGTAACTCCACTGTGACTAGTCCTAAGCATGGCAAGCTCTCCCATGCTAATTTACCTGGACTTGGTTTAGTTGCATGTTTCACCTGTAACTCCAAGGCAATGATCTGAGAGTAGAAATAGTCCAGTACCAGTAGGATGGTATCAAGTAAGTCTTGCACAAAACATGAATTTTAAATGTAAATCTAGACATACAGAGGTGTTTCCTTCCTTCTCCTCAACTATTTTTTGTTGCTGTACTATTTTGTTCATGAAGACAAAGAGGATATTTTGGCCAAATCCCAGTATTACTGTAAAAAAGTTGCCTCTTAAATATTTCTTTGCATGTTTATTATCTGGCACTGAAATAGTTCCAACAGGATCACCTGAAGACAGTGATTTTAGTTTTATGTAATAGGCAGAGATTTATAATGTAATAGGCATTTACTAAAATGTAGACCTAGCTTCTTCAACTAAAGCAATTCTTACATGGATCCTAAAGTTTTTATCTGCAGCAGTCTTGCTTCTTCAAAACTCATGTCTTTTTTGAGCAGAAATTGCCAATCAGAAGCAATTGTCCCTTAGTTTTACAACAGTGACAAATCATTTTGAGAAACTATGACTCATATTACCCCAACCCAGACAGAATTTTTCTAAGTTGCACAATCAGTAGTATTTACCCAGATGTGACAAATCATACCCATCTGTTCAAAAATGTGTAAAAACTACTCTCGATGCATCATACCAGAATCATTAACCCACAAAGTAAATAAATAAACACCAGCTCCCTTGACCACAGGTTCTTTCATGTTACAGACCTCACTCACGGCCGATGTCAGCAGTGCAAAAGGGAAACAGGACAGAAGAGCATCAGTATATAGTTTCTCTTTTATTTCCTGATGCTCCATATTGGATACAACTGTCTTGTTTAACATTTTTATAAACACATATATATTTAACATACAGAATAGCAGAGAGTATTCAATGACTCCAAATGAAAAATGATATAGAGCAATGGTTGAAGAGCAACCAGAAATACTAACCCTTAATTTCAAATTCTAAATCATTACTTTGCATTCAATTAAGTTTTTCAGGTGCTTATATGCAGTTTTTGTTAAATAATCACTGGAACTAAAATAAATTAATAATAAATATTGCTTTCCAACTTATATACTTTCATGTAATTCTGGTATTAATGCTACATAGTGGTTACCCTCCCAAATGAATGAAATCTCTGTATAATAAGAAAGCCATGAAGATAATCCAGGGCTGTAGGCTGTTAATATTCACTTCCAAGTTAACAGGACTATCATCAGTTAGATAAGCTGATCTTGCAGTGCAAGTTGCACTTGCCTAAGGTGGTCTTCTTGAACACTCTTCCTGAACGGCAGGAGCTGAACTTACATCTCTCCTGTTGAAAAACTGATTAATAAGATCACTGGCTATAATAACCTTTAAAACAATGAATAGTGTGTCCTACCTCCCAGTCCCCTCGTTATGTGATCAATCAGGCATGAAGTAGAAGGTAATTAAAAACGATGCTTTGGTACTTTGCTAATCCTGTTTAGCCTCTCTTGCTCTCCTTGTTTGCCAGTTACAGAATTACTGGAGTCTGTTTATACAAGACAAGGAAGCAATAATTTATGTTGTGTTTTCATTAGTTAGTGTACAAACATGAAGCACAAGGCATAAACGTCAGGAAGATATGACAAAAGATGCTCTGCAGTTGCCCCCAGGTTCATGTTTTCATTTGTTATGTGAGTTGAATAGTTATTTCAAGGGTCATGAAACATGCCTAAGTCTCATCATATGCACGGACCAATTTGGGATTGTAAGTATTTGTGAAATAATAGCTGCATATAATGTAATTGCTCGTATCTTGGATTCCTTTTTTTTTTTCCAGCTATCTTTTTTGGTTGGTGGCAGGCACAAGTAAACCCTGAATTTTTAATTATTCTAAAAGGACCCTTTAAAATAGCCTTAAATGTGGAGGCAGTATAGCAGGTCCAGAGGAGGGCCATGAAGATGTTCAGAGGACTGGAGCACCTCCCCTAAGAGAATAGGCTGAGAGAGCCGGGGCTCTCCACTCTGGAGAAGAGAAGGCTCTGAGGAGATCTTATACTGGCCTTCTAGTACTTGAAGGAAGTCTACAGAAAAGCTGGGGAGAGACTTTTTACAAGCATATGTAGCAACAGGACAAGTGGGAAAGGTTTTAAACTGGAAGAGGGTAGATTTAGACTAGATATTAGGAAGAAATTCATTACTGTGAGGACGGGGAGACACTGGAATAGGTTGCCCAGTGAGGTTGTAGGTGCCCCCTCTCTGGAAGCATTCAAGGCCTGGCTGGAAGGGGGTTTGACCAACCTGGTATAGGCAGTGAGTCAGGAGAAGTATCCTATTTCTAGTGCAGTGAGGGGTTGTGCAGCTTGTCAGGTTCAATGACATGCTAAACAGTTATAGGAGTTACATATCAAAGCTGGCTTGTGCTAAGCCACCTCTGAAGAAGAGCAGGGGAAATTAGGTATTTATCCAACTGGTCCCGCTGCCAGTCCTTTATGGAGTCTAGTCCTTCATCTCTCAATGTGTTTTTCCCTCTTCTTTTGTATAAATACGGATGGTGCTTATCTCTTTTGAGAAGTATTTGAGAGATATTGGTGAAAGAAACCATGTAAAAGCTGAGTGAAATAAAATCAGTTCTTTACATTGTTGCTCTTTGAGGAGAACATGATACAAACTTAATGAGAGACATTTTGGAGGATATATCTTATAGGATAAAAGCAGGAAAAACTAATATTATAGTAACTTTCAGAGTTCTACAGGCATTGAACATTTTAAAATAGCATCCTACTAACAGTGGTTTCTAAAATTCCTCTTTAAAAGGCCTGGGTACCAAAGGAAAAGGTGGAAAATACAACACCAAATTTTTGACAAGGTTCCCACGGTGATCTAGGGATTACCAATGAGACAAATTAGTAAAATGTATAATGTAGAAAGCAATCAGTAAGAACGTGGAAAAAATACGGTATCGCTGAGAAAAATCAATGTGAATTTTGTAGAAATAAATTTGGCCTTGCTCATCTGTTAGGATTCCTTTAAAGACTCAATCATCAGCTGCTACTGTACATTTGTGTCTCAAAAAATCTTTCAACAGCTCATCAAAGTATTCCAAACATTGTTTCTTTCTAAGACTCACAGATGAGCAAATAAATACTCAAAAAAAAAAAAAAAAAAAAAAAAAAAAAAAAAAAAAGGAAAGAAAGGCTAAGTATAAATAGCCAGTTCTATCAATACACTGAAATCACTCTTAGAGTCCTGTAAAAATTGGTGTTGGACCCTGTGTTTTTCAATATGTACATAAATGATCTAGAGAAAGACTGGAAAGTGAAATGACAGCTTTTTTTGTGGTATTGGGAATACCCAGGGTTGCAAAAACAGCTGCAAGGGGTCTTGGTGACATTGTTAGCTCAGTAGTCAGTGACAGTCAAAAGAGAAAATGGAATTCTTAGCAAATATCAGGAAGTGAGCACAGAGCTGAAAACATAATGGCATTTTATGCACGTGGATCTTGAGTACAGCTGACAATCATGTTTTCCTGTACCTACAAAGGCATTAACAGAAAAAATACAGAGAAGAGCAACCCTGAGGAAAAAGATACAGAACAGTTCCCAGAGAAAGGATTAGACAGACACAAACTCTTCAGCCTGGAGAAGAGAGGCTGTAGTGAGTTTCTGGCAGAACTATGAAATCATGAGCAAAACTGAGAAGAGAGGTAACTGCTGTTTCTCATAATTCAAGAATTAAGAGGTCTCGGATGAAAAGCTGCAGACCAAAGAAATATGGGTACACAGGTGAAGCTATGGAGTTCATTGAAGCAGCGGAGACATACACTGGTAACTTCAAAGTGAGATTAGACAGATTACTGGATGATGAAGCCATCGCAACATATTAGAAACAGAATTTAAATTCTAGTTCTGGGCGGCTGGACTAAAATGAGGAGAAAGATTGCTGTGTTTGTGCTTTTTCTTAAAATCAATTCCTAGTCATTGCTGAATCCAAGATACTGAAAATAATGTATGAAGTTCTGAGCCAGTAAGGCCATTCCTATAATCTTAGCATTAATTTCTCACTTGCTATTTACAGAAGTCAAGCTTCCCACATTTTTTCAGGATAGCAAGTGTCACATTCTAATATAAAAAGATACATTCTGAGCCTTAAAGGAAATGCAAGAGTGTGCTATTTGTCCATTTTTCTCTCTCCGTTTTTCTTTTTGCCCCTTTCTCTTTCCAACGGGTAATTCAAACCAGTTGAACTTTAAATTTGTCATGCAAATAGACACCATAGGGGAAGAATTATATGAATTTAAAGTAAATGATGCAAATTAAATGCTTATTCATTAGTAATGAGTTTTCAACATCTGTAAAAAGTATTCCCTTACAATTTTAAGATATATTGCCTAGAAATTTCTGCAAGTTATTAGGCACACTAGATAAGATTAAATTAAGCTTTATCACCTGAGTTGTGCAACATAATTGTGAAATTACATGACTGCATTTTCCTTTCATACATTTTTCCTTTTAATTAGAAATACAGTGTTAGAACATCCATTCAGGAAATAAGTGAAGTACATATTAAACTACAATATAATTTATTCATTGAGATACATGTTTATTATTACTATGGCCTTGCACTTCGCTGAAGCAAAGCCATAATGAAAGATGCAGAAATTCTAATTAGGCCAACCAAAAATAGGAAAGAAGCTAATAAGCTGCATTTTGGTGAAGCTTTGTCTTCCCTTTAATCCTTGTTGATTCTAACCCAACTCCACCTACGCCGCATTCACTAGAGGACTGGAGAAAAAGCAGACTATAAGAAAAGAAGGTTGTGTATTGACTTAGTTGTACATGCATATTCTGATACCCCGATTCCACTGTTAATGCTATGTGGCTGTGATACAAACAAAATATGTTAGAGGAGAACCCTACCTTTCATGCTGGTAAATTTTCCAGCTAACTCACTAGGATTTTTTTTAGGTGGTGAATGGTTTGCACTGCAAAATCTAGGTAGTGCCCTTGGCACCATTCTAGGGCTGGAAAAGGGGGGGTTAGTTTTAAGACAGATCTACTTACGTTTTAACTTGAAATCTTACAGAAGTTCTTTTTCTCTTTGTTTCTCCCTTTCTCTTTTCTTTTTTCTTCCCTTCCCTTCCCTTTTAAATTTTGTTTGCATTCTTATTATATTGATAATTAAAGAAAATCTTGCAGCAATGATTCTCATTCTGCAATGGAGGACAGGAAACAACAACTGTCTGCTTTTAATTATTTCAACTATTGAGTAAAACATTCGGAATCAGACAAAATGTGAGAGTGGTATGTTAAAAATATGGCAAATGCACTCCATTATTCAAAAAATAACATTTTTATTGCTCTTTCAGCATAATTCAAATATATATTTTTTTCTTCCATGCACATAAGGATGATATTCCTAAAAAATGGCAATGTGTGAGCATCAAACCTGCAGGATAAGCCACTTCACCTTTCGTAGTTTCTTGGTGTCCCAGCAGGTGTGGGCATGGAAAGTTCACTATAATAGGGTTCCAATGCTGCTCTGTCTTTGTATTACAGACTGTGCAATGACATTAACAGAAGCTACCCCTATCTGGGCATCCAACTCAGTGTTGCAAGTTGTCTGAATAAAAACTGTCCAGAAGAACACCAGTAAGAGAAATATTTCTGATAAAAAGAGCATGCAAATTATGTTCATTTCTTCTTGTTTGCACTGTTCCAGATGACTTTTATCCCTGTTGACAAGGTAAAAGGGAAGGGCACAGAAAGGCATATTCAGGGTGTTGAAACCTTGAATGTCATTTCCATGAAGATTTAGGAAAAAGTTCAGTCTACTTATGTTGGGACGGATCCTTTATTATGCCAAATATACACTGCTACATTTAGGTGATTTGTCAGCTCCACCTGTGAAACATCTGTCTTTCATACCATTTCCTTTAATATCATGGACTTGGGCACAGAGTTGATTACTTGAGAGAGCTGCATCTCTTAAATTTTGCACAGAAATATTTCATCTCCTAATCCTCACTTTTGTCTTCATATATTCTGTTGCAGAATATTATCTTGTTCCTTTCCTGGGGGAAGGCTGTTTGCTAGCCTGTTTTAATCATCATCAAAAGGGATGACATTAATTCACATGTGAGACTGGAGCATTTTAAAACATTTATGTTTCCAAAAATACACTGAGCTGAACATAAGAAATGTGAAGTTTTTCTTTATTTCTTTTTTTCTTTTCTTTTTTTCCTCTGTTAGAAACAGAAATCTAAAAGCTTAAGCACATATTATGAACAAAAATGATCTTCCATACACTGATTCACTAAATGATCCCCTGGCTCCATGAGGTCTCCTTGTGCAGATGCAATCAACTTGTGAATAATCATAATATGAAGACTGTGTGATCCTTTTTCCTTCAGTCTGATGGGTCTGTTCCTGCTTCCCTCCTCAGTGAGGGGGCTGTGGGGAGGGTGCGGGGTATTGAGGCACCAAGTGCGAGGCACAGAGGGAAATAAGCACACTGAAGCAGCTCATGGAGCAAGCAAGTGGTCTGTAGGATGTTATTTGTCACTGGCTTTCCTTTGTGGATAATCATGTCATCCTTGGGGTAGAGAGAAAATTGGTATAAATCTGTGAAAGTTGACAGGGAGCGAGAGGGAACAGAACGGGGAGGGGGAGGGGGGGAAGAGGGGAAGTATTGTATGTTTTTATTTATTTTTTTGAAATAGTCCCATATTTTCAAAGCTATATTGCTTTCAGGACCACATGTATGATTTTCATTACTTTAAAAAAAATAAGCAAATAATTCCTAGGGCTTGCTGAAATAAAAATGTTAAAAGAACAATATCATGACAGAAAATACAGTTCTGTCTAAATGAAAATGTTTTGTCAGAGAATATTTTCTGATTTTATGACTTTCAGAACAATTGTTTTCAACTTTCTCATTTGGAACTTTCTCTTTTCATTTCAGTAATGTCCAAATATTTCATTCCTGTACTGTTAAAATGTTTATTTGGTACATTATACTGCGATGTTTTTTCACAATGAAATATATCTGAATGGTAGCTAAGAAAAACATTTTGGTAACATTGCTGCAGTGCTTTCCTATTCATACTTTTAAAGCTTTCCACTACATTAAATGGTTAAAGAGGTGCATTTTTTGGTACAGTTTGAGACAAAAACAGTGAAATTTAAGAATTTATCAGCACAACCAAAAAATGAAATACAGTTTCAAACTGTAATTCAAATGAAGCAATAAAGTAATATTCTGGTGGATTTAATTTTGTTGTTGTTGTTGTTGTTGTTGTTTATTTGTTTCTTTGTTTTTGTTTCCTCTTTCTTTCTTTTTATTTTGTCCTTTTATTTTGTCCTTTTTATTTTGTGGAGTGGGTCTCACAAGGATTTCTTTTTTCACAAACACTGTTCTCAAATGGGTAAAGTAAATCAGACACCACTGCTGATTTCAGGGACCTTCTGTTGCAGAGGAAGTAGTGAACGGAGATATAGTAGAAATGTAGTAAAATCATGAATACTGAGTTTAGTATAAACTTCATTTAATGTGGTGTATTCTCTCTTCAACCAGTCTTCTGACTACCCCTGTAGTCTTGCCTTTGATTAGTCCAGAAAACAGAGCTGGGCTCTGCATCCTCTGAAGTTGATTCCATTCATAAACACATTTTAGTGTGAGTGAGAACCTAGTTGCTAAATTCATCACCAGAAATATGAAAAGCTGCTAAAGTATAAGTTAATACCAAAAGGAAGATTGGATGAGGAATAAAACACTACAGAGTTGATAGAAGGGTAGTAACAAGTTGAAATAAGAATTCTTACAGCTGTTTGAAAAGTTGCACTGACTGCTTGTCAGAGTCTATCCACCTCCACGCAGCTGTACTTAAATGGCATAACTGTTTCCATTAGGAAGGATGATGTCCTTCTATTTATCCTTATATTTTTTATCAGCCCCAATTCTGTGGTATTTGTTTTTGCAGTCATAATGATGAACCACATAAGCTGAAGCTGACAGGCTGAACTACACAAGAATAGAAGATGAATATGTCGAACAAACAACCCACATTACCACCCTGTTGTGCATTGGGAGGCACATAAAACTGCTGAATGCTGTCCACTTGTTATCCGCCTGCCATCACTCCTTAGTTACAACACAGTGTTCATTACTCCATTCAACTTATTTCATTAACATCCAAAAAGAAAAGCATCTGTATATTAAGGAAAATAATAAACATATAAATACTAATATAAAATTAATGTTAGGAAATGTTATTTCCTAATTCCTTGGCAGACTCCACAAGAAACTAACTTGGGACAATGGTGATTTAATACTAATCTTTTCCACATAAAATTGTGAAAGGACATTCAGAGACATTTTAATTTCCATCTTGATGACAACATCGTATGTTCCACCAAAAATAACTGGCAAGAATGAAGAAAAATATTGGCATGTGTATGCTAGAAGTATTCTGTGATCATCATGCACCTGAAGATGCATGTGTTCTGTGTTTATCCTACTGTAGTGGGCCAATAAATATGTGGAAGTAAACAATTTTATTCTCTGAGAAGCAAATTGAAATTAGCATTAAGGGAAAATGTTACAGGCTGGTTACCCAGGTTTCCCAGTGCTCTTTCTTATGAAGTCTGCTTATGCTCACATGTGCATAATGCATTTGACAGTAGACTCGGAACCTCACGTGGTTTTGGCTTGAAGTCTTTTGATGCAACAGAGGTTTATATTTGTGATGCTAACTTTGTAAAGATGATTGTGTTGGATGAGCTGTTCCCCATATAGGTCATATCAACACTGCCTTCTTAGACTTTTTGCACTGTAGACATCAGACTCTTTGGCACAATGCACTGATTTCAGCATCAGAGAACTACATCCACAGTCTTTCAAAATTGTTTTCCTGTAGAGGAATAAGTCTTGCTCTAGAGAGGACAAGACCTTTCTTGCTACTTATCCTGCAGATAACACAGGGGTTGCAGAGTCCCTGTGAAACACAACCTTGAGTTGCGTGAACCTGGCTAATGGTCTCAATGAAGATGAAGAGCATATTCTGCCTGACCACAATGTGCTGACAGCAAGTCTGTGCAGTTGCTGGATGCAGACATCAGGATGGCATCAGTGTATGTCAAGGGCACAACAGTAAGGCAAAGTCAGTCAGGATACTGTCTCTCAAAAGTGTGATGGTGCAGAGGGGGCAAGAGAAGGTTGGCTGCAGGCCAATGCTGAGTGCACATTTTTCATTCTCCATCTCTTTATTTGGCCATAGCTCTTAATTTCAAATTTCTGCTGAAACATGAAGCTCAGAGATTGACAGGTTTTAAGGGACTACATAGGTTTCTACTGACTATGAGATGACCTTGTTATTTTTTTTTCTGAAACTTTGCATGCAGATATATATTACCATATATGTAACAGCTTAAATAAAACAACAACAAAAACACAATCTTTAACATGGTCCTCCATTTCTACATAGACAGCTTGCAGGCACCCCAGCCCTGACTGCCCCATAGTAGGCCACTGGGGCTCTCCCACCCTGCTCATGCACTGGATCCCCATGGACCACCAACCCCTGCCCCAGCAAGGCCACAGCAGTGCTGAGCTTCAGCTCCCAACAGCTCTGCCACAGGTCCTGCCCAGCTGGGCCTACCCACATCACAGCCCAACACAGGCCCATTCTCTTCCTCAGGGAGGTGATGGGGGCTGGGGCCTGCCTTGATCAACTCTATGGGGAGCCCCCATAGTCCCCGGCCCCACGGGAGCCTCCCTGCTCTTGTTATACCCTGAGATGTGAAAGAACAGCAAAGGGGGTGGATAAAACTAGGAATGTTCCAAAATGCGAAAGGATCATGGTCATACTGAGTGATTCATATGTAAAGAGATTTCTGACTGCATGCCTTCAACTTGCCAGCAGTGCTTTGCAGAAGTACAATAGTGTGTGTTTTTTCCCTTAATATTTCAAATGTAAGAAATTGGATTCAATGTATCAGATACATAATTTCTTTTTAATTTGAAAGTGCAAAACATATTATATAGTATTAGGTATAGAAAGATATATAATTCATACATAAGATAGCCAGGCTTGTTAATGTACTCTAATCATGAATGGATCTGACTAAAAGCTGTCTGTTACCTCTGCAGGTAATTGAGGAATTTTATTACAAAAGAATGACCTCTTACTTCATTCTTCCTTCTTTTCTACTGAAAGGAAAGATTCAAATACTTCTAACTTTCCCAGTCCTTTCTAGTTGATAGCCCTTCAATCCCAGTGCAATTATTTAAACCATTTTTGTTGAAATCCCTCTACAATCACAATGATTTATCAGAGCAACTGCTTCACAGTTGACAGATGAATCTATAGATATGCTTGAGAATGACAAGAATTAAAAAGCCCTTGAAAAAGTCATTCAAAACTAGGTTTTCGTTGCATGTATTTTGAATGTGGATTAGTTTGCTTGATGAAAATCCCTGCCAGTCCAAGAAGATGAAGTCTGACTTTCTCCACAGAAGAAGCACTTGACAGCAAAAATTCCAAGTGAAGCCTTGCTACGTTTGCACAAAGACTAATCTTGAAAGAGCCAGGTATTTAGTCTACATGAATATATAGCAGTCCTTGGCTTTTGCTGAGAGAACCAGTATGAGTGAGAGTCAGTTCCCATTTTTATAGTGATTCAGTTACGTGCAAACATGACTTGAGTGAATTGAACTTGTCTGCACACCGGTTTCTTAACGACAAGTGAACAATCATGTTCTGACAGTGATTATCAGCTGTTGCTGAGCTTGGCTAGAGTTATACCAGAAAACTGAAAAGTCTTTGAGAAGCCTTGCTAATTAACCTCATGTTAAAAAGGCCTATCTGTAAAATCATACAAACTTGAGCTGATAACTAGAATTTTAACGATGGAAAATTAGACTAGTGCAGTTCCTCTCACTCTTCTCCTTTTCATAATTTTAACCATCTAAGAAAATGTAATATCCATTTTAAGCTCTCTTCTTAAACTGCACCCCATGCTGAAGCTCACCCAAAATGTTTTAGTAATCTCCTATCATTATGCTTCTTCAACAACTGTTTTGTATGTCCCAAAGTTCATTAACACTGTGCCTCAAAATGACATTTTCTTTCTTAAGCTATGCAGCTTAAAAAAATAAACTGAGTAGAATTTTACCAAGAACATGGTGAAATGGAAATTCTTGATCACTAGATTTTTTGTCACCCTTTGCCAACATATCTAAAATTTGGCCCTATTCTTAACACAGTACTTATTTTGAATAATACCTATGAATCATTTTTAATTCAAGTGCACAGATCAAGACTTCATATTTTCATTCGTGTCCAAATGTTTGTTACATAATTTCAATACAGAGGTTATTACAACACTATTTGCTTATTTTTTCTATTTCTACTCACACTCCTGAAGTTACATAGTGCCTTTACACATGTGCAAGGCTATTAACATAGATAGAAGAAGTCCATTTTTCAGCTACATATATTTAAATTTTACCTTTCCCCTTTTTTTCCCTTGTATTCTCCATAAAAAAAAACACAAATAGAAATCACATAAAAATTCGGTGGAGTGTACTTCAAAAGTTTCCCATAAACAGACTGGTTTATTGAAGTCTGTAGTGCAAAAACAGCAGTGTTGAAATCAGATTATTGTGATGTCACAGTTTTATGATTTTTGGTTATTGGTATTCCACATCATAACATCATGTAGTGCACTGGGAGTTACAGAGTTAATGCTCCAATTCTGGGTGCCTGTCCCAGAAGAGAAGAACTACATCTGCCAGAGGACTATGTGTTCATAGAAGAGAGAAAATCCTTAGCAAAATCACAGGATCTTGCTCTCCTGCCTTCTGCTCGTCCTGACTGCACATCTCACCTCAGCATTAGAGTAAGGCCTTCAGTTTTCGGACACTCGCTCTCATTTTCTTTATTAGCTCCAATTCTAATTGTATTTTATTATATTGTATTATAGTGTATTATCTTGCATTCCGACATCTTATTTAGTAAATTTGTTTGTTTCTCCTCAGATCGTTGCCCCTGTTTTGTTTTAGGCCCATCTTTCTATCCTTTTCCCTTATTCTTTTCCGGGGCGCAGATCCGCGGGTTCCTCCACCCCACTAGTCACAGTACTGGGCCAAATCAGCCTATAAACCATGGTCATGTGACAATCTAATTTTGTCCATGAAAGTTTCTAACACACTTTCGAAGCAAAAAATTTCAAGTATTCTGGCTTTGGAAGAACATACTTGATTCCTAATTCTTATGAGATAGAAATGAGAACTAGATACCTAAATATCTATAAGGATCGGGACCCAAATATTTCAGCATTTACTGCATATGACAGTGGAAGCCAAGAGATGTCTAATGATTGCCATGAAAGTGTAATTAGGACCTACTTCACAGAGAGTGCAAAAATCTATGCATGAGGCAATGCTGCATGCCCTTGTAAATATGGTTATGACTGCTGTAACTGAGAGGTTGTTCTATAACTTTTTAGTACAAGGGTTTTAACACAGGATATGTCACTGCAATAAATAATTCTTTTTGCCATTTATTTTTACTTAGTTTCAGTTATTTAAAGGCCTTTTTATTATAGATTCAACATACATTTTTCTCCAGAATTAAGTACCCTAAAAATCAAGCCTAAAGTAAGCACTTTACTATGTTGATTTGTGTGTGTAGCTTTCTAATAAATCTTCAACTCTACAAACATCATAGCAGCAAAAAAAGGCAAAAAAAAAAAAGGCAGAACACTATCTACCACAAGGTTTTGTGCAGTTTGCACCGGTAGTTTTGTTCCCAGGAGGTAAGCAGTTCACCAGTTTGGTGAGTACTAATCAGTAAATAAGCTTGCAGGTTTTTGTCACTGTGTGTTTAGAGTGCTGATTTTCAGTTTTGCTTGAATAGGTTATAAAACTAATTCTAAGATGAAAAACAAGCTTTTTAATCGGCTCTGACAAAAAACTATATGCAGTCTTGAAAAGCAGTTATGAAAGATGGAAAGAAATTACCTCTTTATTCTCAATACCAGTAGGGTATCATTTTCCATTTACATCATGTGATTCTTGTTAGCTGAGGGAGTTGACATAAATTAGTTAGTATCAGATGAATTCTGTAATACAGTCACAAATCCTTTTTGCTTCAAAGCAATCATTTTAAGGTATAAATTACCACATGGGGAGCTTTTATGTATGTTTTGTGACTGATTGCTTACTCGTATTGATTTATAAAATAATTGAAAAATAACATAAGTAGTGAATCCTAGATAGCCAAAGAACTATTTTTAATATGGGATGGGTCACACACTCTGGGAAGAATAAATGCTAGCAACCTTTTTTTCAAGGGAGAGAGTGCTCTTCTAGTTTGAGTTTGATTTTTATCAACAAGTTCCCTACCAAACTTAATCAAACTGTGGAAAAAGTGCTGAAATATCCCAAACGGTTCAACAAAACTGGAATGTAATGTGAGCCATTGGAAAAGACAGGCATGATTCTTTAGGATTTCGTGTTTTTAAAATTTTTTAGTGAAATTTTGGATCTTTCCTTAAGAGTACAATTACCAATTTCAAAGTCAGAACTACTTCCCATCTGTGTTTTTGGCCATGTTTTAATATTTACTATGTTGCATTTATGGTGCAAAAATGGTGGATAAGGTCTACTTCTGAATAAGCAAATGCTCATGCCAACTCAAAATTGACATTAAGCAGCAAAATCAACATTACTAGTCCACCTTTGAACACGTAACTGGAAAAAAAATACGTATATTTAGGGGCAATCAAAGGATATACCTTTAGTACAGACTATTTGTCTGAACTAATAGGAGTTGCTGGTAGCCATTTAGTGAAATCTGTCCTGAACATATTCTCTCCAACACTAAGTAATAAGGAAAGTACATTCTACATATACATACATATGTATGTTTGTATATACACACATGTATGCACAAGTAGATGCACATACATACATATGGAGGCTTAAATAACAACATTTCTGAAATGATGTGCCTAGCATTGGCTATCAAAACCAAGAGATTAGTGCTGAGTTTGTTTGTTTTTTTTAAACACTCATTATGCTCCTAAGATTTTAGAAATGATAATTAAGGTTCAAAGACTTGACATTCTTGAGAATTTAAACTGTATTTTATGTCAGTTCTGTAGCAGTAGAAGCATCAGAATAATCTTCTCTGAGCCCTGTTCTGTATTTTAGCTTAAAACACATCAATTTCTGGACTACCTGGTTGTTCTGACATGACAAAGATTTTCTGTGACATTTAGGAACCTAAATCCTCACTAGAAAACATTATTCATTTGAAGATTAGAAAAATTATTCTGGAAAAAAATGAGCGCATAAACCGTTTTTTATTATTAACTCAATGGATTCCCCTTATTGAAAGAATGGAATATGTATTGCTTTTATGCTTTACCTGGGTTTGGACTTCAGAGGTTTACATATTTAGGAAAGATCTGTGATTAGATTAGATTATCAGATATCTATTCCATCTTTAGGATTCTGTTTGTGGGAATGAAAAAAAAAAACATAAACAGAATAACAACAAAAGCCATGTGAACCGTTGCAAAAAAGCATTGAATTCTTGAGAATATTTGAGATAATCAGAACTGAATTAAGAGCAGCCCTGCAAACATATGTATGTGGGGTGGAGCAGCTGGTGTTTGAAGAAATGCACTGCAGATATCTTACTTAGCCCAAAATCTCAGGTACAGCACATTAAGAAAGTACGCCTGTTCATAAAGCAAACCAAATCTGATGAGACTTCTAGCACTGAAGTACTGCAGACAAACTCGATAGGTCTGTAAAACCACATGGAACAGATTTAGCATTTAGTTAAGATACTTCTCCATTTTCCAATTACAGTAATGAGATTTTGGCTACTGATATAGACAGTCTGGAGTGACAGAAGTGTCAGTCACGAAATTTTCGTCTCCATCCTGATTGGCTTCGTTCTACATTTCTCTAACAGAATAACAGTGTTCAGAACGTAGCCATAAAGAGGCAAAATTATCTTCCCTCCATGTTGTACTCGGAAACAGACAAAAGATGAGATGGAATAAGAAGCAGGAAGCAGCTATACAAGCTCCCCACATGACTTTGAAGACAGAACAGACAACACTTGTGAGGCTGTGGATCAGCTGTTAAGGAGCGGATGAGTCCCACTTTCAAATTCTGCAATGCCATAGCTACTACAGGGGAGAGGAAGGCATGTACAAACTGCCACCCTTGCTAAAGCACCAGAGCGCAAAAAGGAAGTCCACATAAAAAGGAAAAGAAGTTGAGAAAATGAGGTAAAGAGACAGACATGAATTACTGAAAATCTGGATTGATATAGGACTGCGTGAACCTAGAGGACAGACTGGAACAAACTTGGGGGGAGTTATTAAAGAGACTTGTAATATTGGAAGAGAAACTGCAGGCTCTCCTCTCTAGCAACAGGACTGCAACCCAGCCTGTAATCTGATCTCAGTCCCATTTTCTAGCAAGAAGCCCTGTGGTGAGAGCCAACATGACATCGCTGGAGGTTTCTGAGTGTTGGAACACTCCAGGGATGAACAGTGGGAATTCAAAAACAGAACACAGACAAAGAAATATAATCTTTCTTCCCTGGACAATCTGAGGATAATTTAATGTCTTTTCCGAATCTGATTAATGATTTTATTTAAGGTTGCCAATGATTTATTTTTTTCTACTCTCTGTTAAACACTGATGATCAAAAATACAAGGCTGAAAAATATTCTGGAAAAACCACAGTGTTCAAAATTTCCCAACTACTTCATCTCATAACAGTCTTCATGAAAAACAAGAGAGTAGGCCCAGCCACTAGGCAATACCCCAGTGTATGCCTCACTGCTCAAAATGGGGACAAGCTCCTTCCTTGGTGTCTAATTAACACCATGTTCGTGCCTATAAAAAGTCTTCTTCCAGCTGTTCTTTCCACTATTTCTAACCTGGTTTTCTTACCTAGTTTTATTCTGTTTTATTCCATTTACTTCTACTATCTTCAAATGAGTAAATTTCTTCTGATATACTCTGGCATACACAAAGAGATTTAAGTCCTACATCTATGCAAAGTACAAATAAACACATGCATCCTTTCTACAGATTATCCTTATTTTCCCATCCTTCATAAGTATCTGCTTATGAATTGTCTATGAATTGATATTAAAGCTGATCAGCAGTTAAGCTAAATTTGTATTAAATATGCCACATTGTTGTCTTGCAGACTAGCAAATACAAACAGGGGATTATGTCTCCTTACTGTTCATATTGTAATGCAGTTTTTAGGAGGTTACTTTCTGCCACAGGGAGAGTGGGCACTTCAACACATCCCAGCACATCCCCTGGTTTCTTGCCCCATGAGGTGATGCTAGCTATGTGGGGGCCTGCTAAGGTGAGGAAGCTGCACCTGTGGAAAGCACATCCTGAGTTTCAAAGGGGAAAGAAAATTGAAGGGAAAGGAATGAAAGCCTCCACCTTTGGCTTGCAGAGGCCATGTTCCCCAGAGAGGCCTAGCAGGTACCAAAGTCTCTGAGGACTGAGTCATGGCTGTAGGAGCAGGGTGTGTGTTGATGGCTGAAGCTCTGGGGACACAGAATCATAGAATTGTTTGAGCTGTAAGGGATGTTTAAAGGTCATCTAGTACGACTGCTCTGCAATAAACAGGGACACCTACAGCTAGATTAACTTGCTCAGAGCCCTGTCCAGCCTCACCTTGAATGTCTCCAGGGATGAGGAATCCAGACATGGCCATGGTGGGTGGAACATGCTGACCATCGTGGGGGTTGGTGATGTTGTGATGAGAGTCATGGTCATGAGTAGGGCTCTGGGTTGGTACCATGGTGATGGGCTGTGGGTGAAGTCACTGTTGTGATGTTAAGACTAGGAGCTGTCATGGTCATGGCAGTGGGACTGGTTGTGGTCATGCCAGTGAGTTAGAGGTTGATGTCATGGTAGTAGGGCAGGAGTCATAGTTGTGATGGTGGGCCGGAGGCTACGGGGACAGATTTGGGTTCATGGTGATAGGGCATAGGCTGGAAGTCATTCATGGTCATGGTGGAAAGGCTGGGGTCATGGTCACAGTCACGACTGTGGGCTGGATGCTGGCATAATGGCCGTGGAGCTAATTATTATTTTGAAAAGTCTGCAGGAAAGTAGGAGTTGAACTCAATGATCCTTGTGAGTCTCTTCCAACTCAGGATATTCTATGATTCTACAAAGGTGGGGTGGAGGCAGTTGATCAAGCTGACATTTAACAGAAGGGAGCAAAGAACCAAAGCCAGAATGAAGTGTTTTATTCCTTATCTGTAACAACAGGAGAGTAAGCTGTCCCTTTTCCTCATCAAACACATGGGGAAACGCTTTTCTGTATCCTCTTTTGCCAAAGCTTAATGAAAACAGATCTGAGGAGACCACAGTTGTCAGAAGGCTGCAGCGCCGGTACCTTCAGATGCCTTCCCCGTGCCTGCCAGCTCTGTGCGCTGCCACCAGTGCCTCACTGAGCCTACAGGACCCTTAAGTAAGGACTCGCTAAGGTGTGTAGGACCCTTAGCACTCATAAGGATCATCCTCAGACCATCGTGAGGATGACTCAGAAAGTAGGGAAAAAAAGAAGAAAAAGATAACCACCGTGGTGTTTTTCAGTTGTTATGAGACGCTTGGTTACCAGCTGTGAGGTTGCCCAGGCAAGGAACTCGAAATGCCCCCTTTGCGCCCTCACGCTTTGCAGCCCAGGGTCAGCCCGCAGCGAGGAGAAAACCGCACGGATGGCGGTTCGGTTCTCGCGGGTTGCTGGCTGCTTCCTGCCCCTTGGCAGCCCCGGGGGCCCATTTGCTTGCTAATTGCTCCTCTCGCATCGATTGGGCGGGGGCGGGGGGCGCCGGCGGCTCTATTTCAGGGAGGACGGCGGCGCCGGGCACCTGCCCTGTCCCGTCCCGGTCTTCTTGGACGCGCCGCTCCCTCCACCCCTGCCCCGCTCATCCCGCGGCGCTCCCCCACCTCTCTCCGCGGCCCCACGCATGGCTGACGCGGGGCTCCCCGGGCCCGCTGCCTCCGCCGGGGAGGACCCCGCCGCCGACGAGTTCCGAGACATCATCCGCAGCCGCTCCGGTAGGCGCCCGCACTCTGAGCTTCTCCCCCTCAGCCCGGCGGGGTCGGTCCCGGCGAGGGGGAAGCGCGGCAGGGAGCGGGCTGGCTTTTTCTCGTGGCTTGCTTTCTTTCTTTTTCTTTATTAATTTAACTTTACCTTGCTCTGCACAGTTTTAGTCTAGTTGGGCTTTTTCTTTCTTGTTTTCTTTTGCCGTTGATTTGATTTTTCCCCGTAGTGGGAGCAGCCCGGGTGGCGGCTCTTCTGTTGCGAGCGGTGTTGTAGCTGCGAGCGGCAGCAGCTGTACCGCTCCCCCAGAGGGGGGAGGATAAAGTTTCAGGTGCCTCGTGTCTTTTTGCTTAGTCCTGGAAAGAAACCAAATCCATGGTAGTAAAGGTATTTATAGACCATTCAGCCTTTACTCGTTTGCAACACAAGTGCTCGGGGAGCTGCAGTGAATTTAACTCCTTTGGAAGCTGTACGTGCTGGCCCAATAAGCGAGATGTACTATAACGGTGCCTTCGTGCAGTTGGAAAATGTCTTAAAGTTCTCTGTTTTGTCTAAGAAACAGCAGTGACAACACAGTGCGTGTCAGTGCTTCATAGAATAGCTAGAGCTGGTGTGGGAAGCTGAACTTGGAAAAGCGCTGGGGTGGTGGTGAGCAAGACAAACTTTGTGAGAGGTTTTGTGAGCGTTGTCTTTATCCCAGTGAGGTAAAGGCACTCTTAAAGCCATGCTTTGTGCTTGCATACTGAAGTGTCAGTGGTGTGCTTCTTGGGTTGAAGACCTTCTGCTCCTGTAGCAGAGAGCTTCCTTTCTAGCTCTAAGCAATCCTGTGCTGCTTGACATAACTGCTTCTTCAGTGCAGCATTTAGAGGGCAGTGTATTCATAGAATCCTTAAGGTTTGAAAAGACCTCTAAGATCCTCTGCTCCAAATGTTCACCTACCACCAATGCTGTACACCTATTGCTCTGGTGGGAGTAACCTGTGATATAGAGTTGTGTGGCTGCTGTGTTTTTTGCTGTTGTTATCTTTCCTGTTTTTTTCTGCATGAAGATCTGCTTCTGGCTCCCAGGGTATGTCTTCTTTAAGTTCCTGCCTGGTGAGCTGTCCCCAAAGCCATTCCTGGTTAAGCTGCCAGGGATGACCTTTACAGCAGCGCGTGATCCCAGTTCCATACTTAGCTCACTCTATAGTTTGGTGGGTATGGGATGCAAGATAAATGCAGCAGAAAGCAAAGAACTGTTAATTTCAAAGGGTGTCCTATTAGTGTATGACTGTTACTGGTTTGGAGACAGACAACCTGTGACTTTTGGGAAAAAAAGTGGCTTTCAAGTCCTTGTGGTTTCTAGAAAGTAAAGGTGTAGTTAATAACTTCAGTGTTAGATATTCATAGCTGTGTGAGCTAATAGAGGTTTCTTCCAATTTTTTCTCTTATAGCTAACAAGTGCTTTCAGGGTTCAGTTGGCTTTACTGTTTTAAAAAATTATGATTGAGAGCAGGCACTCTCTGATAAGTGTGGTTTTTATCTATGTATTTCCCAATTATCTCTTAAAATCTGTTTCACTTTGAAAGTCCATTTCCAAACAGAGTTTGGTGCCAATGTGCCTGTTGTTCAGTATCATAATATGTGTAAGATCCCACGTGGCTCTGATTTTTTTTTTGCCCGTTTCCTGCTATAGAGTTGCATTAGAATTTAAATGCTAGCAATGTACATGGAAAAAGAACATTTGTTCTTTTTAATTGGTCACACTTCCCTTGTTTATTCTGTACGATTAATCAGAAACAGTATCAGTTCAGGGATCATGGAATTGTCCCCGATGTTTATAAGCCTGAAGAGATGAAAACATGCAGTTTCCATGGCCATTTTCATTGCAGGTGCATGCCTCTTTTTCTTTACCAAGCAGTATACCCTTTGATATCTTCTTTCTGCTTAGCTTTCATTGTTTTAATCTAACTTACTAAGATTTGACTCCGACTTAGAGACAAATAATAAGCTGAGACTGGCTTTGTGCAAGAAAGCTAGGAAGAGCTTGGTGAGCTCATGCTCGTAAGTCTGCGGATAGGTTCATTTTATTTTAAAGTTTTCTGTAACCTGTTAGCTAGGTAGGGCACTTGTGTGGTTGTAATCCTTCTTTGTTTGGACCTGTGTTCATCATAAAAGATTTTGATTGGAAACTATAAAAGGGCTTCTTGGGAGTGGTAAGGATGATGCTTGGGCTTAAATGATCCTAGTCTTTTCCAGCCTTAATGATTCTATAGTAAAGATGCTGAATTGTGTTCACTTGGCCCTTCTTTGGCCTGCAGAAAAGATTTTGTACTCCATCAGGGAAGTTCTCATGACTGAAAACGAAGCTAGTGCAGTAAGGTCTTGGAGACTTAAGACACTGAAAATCAAAGGAGGTTTGAGATTTGATCCCACTTTTTGATTCTGTTTGTATTAATTTCATGCTTTGGGGGTCTGCTGCTTTCTGAAATGGTATGGAGGAGGTTTTTGCCCTCTTGAATATAAGACACAATCTTTGTAGGAGTAGGATTTGCCTTTTTGTGAAGTCAGAGAAAAGATAGGGCAGAATATTTTATGTATGGCCATACTGAACTTTGCCACTTTCTATGAGGTCTTACTCAAAAGCTTAGAACACCAGTATTTTAATGAAGTGGATGGGATGATGCAGGTAATGTTGATCTGGGCATCTTGCCGTCAATTTTGGTAAAATGAATTGAATCCTTATTTCTTCCAATTATGTGAAGGAAAAAAAAGATAAAATCAAAGTGATTAGTGAATGTTAATGAAAAGCAAGTGTTGTCAAATACTTCTACTAACAAACTTTCTTGAAAATTTCTTTCACTATGACACAAATTAATACTAAAAAAAAAAGAAAATAAGCCTAGTGAATTGTTTAAAACCCACAAAACAGCCTAATTGAAAAAGTTACATAGGGGAATAGTAATGGAATTGGTTGTCTCAGTTCTATCTCCACAGGGGTAATCACTAATTTCAACACTAACTCATCATTTTTCACTTCTGCTCAAACAGATGGTTTTGGGTTGCCTGGATATTCCAAGAAGATTAATTATTACACTTTTTATGCGTATGAAAAATGCAGGCTGTGCTTTTGGTCTGAGGTGAAAAAAATGCAATGGTTATTGTGGGTTCAGTATATTCTTGTAGTGCAATAACAGCAAAATGGGTGTGGGAAAGCTGTTTTTTACTTATGGTATGGCTGGTATTACATCAGAATCACTGATCATCCTTAAGCAGTTTAAATATAATATTAATATATATAATATATGTATTTAAAGTCAACAATAAGAAACAGATTCACAAAAACTAGGAGCTATTGCAAATGATAGTGGAGGTCAGCCAGTACTTTGTGAATTGAGGTTTTTTTAGTTTGAGTATGTTCACAGACAGAAAATCCTGAATGCTGAAAGCATAGCAAAAGCCAAAAAGTGAAAGCTAACAAATTTGAAGTAAAGCATGTAAGATGTTGAGCAGTGAAGGTTAACTTCTGGGGCTAGGTCTCCCATTTCTAGTGGTATTCAGCCTATTATACTTCTTTCCAAGTTAGGCTTTCTCTGTGTGTAGGTTACTGAACTCCATGCCTAAGAGTCAGTCATAAATCATCAGCACAGCCATCTGTCTCATGAGCACTTCTGGCCATAGCAGTGTTCACTAGTGAAACTTCTGTTAATGGAAGAGGTTTTTACAGAGCTCTTCAGCTTAATGCTTGCTGCAGAACTGAGCCTTCTTCAGAGCTGACTCAGCGCCCTGCTCCTTGCTGGTGTGGGTCTTTTGCTGAGCATCTTCCCTGTGCTGTGTGTGAGGTAATGCTTAAAATATCAGTGCTGAAAAACAGAATTTGTGGAGTTGTAGTTGGAATGGACTCCCGAAGGCAGTCTAGTTCAACTCCTTTGCAATGAACACCTACAGCTAGATCAGCTTGTTTGGAGCCTCATCAAGCCTGACCTTCATTGTCTCCAGAGAAGGGGCATCTACCACCTCTCTGGGCAACCAGTTCCATCTGGGAGCAGCCTGAGGTGAATCCAGGTAGATGTTAAGTTAGTATTAGCAAAAGGGCAGTAGAGTAACTGCAAACACAGCGTGAAATAAGTTGCAGTCATTTCCTGCTTATTAAGTGAGTCTGACTGGCAAATTTGGGTCTTTAGTGTATCATGCTTAATGTTGTGATTATTGAACACATGGACACAATACTACTTGCTGCACTGGGAAACTGTGAAATGTAAAACCTTTCTTTAATTGAATTTCTCTGAAGTGCATGTGGCTTCCATTGCCTTAGGATTTCTTTACTAGCTTTATAATCAAGTATCATGATTGTGTCTAGAATGTATTTAGATGCTTTCTACATGGAAAGTGCACTTGGAATAATTGTTTAAATGAACGTAAATAAAATTCTGACATCTTTCTGCAATGAAAATATGCAAGCAATAAATACTTTGTAAATCATTCATTAAATTGGTGAGGCTTCCTTGTTACTGTTCCAGATTTTAGAAACTGCAGTCATAATTTGTCACTAAAAGCCCTGTAATTTTGTCACTTCTTCATACACAGCTTTTGGACCAAGGGCTTAAGACCTCATTTGTTGTTGAATTCTTCTAAAAAGTATACACATCCAGATCAAGCTGCTATTATAGCATGATGACTTTGCTTAGAGGAATGGTTTGGCATGGTTCAGGGTTTGTAAGGATACGATCCTCTCGAGTTCTGCATTCCCACTGAGATGTTGCTGTGATTTGAGGTTTTAACTGGAAGACAGCTGGTCATAATACTCAGAGAAGTAATTGTTGAACAGGAATTTAGCATTAAACAGAGTTAAGCAAGTACATACACTTGGTTTCCTATTGTACTTCAATAAAAAGATATAGATGCATTACATAGAGCATTTATAGAGATGCTTTCTCGTCTTTTTCCTACCTGTTCCTGCCCACTCTCACTAAGCACTTCATTGTGGGAGCTCTTGATATTCACAGCCTGAGTCACTTGTCCCAGACTAGGTAGCCTGAGGAATTCCTCTGCCCTTTGTACTTAAGCATCTACACATCTGCTCTGAAGAGTACAGAAAGCACAGGGCTGCCCTCATCTTGCTTGACAGTAGGTTGTGCCCAACTTTCCTTCTAGATAACTACATCTATTGGTGCATGTGGTAGAAAACAAATTAATCAAGAAAGTATACATGCTGTATTTGAGGCTTCCTCTGATGAGGTGTGCCATAGCATTGCTGTGATGTAAACGTGCCTGTGGGTTGGGATGGTGTTTGCTGTGTCTGGGTGCATGTGCCACTCACTGTGTGAGGGTACTGAAATGGCTTCTGGGTGGGAAGATGAGAGTAATCTCTAAATCTGAGCTCTTGTGACATGCTTCCAAGGCATTGTTGCTCAAGCTGCAAGGAGCTGGATTCCCTGCGAAAGTAATAGAAATATCTCTGTGGCTGCTGAAAGTGGGTATTTGGTTTTGATGAATCACAGCCAGTGCTCTACAGGAAAGGGAAACTAGTATGTGATATCTGTACTTCTGAATGTGCTGTGTGTGGGAAGAACTGTAGATGTTGTCCAGAATGACTCTAAGAGCTGAGCCAAGCTGCCCTGTAAGGCAAAGTGTGAGGTTTTGAAGTTTTTAATGAACTAAAATGACTGTGTATTATGTCTTTGCATATAAATGTCTATTTTAATATCTTTAAAAAATTTGGATGGATATACTGGCATATCAAAAAAGAAACTGTGCTGGCAATTCTAAATGAAATAAAAATATGGATATAAACTATTTGCTCCCTATTTCTTGGCCTTACCTATTCAGCTGTGGCTTTGTGGGGCACTTGCAATGTGCAAAGCAACTGTAGAACTAGCTGATAGCAGTGAAGTTGCAATATGCTCATGTTCATCCCACTTTGTGTCAGAGCAAGTTGTAGCATTACTGGTCTTGGAAGCAGAATGAAGTGCTGATTGTAGCCTGTATCCGAATGTTTATCAACTTGAGGCTTCTGGTAGTGTGTGCAATTGCAGCCTGTAAGGGTGTCTTATAAGGTGCAGAAGGTAATTTTTAACTCTCTGATTTAAATCTGTAGAAGAATTCCTTGAGTGAAATGAAAGGGTTTTTTTTTAATTCATTACGTTATTCTGTGTTGTGAAATATTATGTTGAAATTAAGACCCCAATAAAACTAGATTAAAATATTTATACTTCTCTCATGTTGGGAGTCAGCTTCCAGGCTGGTTTGTTTTCCTTATTTCAAGATATGCCCATTATTTCTATTATACTTGGCAGACTTCATTCCTTTATATTATGAGGAGAATCTAACTGCACAGTACAATCTCCTTGTCATAGTAAAGAGGATACCTTACTCTGGAGGCTGAGAAAGTGACCTTTGGATACTCAAGTGGAGTTTTTTTGCCATTTTTTGAGTGTATATATTGTGCATTTAAAAACTATAGGGTATGATAGCTTGTGACTTCTGTTAGCATTGTCATCTTAATCTGAACAGAACTGGAGGAGGGAAACAGCTGTTAAAAGGCTTCAAAAGTTAACTGCTGTTAAGTAATAGTCTCTTTGAATGGAGAAATGCTCACTCTTGAGCATTTGTGAAAGGTCGTCTAAACAACAATTCAGTTAATATGTTAAATCTAATATCTTGCTCTTTAAATATCTGTATTTTTGTGAGTTTCTTGCCTTCTGTATACTGTTTCCTTGGCAACAATATTTTTGTACTGTAAGAAATTCTGATATTTCAAATGTAAATCTACAGAGCCACTATAGGTTTCTCAAAACTAGATTTGGAAGCACTTCTGTAATTTGAATTTCAAACTGAGAGAGCTCAGTTGAGCGGTTCTCCTATCTTCTGCGTTTTTAAGGTAGGAATCATCACTGACTTGAAGAAAATGATTTAATAATGGTCATCAGGAGTGGGGGAGAAGGGGGAGTTGAGTGGAACTGGTATTAATTAACTTAAAAGTATGATTATCCTTTCTTTGTGAAGGCTAACTTATTTCCTACCATGTAACAATGTGTTGCTGTGTAGTGTTCCGTTGTTGAATTTGATTACTTTAAACAAACGCACAACTCCCTACCTCATATTTCTGGTGCTTGGTGAGCAATCTTGTTTTCTGTAATCTGGCAAAGGTATTGTACTAAATTTCAAGGTTAGTCTTCTGCTGTCCTTCATATTCTATATGATTGATAAGCAAGAATATGATGTGATTGAGTTATGCTGCAGCATGCAATCAGATACCATAAATAGTATTATCTACATAACGTCTTGGAAGTGGTTGCTGAGATGCTTCTAAAATGCACTTTGGCTTGGATGTGGAAGCTGTAGTTTAGATCATCATTTTAAAATATCACTCTGTTTAGTAGGTAGATAATACACTGGTCAGCAACTTACATTCTTGTTAAGAAGGATGATTAAATTGTAAAGACATGTACATTAAGTACGACAGGTTTATTTTGCTCATAGCTTGTAAAAACTATTTTGTCTACTGCTCAGTACAGAGTGCTTAGCAAACAGTCTGCTATACCAAAAGAGTACAGTGGCAGGCATTTAAGACTCTTGTCTCGTGTTGCAGTTTTGATTTTTAGCTTGCAGATGGAGAAAAAGGGGAAAAAGCAATGTAAAGTGTTGTACCTAAGCTTAAGAGAATGAGGAAGAGTAACAGCTGTGAAGAATGCCAGTTAGCGAAAACTTCTGGCTGAGCTGAGGCCCCAAATCAGTGTGCTGCAAAGACTGGCACTTTCTCTGTTCAAAGAGCAGAATGCTTTTGTAAAACAATCCCTTTATCTCAAAGCAGCATATTAATGAGCAATCAACTGAAGCAAAGCTGCGTGCTGTTACTTCATGATTTTGACATTAACTTTTTGTTAGGTGATGGAGTTTGCCCTTCTTATTCTCTAATACCAAGAGAAACTTGTTATTTTGTTTCCTGGGGTTTATAAAACTGGATGCAATAGATTAATAATAGAATCATCAAGGTTGAAAAGACCACTAAGATCATCTGCTCCAACCATTAACCCATGCATGTGACTGCTTCAGTCCACGTCACTCAGTGTGACATTTGCATGTTTCTTGAACACCTCCAGGGATGGTGATTCCACTGCCTCCTTGGGCAGCCTGTGCCACTGCCTCACTGCTTTTTCTGAGAATTTTTTAAAATTTAGAATTACCAAGGTTGGAAAACAGTTCCAAGATCATCCTGTTCAACTGTCCATTTATCACCCATGTTCCCCCAGTAAACCACATCCCTTACTACAACATCTAAATGTTTATTGAACATTTCCAGGGGCAGTAATTCAACCCCCTCCCTGGGCAGCTCATTCTGGTGCCTGACCACTCTTCTGGAGCAGAAATTTTTCCTTCTGTCTAACCTGAATCTCCCCTGGCCACCACTTCCTTTCAGGTGATTGTAGAGACCAGTGAGGCCTCCTCTCTACCTGTGACCAGCTGCATTGAACTCTGTTCGCCACCATTTTCTGGGCCTAGCTATGCAGCCTGTTCTTTACCCAGCAAGGAATGTACCTGTCCAAGCCATGAGCTGCTAGCTTTTTTAGGAGAATACAGTGGAAGACAGTGTCAAAGGGCTGAAGTCTAGATAAGCCACATCCACAGCCTTTTCCTCATTCACCGTGTGGGTCACTCAATCACAGAAGGAGATCAACCAGAAGCGGAACATAATACTTGAGCAGTGCAGAGTACAGAGGGATGATCACCTGCCTGGTACTGCTGACTGCACTGTTTCTGACACAAGCTGGGATGCTGTTGGCCTTCTTAGTGCCTCATATTCAGCTGTCAACTAACACCCTCAGATCTTTTTACTTTGCATGTCTTTTCATCCATTCTACCCCAAGCCTGTAGTGATGCATTGTTTTTGTAACTGAAATGCTGGATCCTGGTACTTGATTTTGTTAAAGCTCAGACAGTTAGACTCGGCCCATGAATCCAAACTATAATGATTCCTCTATAGGGCCTTCCTGTTCCCAGGTAGATCAATACTTCATCCCAACTTGATACAAACTTACTGAGGGACATTCTGGTTTCATGCCACAAAATTGGTAGGAGTAGACAAGCGTAATGAAGCTGTCTACAGAATTTATGTTCAGTACAATTTGTTCTGAGTAGATGTGGACCATGAAAAATCTCCATGAAGTGTCATCAGCCTTGCAGGTTATGTATGAAGCGCAAATCTTTCACACCTGTGACCTAAGCCTAGACTGAAGGCTATTTCTTCAGTCCCAAGCATAACTTGTAATTCCGGGGACATCCTTGCTTTCGACTGTCTAGCATGCATTTGTGTTCCTAGCAAAGTTAGCAAATGGAAGAATGAAACCTATATAGTTTTCTTTGTTTTTATTGTCCTTTCTCACCCCTGGTAATTAGGCTAATTCTGTTAGATTTGTATGATCTCTTCCCTTTTATTTCAAGTCTAATGTTTTGCTGAATGCTATGAGGGGAAAAGAGTGAAGTACTACAAACACGCAATTCAAAATATCAAACTGCTCAGTGGAATGTTAGTTTGAGTCTCACTGGTTACTGTAGGGCTTCACTTTGACTGAAATGATGATGTGTTGCAAAAATCGTTTGGATCTGCAGAGAGATTGGCTGCCTGTTACGGATTCTTTGCTCAGGATTTCCTGAAACTGTCATGCAGGTGAAGAACGATTCTGGTGTGTATGAAGGAACTTCATGTTCTGCATGCTAATCTTTCTTGCATTTGTTCAATGTATGTTGATGCAGTCATATTTTCAGTACTTACTTAAATGGAGCTTATAAACTGGAGGGAGACCAACTTTTTTACATGGTCTGATAGTGATAGGACAAAGGGGAATGATTTTAAACTAAAATGGGAGATTTAGGTTAGAAATTAGTAAGAAATTCTTTACTCAGAGGGTAGTGAGGTCTCACACAAGCTGCCCACAGGACCTGTGGAAGCCCCATTCTTGGAGGTGCTCAAGGCCAGTTTGGCTGGGGCCCTGGGCAGCCTAAGCTGGTGATTTTTTTTTTTTTTTCTTTTTGCAGCTCTAAAGATGGCCCGTAGTGCAGAATAGAGCTACTTGTGGAGGATCGGTACTGCTGTGCTGAAGTGTATTGCTTAGCATCTGCATGCTGGCTTCCACAGAGCTGTAGAGTGTGGACATAACCCAGTTTTGCTTCTGTTGAGGGAGACTTCTTTCCCTTCTAGGTATGAAAAGTATTTAGAGAATTTGGATTATAAGAGGTAATCAGAGGAGACACAGGATACTAATTGTATTCTAAAATCCTACAGTAAAAGTTTATTAACTTCTCTGCCCCCCCAGCTCTTGGTAAAACTTTTCCAGAGATTTTTTTCTTTTGAATATAAACAGATGGGTAAATGTGATGGCCCTTTGTCAGTCTTCTGCCTTCTTGCTGAGCAGTTCTGTGTGATCTTCTCTAGAATAACATTTTCACATATTTCTGCCAGCTGTCCTGCTAGTCAGAGAAATGAGCCCACAAATGGCAGGTGAAGTGCTAATTTGTATGGTAGTGTAGAAAATTAATTTGTTGTTCTGATTGCCATTTGGCTGATGGTTAATCAGAGGCATAAACACTACTAATGTATTCTTGCAAAACTGAGAAATCAAACTCTGTGTCTGAGCTGTAGACTCTTTTCATCAAGTTTTTCTTCGTGAGTCCTGTGACTTCTTCCAGATAATAAATTAACAACTGAGAATGGAATAGCAAAACTATTTCCATTTTTTTAAAAACTCTTAATATTATCTCCTTCAGGATAGAAAAAAAGTCACCTACAGCAGATTCTTTCCTGTTCTCTTCCTATCTTCCTGAAATTGGCTCTAAAATAATTCTAGACTAATACACACTTACGTAAAACATTCTGTTTGGGAGTGCTCAATGATTTGATGCGTCAGGATTCCAGTCATCTGTTGTGGGAAAGAAAAAAAGGTACTATGCATAGATATGTGACTACTGCATTCAAACAACATTGATATTCAAGATATAAGCACTCAGCATCTACAAATCTTGAATATCTTTAAAGCTCCAGTGTTGTAAAAGCACTGTATTGTGCATTGCCTTTTAAAAAGAATTATTTCTGTGTAATTGATATTAACAGTGTCTTTCATCTCCCATAGCTGTTATGAAGTGCTTCTGAATTGAAAAACTCTTCACTACTGCAAAACATTTTCACGATCATTCATGGCATTGGTTATAATAATAAGGGATATTTTTGATGCATGAATCTGAATACTAAGATCCCAACTTTGTTATGAAAGATGAGCCTAGTCCTTCTTGTTCCAAAAACCTTCCAGTATCCTAAATAGAAAAGGCTGTTCTTCAAACTACATAGAAATGGTACTTCAAATTTCTGCTTTGTCATTCACGAGTACTGCTCGTACAGCTGGCTGAAAGAAGATTCTTCTATATGAAACCGAAAGAATTATTATTGTAGTAAATATGCTTTTTAGTAAGAAAAATGAAGTTCACCACGAATTGCATGCCACAAAGCGAAGAGTCCAGTTTCAGCTAAGTTAGGGGCTACAGTATAACCCGTAACAGGGACTGATGGAGAACCTTCTCCTCAATACAAGATTGTGTGGAAAAGGTATAAAATACCTGAAAAACATTCGTGTTGTCATAGTAGATTGCCATTGATTGCTAGGATCTATCAGAAAGGCTAATTTTGTCCAGATAATAGTAGTGATATGTAGCACTTCTGACTTTGTGGTGTTGATTAACTGCTGATAAATCTGCTTGTAATTGAACAAGATTAATCATTTAGAATGTGACCACCTATTCTCTGGTTACATGCAGCTTTACTTCACGTTTGCGCTCTCAGCCTAACTTCTGGAGTAGGGCTTCCTTGAAACTCAGAGGATGCTTCAGCAGGTGCACCTCCTTCTGAGTCAGATGTATCCCTGCTGTGTACCTGAGAGCTTGATTTTACTCCTCCTTTCTATGGATGCGAGGGTCTTAACACAACTTAATGCAGCTTACTGAGTAGTTGAAGGTGGGGGTGGCTGGGTATTGCAGTGAGTGCGTGGTGGCTGTCTAGCTGGAAAGGGGAAGGCTGGCTTGTTTGCTGCAAATGTTCTGCCTGCAGTTCCTTGCCAGAGACAGTGCTGTTAATAAAGGAAGGATGATGCTTTAAAATAGATGAATGTATTCCCTGTATATAATATCTTAAATGTGTGGTGGGTAATGTGATTATTGGAGTGCTGCATTAGTTGAGTATTCTGCTATAAAACAACTAAATACAAATAAAACAAAAAGTATCCTATGTGCTTTTATCTAGAAAAGTACAAAACTTGCTAAGAGTTACTGTTGGAAAAATTTTTAGCATGTTAAAATCTAAACTGATGAGGGTGACTGGATGGGCAGGAAAATGTAATTCTCTCCTGTTTCAGGTATATGAGATACATACATATATACATGTGCGTACTCTGAAGGAGGGGTGGTGGGAAGGAAATCCAATTTCCTTTCAAGTTCCTTATTAAATATTTTCATGTAATTCAATTAGAATGCTGTTGGCAGCAGTTTATAGAACACTTGTCAAAGTAAAGAGTAACTTGGCATATTTTGTTCTCAGATCTTCAAGTGCCAACTTATTTAAATCCAATCAAAACCTAAAATTGGCACTGGAATTAAACCTAAGTAACTATTTTTTTTTTTAAGTAAGAGCATACCTGTGAAGGAACTGACATTGCAAGATTCTCATGCAGGCATGTGACTTGAATGAGGATATCCCTTTACAAGGTTGAGCCAGAAATTGTGTGTATGCAGCTTATTTGGATCATCACTTCATTAAATAGGTAGACCTGATTGAACCAAATGGCAACAAAGCTTGCGTAATGTCTAGGTAACATCATGTATGGCCTAGCCTTGATGGCAAGTTGATTCTTTACTGCTTTTCAAAAGAACTTAAGAAAACTGAACGTAGCTGCTGCTTCAGTGTACATATCTGTTCAAAGATGGATTTCTTAAGCATGAGCTAAGAGGCATTGGAGTTGATTATCAAAAGCATTTGCCAGTGTGTGTATGTATGCGTTTTAAATTTATTTATTTAACATAGGAAACATGCTTGATGTTAATAGTCAACCAGATCAAGTCTATATCATGAAAAAATTTGTATTTGATATTTGTATTATTTGAATACTGAGACAGATTTCAGTTCAAAGTTTACTGACAGTGCCTTTAGATAATTCACTTTGAAGATATATTACTGGTACTCATTTCTTTTGGATTAATTATGAAATGTTTCATAGTATACAATACTTCCTACAGATAGTCTTGCTTATGACCCTTGTGGTATTATTCCAAACTCCAGTGTTCCTTGCAACGAGTGCATTTTAATTGACTCCTCTGCTCAGTATATCTGTGCAAGATTTATTTTTCAAAAGCAATGAAATTGTGATTTGTGATTTAGTATAATCTTGCTTTTCAGGTATATGTTTCAAAGTAATAAATACAGTAGGTTCCTGGTAAAGATAACATAGCTTTCTTATTAGAGGAGATTATTAAATACCATAAGGCACTAATTACCATACCTTTCTTTTATGTGGACGCATCTTAATTACAAGGGATAATCTGGTGTTCTGAAGGCTAAAGTGAGCATATACTAATTCAGAGATAGTATCTAATTAACTTTCCTTGAAGATTATTAAATAATAAAAGATATCATGAAAAAATACCTTCCTTTAATTGAGGTCACATTTTAATTGTCCGGAAATGCATCTTCCTTTCTAGAGTATCCACAAGAGCAGTGGACCAAGCTTCTTTGCTTAGCAGAGGTAATTCTGAGATAGTTTATAATGTCCTTGAATATCTCTGTACATGCTTTTATTAAAAAATATAATACAGCATAACGAAATCATAGTTAAAAGGAAAAATTGCAACAGAAATACTGATAGCAGAATACTAGTTCTGCTTGTCTTTCCTTTCCTCTTGATTATCGAGTCTTAACCAAAAAGTGACAGTGGAGTTGGAAGAGGAGATACTGATGAAAGATGCAAGTTGCCATTTGCTAATACACTGTTTGATCAGAACATGTAGAATAGTGATTTTTCCTTACTGATAGTTTGTTTCAATTTTGTGTGGATTCATCTCTTTTTTGTTAATGACAGAAAAATTGATTTATGTAAGTTCTCTCTCATCTCAGAATAGGAGGCTGCATTGTAAATGATTCCTGAGTTTGGCTGTAATTTATTTACAAAACCACATCTATGGTTATTTTAAAAATACTTAAGGTTGAAAGTCATCGCCCCAAGAAAGTACCTCAGAGGTGTGTGTGCTTCTGCACTCTTTCTATCCTTTGAATTCTGCGTGCCAGTCAGTACAGAAACCAAGGCTAGGAAGAAACAATTATCTAGTCATTTAACCTTGATCTATACTGTGGAAGTTAAGAATGAAATGTCTAGAAAGGAGAAAAGATCCAAGGCTTTTCATCAGTGTTTTACTTTTGCATATAAGCTTTTGAACTGAGAAGAATACAGAGGGACAGAATGTGATGCTAACATCACATCAGATGGGTGTAGAGAGCTACTGCTTGCTTCTGAAATTGGCTCTCATCTTAAGCAGGAATTGGACAAGTCTTGTGATCTGTTCTCTCTCTTTTTGAAATGGGGAAAGGAAAAAAATTGCACTTGAGGTAGCATTTTAGGAACATGATGAGATGTACTGGTAGAGGAAAAGCACGTTAGAGGTGTGATAACAGTTCTATCGTGTTTTGTTAAATGGTGAGTAGCTAGCCAATAGGCTCTTGACGAAACAAGATATTCTGAAACATGGAAAAGATAGTGTAGACAATGGATTCCACTCTGTCAGCAAGACAAACCATTATTCTGTTGATATATTTTACCTTTTAAAAGAATGAAATAGAAGAATCTTGATCATATAGTATATTCTTAAAGATGAAAAAGTAAAAATCAGTCATGACTTCTATGCTGTTTTCTGCTTATAGGGCAAAGGTCTGCACTAGAGGAATTTGCCTTACCATAATACTTAAGATTGGTAATGAAGGTAACCATGTTTTTAAGCAAAGCTCTGACCAATTTTTGTATTACTACAAGGGATAAAGAGACGCATCAGCTTATGGATGCAGCTTTTAAAATACTAAACAGTTAGTAGTGGCAGCTCCATTGGGGAGGGGGAATGGATGGAAACAAGCAATCCCTGTTTAAGAGGAACACAAACAATTATGCAGAAGCCTTTGTCCTGTCTGGTCCTATGCAGAAGTGCACAAGGTGAAGATGTTGCCTGAGGGAGAGATTCATGATTTTTTTATATTGTTCTATGGAGGAGTAGAGTAAGAGCTGTGATATCTTCAAAAGGAGCAACAAAAAAAAAAGTGAAAACTTTCCAAGAGAATAATAGGAGTGGATTTTATGCAACTGACCAAAAAAGCTGGGAAAAGGTCTTAAAACTTCCGAAGTGAATATGTAAGATATAGCATGTAGTATCATGGATTGCTCTGTAACATGTACAGAACACAAATGTAGTGAAAATGCTAAATCATGGCCTGAAACAGTGATTGAACACTGGATGGGAAGTCAGGGCCAACCCAGGGGAGCTCAGCTGTATGCAATGCTGCTGAGTGACTGAAAGGTGTGCAGCCAGGATCTACCGCTTTCCAGACCTCATTTAAGAGTTGGTAGTAGAGGTGAGGGTGTTTTGCTGGAGATCCCTGCATACTCGAGGACTTCCAATGGTAAGCAAATTCTCCTTTGTTTCGATGTCCACAGCTGCTGCATTTGGGCTTGTTTTCATTCTGTGTAGCCAAAGACTTTGCCACTCTGCTATTATTGCTATGCTTTCCATCACATTATAGCGTTACAAGGAACTTCTAGTGTTCTGGATTTGATCTCTCTCTCAAAAAAAAAAAAAGGAAAAAAAAAAGGGGGGGGAGGGGGGACAGATTGTACACGTGGCACTATGGCAATGGATGTTAGTCTAAATTTTCCTAGTGTTTGATGGGGAGTATGGTATTGTAATTAAGTTATGTGGTTTATGTTCTTTGGATTTTTATGTAACTTCAAAAAGGTCTCTGTAAATGAATATCTTATTTGCAGAACCACATCTCCTGCTGTCAAGTTCCGGAGCAGATTATGATACTAATCCTACTTAAATGGTTATGTAACCAATTAGTGGTAGGTGTTAGCTGCTCACTGCAGCCTTTGAAGAGTTTAGTATTCAAGAAATGTGTTGTAAAGGGAAAAGGTTGTATGGTTGAAGTTGTGGATTAGAATTTTGGTTACTTTCCTCTGCATATCTTTTTATAATTTTGAAGTATGAGATCTTCTCTTTCTTGCTAAATTCGTTGACTGACTGTAGCTGAAAATCAATATTGAATAAAAGAAGAGCCTGGAGTGGAAGGATGGATTCTCATTGCTTTACAAGACAATTAGTCACTGAAGGCACCAATATATTATTGATAGTATTGATAGATAGATTTTTCTGTGATAATAAAATAGGAACTATAAGTTTTGCGGAGTGAAAATACTGTGTGCTCAATTGTAAACAACTGAGCTTCTTTATTTTAGAAATAAACAGTGTAGGTTTCTTGTAGAGTAAAGTACAGTTATGTACTTTAAGACATAACTGGCCTTTTTAAGATCATAAAAGATATTTCATGAATGCTATGTCAGTAATTGATGTTGCATTTATCTTATTTGATGTTTGGAAGTAATTTGCTTAGAGGGTAAGCTTCTTAAGATTGGTTTACTGTTATATCTTGAAGAGATTCGTGGAGTAAATATTAAAACATCAGCATGCTACAAGTAAGGCTTTTATAAGCCTGTTCCTTTAAAGGAAGATTTGAGATTCTCATATTATCAGATGATTTACTTTAGTGGGTTTTGATCCTTTCTGTGCTGTAGAGTTTGAATATATTTCAACTGAGCATGAGACTAGAAAAGCTGTTCAACTTTAAGTCAGTTCTACGTTGAGGTAACTAACCCTGTCAAGTTGGCATTTCTTAAAAAAAAAAAAAAAAAAAAAAAAAAAAAGAAAAAAGAAAACAAAAAAAGAAAAAAAATGGGAACATGGGAACATTCACCAAAAACACACACACAAAAGAAAAAAACCAAAAAACCAAAACCCCCACAGCCAACCTCTAAATAACTTTAGCTTGTCTGTTCAAGTCAGATCCAAATACTTGAGGTTAACTTCTGCTCTTGCATCCATGAGTTCTGGGATCAAACTGAACTTTTTCTTGGTAAGACTGCTTGATTTCTCATTTTCTAATACAGTAGAGTCAGGCTTTGTTGTTTTTTTTAAACAGATCTTTGTTCATTTCATTATGTTGTATCAGAAATTAAAACCTAGTGAGCTAGTTTGTGCTAAACCTAAGTAGTTTTGAAGGTAGTGAGATGGAGCCTTCTGCTACCTGCAGGATGAGTGTGATTCAGATTGTAACTTGTGACTAGATGTGGTCACTGTTGTCCAGAGGTGGAATAGGTCTCAGATGTTTCAGAAGAGGAATGCAAAGAACTTCTAAGTTTTGGATTTGTTTCACAATTTTGTTTTTTATCTGTGTGATACACCCATCTGTGTTGCCTTACAAAATGTGTGCTCTGCCTTAGCAGTACAAGCAATTCAACTTTAATAGCTTTCGCTGGAAGAGATTAGAAGGAAAGATGTGGAAAAATCTATTTGCCTTCGAAAGATTTTGAGTGCTCTTTCATAACAAGTTACTTAATCTATTTGTTTACCCTGCATTAAATATTTATCTTACCTTCATAAAATATCTATTATGCTGTAATAAAATATCTGTTCAAAGGAGATGCATGGATTTTATAACATCACAATAGGACTGGAAGATACTTATCCATTTGCTGATCACTTCTGTTCCTTAGATATGTAAGTTTTAGCCTGCAAATTCTTTCTAGATCTTCAAATTAATAGAGCACATTGTAAGTTAGTGTATGTACACAAAAGTATATTTGCATTGTGAGACTCAACCTTACATATGTATATACGTTGAATATATCATGAGGAGTGTGGCTTGCAATCTAATGAAATTCTCTAGGCTATAAATTTTGATGCAAGCTGCTTTTTCAAGGTTCATGTCCCATATGTCACGTGTTCTGTAAACCTGCTTTCTCAAATGTTCCTTTCCCTAAAGAACCTCTCTGATTTGGACTTAATCTCAGTTTATCTGTCCCTTCAGTGACTGTCTTTAGGCTGAAAATACATCTGGGCTCTCCTCTCAGAAAATTCTTGGTCCTGATCTAGTTTAGTTACTCCCTTTGAATTAGTTAAAATCAGGAACAAAATACAGGAGAAGCGGAGAAGCAGCAGGCTGTGGTACAGGCAGCTGCATCTTGCAGTGGCTCAGCTATATAATTTTTTACTTCAAAGCTGTTTTGTATACCTTCCCTTCCATTTACCAATTGCTGTATCTCTGGAGTCCAACCTCAGCTATAGAGATTAAAAGAAGGGTAAAGTTCTGCACTAGAATTGATGCGCTTGTATTGGTTAACTGCATAAGTGATCAGGGTAGGTTTGTGTTTTTGTTTTGTTTTTATATCAGGGCTGTCATTCAGCAATTGTCAGCCCTGTGACACTACGGGCTCAAACAGGAATCATAAGCTTTCTGCTTCCCCACCACCCATCCCCATCTAATGCTCATCTACACTGCCTTTAACAGAAGTTACCCATCTGAGTTTTGTGCTTGATTTCACACTTATTGATTTCTTCCTTTCTTAGCAGTGTAGAGTTGCTTTCTGTGAAACACAAATTAAATTGATGTCAAATAAAATCCTGATAATGGGAAGGAGCTTTTAAAGTAATTTATTTAATTTCTTTGCTTGAGAGATCTGTTAATTCTTGGAACATCTCATAATAGGTTTTCTGTTTGTTTTTTTAATTCAAAAGAACTATCTTAGAACTCTGTTTTTGGTACTGTTGTAATACATCATGATGTTTGTTTTCTCAGGCAGTTACAGATTATAATTTCTAATGTATGATTCACATTAAGCAGAGAATTTACAGTACTCTGATTGGATATTGCCAAATGAAAATTGACTTGACTGGTACTGTAGGCTGCTGGTGTAGTAGCCTACTTGCTATATTTGTTCAGCTTTTTTGTAGGTTTGCTTAATTTAGCTTTTTGGGAGGGATATTCAACTGTTCTTATTTAATAACTAATCACTGGGAATGACTTAAAGACTGCCCCAAGACTGTACCACTGACAATGAGGATCATTATCAAAATGACACGCCAATTATGAATATGATTTTGTTGGCAGCACAAGTTGTCCTTGCAAAATGATAAATTTGGTTGTTCTTGTATGCTTTTTCCCTTGTTGAGAGTACCCCTATTTCTTTAAAAAGCTGAGTGCTTTTCCATTTTACAATAATTTCTTTACTTAGTTCTGGCTGATGTGATTACATTCAGTGCTAACTAGTAAATACTAGTTTGCAGTGGTCAGAAAAGAGTAGAGCTTAAAAGGAAACACAGGAAAAATAAACAACTGCAGATTTATAAATATTGAAATACAATTTTTTTCAGCATAATATCTAGAATGCAGTATGTCATATAGATCTATGATGCTGTTCTCAGCTAGATTGGCAGATTGTTTGCCATGTGGTTTGCTATCATTGAGAAAGAGGAAGCGAGCCCTGACTTCAAGCTGTCAGTCTGTGAAGGAAAGTGTAGAAACATCTAGTAGATAATATCCATCATTAACCACCCCACTTCAAGTGGGCTTTTACATCACCGTATTGTGCCCATACTGAAACACTTGGAGCTATTCACCTTTAAGCCCCCATCACCCTGATGGGGCCTGCGTAACCCAGACTGGTCTTTTACTCATGAGTCACAATGACATCCACATGAGAACTGCCAGCCAGGACAGCAAAGCCCAGCTAAGCATTACATTTCATAATTGGTCTCTATCTTATTCCAGTGTGGATAAAAGGAAACTGCCCTGTTAACAACAAAACCCCAATTCTTCAGTCTCTCGTAGAGGGCATAACTACATCCTGGCTTTTCAGGGAGCATCTGTGTCATCCAGGCTTTTGTGTAGCAGTGTCTGAGAGGCAAGAAAAGTTCTACCCACGGAGGCTCAGGATCCTGCTTAGACCAACCAGCTGATTCCTGATACCTCTGCCTGGCTTTCTGTAGAAGCAGGGCTCTTGTCTGCCAGATCCTGAGTCAGATCTGCTTGCATCATTAGGTACTGGTATTTTATGCATTTCTGTTGGATGGTATTAATATTTATGAAGTGCTTGCTATTCAGAAGTTAGGCAACATAGAACACCTTTGGGAGCGGCTGTTCTATTACTGCCTTACCTTATAGATGAGAAAGTAAATTGGCTTGCCAAAGGCCGTATGCAGTCTCTGAAGGAACCAGAAATATAACATGGATCCATCAAAGGATCCTTTTACCTGCATAGTAATACCTTTTTGCGTTAGACCTAATAGCAAGAATATTGGGGCCATGATATTGCTAAGAGCTGGAACCATTAAAAATTGATGCAGACACAAGTCATTTTTCAGGTGCAATTATCACATAGCAGCAACAGCAAGAAAGCACTGTGAAAACAGTTACTTTCTATTAGTAAATTAATGCCATAACCATGCCATCTGACTGCCTGCCAACTGAATTTTGTTTAATGTTGAATGAGCCAGAGGCAGAGATAGTAGGTCCTGTGCCAGTGCTGAAACCAGCTTGGTTCTGTAACTATCTTGAATTTTCTTTCAGTGGTTTTGTCCAAAATAGTGTGCCTGTGGCACTAGACCTACAAAATAAGACGTTTATGAGTATGATCCCACCTACACAGAGTGGGGAATTGATTTGCAGTATTTGTGTTGCTAGGCTTTGAGATGCTCACACAGAAAAAGAAAATAAGTCTGATCAGCAGAGAGAAAGCATTCCTTTTAAGTATTTCTCCCCTCTTTCCCTTTTCCACCCTTCCTCCCCTCCCCCCCCCCCCTAAAAAAAAAAGGGGGGGGGATAAATAATTTGATTTTTAAAAGACTTTTCATTCTTAAAAGTCCATCTTGGCCTGCTGGGTTAGTGTATGGTCATTTGCAGCTCTAGGTTAAATGTTAAAAGGCAGGAACATTTTACAGAAGGACTGCACGTGAAATATGAACTTTTCTTTAAAAAAAAAAAAATCCAAGACTACTCATTGCTATTCTCAAAACTGGCCTCGTTTTGTCATACTACTGCAGCAGATGTGGGACATCAGCAGTCTAAGTGGCGCCCTGCAGAAGCACCCTGTGAAATATTTCATCTGTAATGATGTATAATTGATATGTCTTCTCCTTAGTACTCTGTAATTGTATTATATATTAGGAAAGCATAGCTTTGCTGCACTGTTTCACAGTGCCTGATGTGTACCACATAGATGCGTTAGGAAGGATGAGGGTAGGAGGCATTTTACAGTGTGGTGCTTCCATAGGCTTGCATCAGTACAGCCTTGCCCAGGATCTACAGCCTGCATTAAATGTTAAGAAGTGCTATAAGTCAAGAATTGTTTGTTAGCTGCATTTATTTTTATGCAGCTTGCTTTTCAGTGTTCTTTCCATTGCTATTAATGGTCTCTATAAAAGCTGTGGATTAAATCTTTACCAAGAACTTGAGTGAGCACCAAAACACATGTAATCATAGTAGTTCTTGGAATTTGTTTTCTGACTTCTCTTATCTTGCAAATCCTTCTGCTATTTTATATGCTGCTTCAAAACTACTGATATGGCTTGTATTGCCAAATCAAGATGCAGGAAATAAACACAGATTGATGCTAGGGAGCTTAGTTGAGCCGAATGACACAGTGGCCACTGTGCAGATCTTAGTCTGGTGTCCAAGCTCTTGGGTATTGCAGATTGTTCTAGTGACTGTTTTAGAGTAGCTGGTCTTTTGTTGCTGACCACGACAGCAGCAAATTGTGAATTGCTTTGTCTGGCATGTGACAAGGTTTACTGCTCCTTGAGTCCAAAGCCCTGCTTTCTGGCACGCTCGCCCAAAGTGTATTGAAATATCACAGCTGATTTTGAACAGTCATCAAAACACAATTGCTGTTGGCGTGGACTCTGAGAAGGCAATATATAATGTAAGTAAAGGCAGTAGGTTGCCAATTTGCTAAATGTCAGGCAGTTTGAAACCCCTTTATTTGGGTATAGGAAATACAAATAACAAGACCTGTGACATATTAATACAGTTAAACAGAGATTGATAGATTGATGTTGGCATGCCTCTCAGCCACCAGCTGCCTCATAATGATTCTCCCAGCTGTGATATGAGAAGGAATGATTTCTAGTCTTTGTCTTTAATTTTAGAGTACTTATTTATTTATGTTTTGGCAATATTTTATTTAATAGCTTGTTAAATTATTCTTATCATTCCTACAGTCTTACATGGTTTTTGTGTGTGTTTTTTTTTTTTTTTTTTTTTTTACAAAAGGCAGGTGATAGGTCTGAGGTAGATATCTTAGAAATGACCACCGGTCAGTGATTGCAAATAGGAGATTGAGAGAGAGAACAGACTCTACAGATAGTTCTCTTTTTCTTTTAACCCTTGAAGAGGTCTGCAGTGGGTCAGTGTGTCAGAGTGAATTGTGACTGCTGATGAAAGGTCAGTGAAGCAGACAATGTGCTGATTTCCTCTATTTCCTTCACCATCGCTATATATCATGCACACTGGGACACAGTGCTGCCACCAGCCTGCTGGTATTATCTTGCAGTTACCATAGCCAGAAACACATGCTTGCCCTGCTAGTACGTCCTCTAGAAGGGTAGCAGAGCTGAGAGTTGCTGTGGGTGAGTCATCTGTTAGAAATGAGTTTTGTGCTGTTACTGCTAGATTATTATTAGGTGGGGATTCAGTGCAGCATGAAACTAATGTAGCAGTAACTTTCATAACTTGTAATTCTTTGATCCCTGTCTGTGTCCATACTCCTGCTCGCTGCCCTCTGAGTTGTCTATTTCCGAGCTGTTCAGGGAGAAGTCAATATTGCTGCTTGGATGAGAAGCAGCTGTGAAAGACATGGGTAGAGATGGGGAAGGAGTTGGTGCTGCATGTGTCCCATCTAGGAAAGGTGGAGGTGCTTCTTTTAGCTGCTGCTTCAAAGTCTCCAGTTCTCCAGCAGCAGCCAGGAGCAAGTTTGATTTTTTTTTTTTTTTCTAGTGTCCTGAGATGTACAGCAGATCACAGGGTATATGTGTGTGCTTGACTGTAGGCAAATGTTTGGTTACCAGTGGTTGTAGCTTGTCATGACTGTCAGTATGGTGTTTGCTGTTTCCTGGCCTTGGGCTTTTTCTCAGGTAAAGAAAGGACATGCAAAAAGTTCTTTGTGTGTGTGTGTGGAAATTTAGATTACCTATAATCTAAACTAATCTAAAGAACTAACTTTCTTGGTTTATTCAGAATTTGTTTTCTCTAAATCAGTGCTGGGGGGGGAAAAAAGGAGTCTTATTTTTCCATCTACTTAGAAATGTTCTTCCCTCCTGTGTTTAATCTGCGTTGCCTGAATATTTACTGGGTTTATTCTTGCATAATAATAAGAATTCATATGTGCTCTTGCTAGCTTGTAGGGTTTTGTGTATAGGTTTTTAACCTTGTAGTTATGTGTACTTAACTAATGAAAATGAAAGCTCTTAAATCTTAATGTCCCTCAAACCATCTTTGCCTTTGTTCCTGCCCTATCGCTGCTCTTACTCTTTTTTCCCCATCAGAGACAGAGTTAAGTCTTCCTCCAGTTTGTGCTCTTAGAGGGAATGGAATAATTCTTTCTGGAAGCTGTTCATAGCTATGGTTGTTCAGTCTTTGTTTTTGCTTGTCTTCTATTGCAGTAAAATGGTTTCTATTTTATATATATATTATATATATATAATAGAATTTATATGTATTATATATATTATATACCATACATTAATATATTATATATTTTACATACCATACTCTTGAGAATTAATACAGTACAGAGCAAGCTTTCAGAGGCTTGGAATGAAAGGCATGAGGCGTGTAAATTGAAACACCATAGGGCCTGATATATATATATATATACACACACATATATATATATATGTGTGTGTGTGTGTGTGTGTGTAAATATCTTATCCCTTATTAATGCTGTCACAGATCTCAGATGCTGAGCAGTGGTATCTGGAGGAATCCTAAGGTAAGTCATCCTCAGCTTTGAGGTGGGAATATGGGGGAGAAGGATGAGTAGGAAGGAAAGAAAAGCAACTGCACCCTTATTTTCTGTTGGTCAGCAGCTGACCGAAAATCCACCAGCTTATTCCCATCTAAGCCAGTAATGGATTTGTATGGTAAAAGATCTAAATTTGATTCTGAATGCAGTTCAAGATGTTGGACTACCACTTAAACAAGGGCAGAAGTGATTTAAAGGAAACGACTTTCCTGTTAACAGCTGAAGCTGGAAATCCATGTGCAGTTACCTGCCTGTGAATGAAAAGTTGTCTGGGGTCTTCATTTTGTGGGAAGATTAACTTCATAGTCAATGAACTCTCATCATGTGTTGCGAAACTCCTTGAATTTATCCTCAGTTTCATAACTAAGAAATCCTGGTAACTTTTTCATCCCTTAGGGTGTTGCTCTTAATTCAGCATATTGAGTTAAAATAACTGTCTTCTGGATTTTACTTACCTTCCAAATTCCTGTTCATCCCTTTGCAATATTTTTTTTTCAGTTTTATTATTTCAGTGTAAACTCATGAATTTTGTGCAATGTGTCAGGAATCCTAGGTTAAAGACTTAAGATGCTTCAATTCAAGGCATGTTGGGTCCCACTCCAGTGTTTTGGTTTTTTGGGGGGGAGGGGAGGGAGGAGAAGGGGGAGGGGGAAAAGCAAGACAGTTGTGCTCCAAGGTAGAGATGATTTACACAAATGGGTACTGGAATGGGTATGAGAAGACTGCCTGGAGTGGAGAAGAGGCAAGCCTTCCTGTTGAATGATAGTTATGTTCTCTAGTCTGGAGTCCTTTGTAGCACTTCTGGAATTGAGACTAACTGGTAATAGGGTTGTCTTTGTGCTTTGACAGGTTGGTTAAAAAAGGGTGAGAAAAGGTCTAAATGGAAATATAAAAATGAAAATGTATATTTAGAGATTCAGGAAGACAAATCTATCGAATGGAGAACTAAGAGTTACTGTGATCACCCCCTAGCTGTCTGAGAAATGTTTGGAGGAGCCAGGTGGATCAGAGGTTGCATGGTGCCAAAGCTGCTGATGTTGAGTCTGAAACAGTTACCCTCAGGTGCTTTCACTGCCTTCTTGATTTTGTTTCATCCCTTTACTAGCTCCTATTGATATGCATCCAGTCCAGTGAACAGTGAGTTCGTTGCCTGCTTCCCCTGGATGTGTAGGAACTTTTCTCAGTCGTCGTTGTTTTCTCTGGGAGAAAGGAATACTTGCCAGGAATGGTGCATAACTATAGGACCTGTCCAAAGCAGTTTCATATCAATTTCCATTTTTCATTAGTTTTCTTCCTTGCCTTTCCAAAGAGGTGTGTATTTGACTTAACTTCAAGACATGTTTTAATGCATTTTGAAATGCAAGTAAATGCCTCTGAAACCTGTGTATATAGTCAATTGGCTTTAATGGTTTGGATCAGGTCCTGGTGAATATTTGCTTTCCTGCCTTCTTTCTGAACTGTCATTTTAGGTATTTACTCTCCTTTAAAACTGGGAACGAAATCTAGCTTTCTGGCTCTTTTAATCAGCTTCTCATAGGTAGATGTTTCTGTTAGTGAACCCAAGGGAGAATCGTATTGGTAAATAACAATTCAATTAAGTTTATAGTCTAAGTTCCTAGGCAGTGTGACAATAAAGCTAAACCCATTAAAAACATCAAACAAATAAAACACTGAAGATAAAAACTACACAGATAACCAGCATTAAATCATGAGTTTCTATTCAGTTTTTTTTTTTTTCCAAAATAAAAATGTTTAATTCTATTAAAAATATGCTAAGTCTTGAGCAAATGTTGGGTTCTGAAAGAGTGATACAAGAAGCAGAGTCCAAGGTACAGCCAGGATCTCTGATGTCTGGAAAACAAATTCATTAGAGGGTGCCCTATGCGTAACCTGAAGGGCTTTCAAATAAATTAATTTACTTATTCATAATTAAAGTACTATAAGTTCCCAGCCTCTGGTTGACTCAGCAGGGTCAGGGCTGAGAAATTTACTGGAGACAATACAAACAATGAATTATCAGTAATTCTTCCACATTTATCTAGAACATTTTCAAATCTTTTTAAATCAACAAAAACTATGTGCATTGCCTCAAATGTAGAAATTTGTATGGTAAGTGATGTTTCCTTCCATATTTTGTGGAGGGCTGCTGCTGCTGCAAAAGGAAGAGAAGTAGAGCCCTTCAGCAGGTATGCTATTTTTTATGGAAGACAAAAAGAGGGAAAAGTAACACTAATGCAATGCTGCTTATTACCTATAGACAGCTATCCAAAAATACTAGGCTCTTCCATGTTACAAGCATCTGCCAAAGAGGCATACAGCAGTAAGCTTTTAAGAAGCTCTGGAGTGGTGACAGCTCAAGGAAATGTGTCAACTAGCTGGATGTGTACTTCCCTAATTATTTTCGACAGCAATGAAAGCTGTGCATTCTAGTCTGCCTGCCTGTCTTAACAGTCAGACTAGAGCATTATCAGGCAATCAAAGCACATGGCCAAATTCTGAAGTGGGGGGTGGGGGGAAACCTCAGATATCAGTTTTAACGTCGTGTGTGTTGCTTGTTTGCAATCTTCAATGGATTGAAGCTGTCTGAGATTTGAAAATGTATTTTGAATATTCTTTCATGATATTTACTTCTCTTTGGAGCTAAATAAACTGTTAAGAATCAGAGACCTTCCTAGAGAATGCTTATTGTTTTCACATACAGATTGAAATCCTTAAAAGGCCCTTGGTGAAAGCAGTTCTTGGGGGAATAAGCTCTAGGTTCTCAAGCAGCTAAACGTGTTCTCTCAGAATGTTTACAGAGATGGGCAAATAAACTGCTCGGTACCTGCAGGAAATTTAGGATATGCTCATTCTGTTCTTCAGTGTTACCACATGCAATCACAAGGTTGTTTGCCACTGAATAAATATTCTCCCTTCTGCCCTTGATGGATGGCCATGTATCTGATTCTTCAAAACATGCTGCTAATCCCCTGGTGCTCACGCCGAGGCCAAGGGAAATACTGTGAAGCTACCCTAATGAGGATCATTCTTCCTGAAGAAAATTGTCTAAGGGGAGAGATGTACAACTTCTGGTTAAAAGATATTTTAAAAAATCACGTACTGGCTCTTGTACTTCTGTAATCTGGTAAAGATTTACAAAAATGAGAATAAAGTGTGTTTTAGGACTTGATATACCTTTTTTTTTTTACTTTCAGGTGCTATTTACAGTGTTATTTGCTTTAAAAGTTTTAGATTTCAACCCAAATAAGCAGAGGATTAACACAGTAAAAAGAATATTCAATAACTGAATCTGGTATCATTCCAGGACAATATATCTAGCTCTACAGGCAGATTTCACTGAAGGTGAAAGGTGGAGAGGGTAAGCCAGTGGCAAACAGCTAAGTAGTGAAATCATGGGAGAGCTGACAGCTATGACTCTGAAGGTCATTACTGTGATACTGTCGTTATCTGGGCAAGATTAAATTAAGTACAGAACTAATTAATTTGTCCTTTCCAGAAATTCTTCTGGTAAATATCAAAAATATACTTCTCTGTTTTGATTATTGGAGCTTGTTGTTCAATAAAGGATACATGTGCTCTTGGAGTACAGTGAATTAAAAGGAAGCATCTAGAAATGAGCGGTGTAGGAGTATTTCATGGCCCTCAGGTTTACACATCAGTTAAGCTGAAATGGGTAGAGATGCAAGGAGTCTGATATGGTGTCTGGTTGGATCTTTGCTCTTTCAAGAGTGGGAATAACTATTCCAGCCACTACTGCCAAAGCTGTGTTTGTCATCTCAAACATCCTTTCAGTGCATCCTTTCTTACTTATTTGCTGTACTTCAGGTACTTTGAAAATACCTATTTTCAGAATATGTTGGTAAAGTGTACTTCTGTCATCTACCTTCTCAACTGTTGCTTTTCAGTCATCTTATTGTGGTTCTTTTATGAATACCTAGTATTTTTATGTTCTTCTTATGCCTGTCACTTAAATTTGATTGCTTTCTGCACTTTCCTTTTTTTTATGTTGGCCTTTTCCAAGTGTTGCTACTTCCATTGCTTGAATATTTGCCAGAGGCGTAGTTGAATTTATCTTTGAACAATTTCAATTTCCTTTCTTTGGCTTTCCCTCCGTTGCTTTATTCCTGTTTGTGTTTCTGTCAGATTTCTTTTACCTGTCCTCAGTGTGCTGTGCTGAAATTCAGCATCTTTATTTATCCCCGTTCTGGCCTCAGCTTATTTATGGATACAAACACAGCTGTATTACAGGTGTATCTGAAAGTTACCTCATGTGGAATTTTCAGGATTTGAACCCAATTCACTTTCTTAGAAGGTGCCTTGTGGCTTACAAATACCCAAGCTCCTCCTGTAGTCAGTACCTGATTGGTAGCTGAGGTGAGTTGTTTTTGTCTCCCTTTTCTCTCATGTTTTCCATGTTTTGTGAAAATCTCTGCTATCAACTTAAGTTCTTCTGCAAGACCCGAACTGAAATTTGCATTTATATTTTTCTCTGGATGCTTTTTTTCTATACTGCAGCAGGAGTTCTTACACAGGTGTGGATGTTCTGAATAAGAAGCATTAGTGGACATGACTGTATATAGAAGAGGAAGAGGGATGGCTTCTCTGAGATGACTGACTGAGGAATAGAATGGGAAGAGAGGAAGCAGCAGGGGGGAGCAGAGAAGTCCTTTAAGAATGGGTCAGATTTATCTTCTCAGAAGAGAATGCCCTGGATGCCCATCAGGGTTATTGTGCTGAGCTGGCTAGGATGATTGTTGATTGTCACTACAAGAGCATATCTGAAGTTCACATACCTTCTATCCTTCATTTGTGTCAGTTCTTCTCTTGCCTCAGTGTTCATTTTTCTGTGTTCTTTTTGAGGTTTCTCAGTGCTCAAATTTCATTAAGTTTCCCTGACTTCATTGGAAAATCAAAACATAAGTCCTTCAGTGGGGAGGACCATTCTGTTCTCTCTCCTCCAGGGGTTTGAAGGGTGAGCTTAAAGGCAGTCCCCTGCTTTTAAATGGTCCTGTCTTCCCGGCTGGTAGTATGTGGTCTGTTAAAACAGATACAGAAGAACATCAAGCCTTAGTTTCAGCTTGTAATTCTCTCAAAGGAGAGTTGAAGAAAGAAGGGGAGAAGAAAACAACCATCTTTGCTTTAAAGCAGTAGTATCCCCCCAGCCCTCCTACTCTTTGAACCTCTGCTCACCATCTATGTGAAAACCATAGGTAGAGCACAAAGTGGCAGTCTGGCTCCCAACAAGAGCAGTTTTATTCTCAGGGTTCTGATGCTATGATGTGGGCTTTGTGTACTTTCATAATGTTTCCTTTGAGGGGGGAAGTTAGACAGTAGTTAATCACACTCCGTACTGTGAAATTGCAAAAACTTTATGTAATTTCATGCTCTTAAACAGACCTGTCTGTTCTGACCTTGAGAGAGATGGGTGATGACTATGGTGGGGATAGTTGTGAGGAGGGGAAAAAATAATGCAAAACCACTCCATCACTGTATCTCCCTTATGCCCCTCTCCTGCAATAAAAGCCACTAGCAGCTGCAGCTAATATCCAGTTCAGTGGCTGACAAATGCAAAACTGAAGCCTGTATGCCCTTAGCACACTAGGAAATGTATCTGGTGTCTTAAGGGACTCCTTGCAGCTCCTCTGACCTGAAGTATACTCTCTCTGAGCCATAGGACCTAAATGCTAATTGGTCATAAGTGTTCAGGCCATTTGTGCTCTTAAGAAAAATGCATCCCCCCAAAGTATGTATTACTCTTCTTTCAGTTTACCCCATTCAACTCTAAACAATGTTCTTTGCTAAATATTTGCGAAGTGTTTAATGCATTGGAATTGCAGTCCTTAATTGTTAGATGTTCTCACCTGATTACAAGCAACTTCAGTGTTTTGGTTTTTTTTCTTCCAATCTGTACCAACACTAGGAATGTTACCTTAAGCTCCTTAAAAATAACAACAAACTTTTTAGTTTTTCCCCTTCTTGTATACAGAGAATAAAATTCTACAGTGGTTCATACATTTGTTCTGGAACAGCGAGGCACTTGTTCGTATGCTTGAGTGTATCTGTAGCCTTTAAATAAAACTGCTTGTATGCCAAGTGCAAGTCTTCTCTGTCCTGGTGCACTGGACCTGTAAGAGTGAACTTGTGTTTAATTCATAGTCTTGATCAGTTTGAAAACAGACGTGACAAATAGCAATGAAACTCAGCCTTAGTCACTTAGTCATTCTCATTAAGTCTAGGAAGGATAACAAGAAAAAGGCGCTTATCCTCTGCCGGAAATCTTGAAGATGTGAGAGCAGTCCCAGCAGTGATCAGAATGAATTAGTTAAGATACATATGGGTGGTTTTTAGTAGGTTTTAAATATCTTAGATGTTTAAATGATTTTTATATTGAAAATGGAAACATGCTTCTGATCCAGGTGGCTCTGGGGTCTTTACAGGTGTTCATATTTGTAATGATCTTTAATAAATTTGGGGGAACATACATAATCATAATCTCTTTGCTGGGAGTTCTTATTTCCTGACCTAGCATGATGTCATGGCATTTTCCTTAAGCTTTTACTGACATGAATGAAAGCAGAAGATGCCTGGCTCCTTGGAGAGATGCTCATAGGAGACTTCCTAAAAACAGCATTGCTGCATTGTTACATAACTTCAGACAAATATATATATATATTTATATTTCTTAATACATTGTTTTTTGTAATTCATGGTTAGTAGCATCTCTCTGTAGATTTTCCTCCTTGAGCTTCTCCCACTTGTTTTGCTGATCTAATGCTCACTTCGTAAGTATTAATTTAAAGTTTTCTTTAGGGTACTGTTCACTGTGTGCAGTAACTACGTCTGAATTCTGAAGTTTATGCATTAAAGTAGTTGAAGACTGAATTCAGCTACCTTTTAAGTGATATTTTGAGGAAGATTAACTGACTTTCAGAGCACTTGAGAAAGCATATAAACATTAGTTAAAATTTCAAGTGGATTTCATTTATCTGACTGTTGGAGAGCTTCCTTTAGTGAGTAATCAAAAGGGTAATAATCAGTATCAATGGAAAACCATCTGTTTGTTGATCAGCTAATGTACACTTTCCATCTCCAGGTGGTAGTACATGTTGCACAGTATTCATGGGAACTCAGTGCATGAATTGCTACTGATTGCAGTCCTTCAGTATTTGTCCTTATAAATCTCCTAACCTTTGGAAAGAAGATTATTCTCTGTAATGTTGTTGATATTGAAGAAAATGAAAACCAAGAATCCTTGATCTTGTTTCAGCATGTATATGCAATTTGGGAGTAGTCCTCTTGTCATGGGATGAGAACTACACCACATATAGTATTTCCATATCTGACAGGACTTTAGTCTTTTTTAACAGTAGGAACAAGGGAGGGTAGTAATACCACTGTCAGCCTGATCTGAAGTTATTAACTTAAATATTGTTGATTCCTAAGGGCTGCTTCCCTTAGATATATTTTAGATACCTTGGAAATATGTAGGAGAGAAAGCTTCCTACTGTGACAAGCTTAATAACCATATGCTGGATTTGTTAAAGCTTCATTGATCAAAGAATTACGAAATGACCACAATGAGAAGTGAATGCGTAAGTGTATCTCAAGGTTGAACTGGTGCTGCAGTTACTGAATGGGCTGGAGAACATCTCTCAGTGGGAAGAGCAAAGGGAAGAGTACATCTAGATGGTGAATATAGGTAATCTGAAGAGCATTTTAATCTTCAACCTAATCTGCACTCAAGCACAGATCCAGGCTTTGTAGAGCTGTTTTGTATAATATTGCTCTAGAGACCTTTGTAGGAAGTATCTCCCAGTCTAGTTCTAATCTGGAGCAGTTACTTTACTTTTAATGTTATGACTCTTTTTGGGATAGTTGCCATCTTAGGTCAGTTTCTGAAATGAACCAGAAGTTGACAAAAAAATGTACTCAATTTGTCAGTCCAGGGTTGGAGAAAATTTATTGTCTAATTTCATGATTGAAAAAGTGATTCTGAATGCGTGGATTCATGGCCTTCTTGTTAGCAAAAATAAAATCTGTGCTATTGTTAAGTGGCACTTTATTTTTTCATTTTAAATAGTATTTGTTTTTGTACTTAAATGAACTGAGATACGCTTGTATCTGTCGAGATTTAATTCTTTAAAATAACTGTCTCCTCACAAGTTGTGATTAATTAAGATTTCGAATGGCAATTTGTACTGATCTCCATATGGAAAATTATTTTGAAATTGAGAGTATGTTCCTGTTTGTGTCTTCTGAAGCTTAATGCAAATGCTATCATGTTGAAGAACATGTGTATTCTGCTTTCTTTGATCCTCATCTATTACTGCATTTAGTTTTAATTGTAATTAATTGTAAACCACTTTTATTTGCCTTTGAAATGAATTTATTCTGCTCTTAGGTAAGTAATTCATTGTTGCTTTAAGCAGCAACACTGCTTACGGTTCAGTGTGCCTCCAACTTAGCTGGCAAATAAAACATGAAAGTTTTCCTCTACCCTGGTAATAAGGCTTGTTATGAGGATTTCTGTTAATTGAGTGAGATGCAAGTTTTAAGAGCTTATTTGGGGAGGGAGATGATGGACTCCAGAATGTGTGGATACCCTGCGGTTCAGGAAATCTGCTCAGGAGGACTTTTGAATTGAAAGTCAACATGTCTCGTCTGCACCAGCGTTACTGAAGTGTTTGCACTGACATGCTCAGCATTAATTTAGCAGATTTAAATTAAAATGGAGGAATTAGTGTTTAAAAGCTATATTTAGTGAACAAACTGCTTTAGAAGAGGTGAATGCTCTTTCAATCTTGATGAGGCAATTTTAACACAGTTTAAAAAGAGGTCAGCTAAATTTCCACATACGTTACAGGACACAGTGTATTTGAAGAAGACGGATTAGTGCTGGAAATCTGTTGGGAGGAGGACCATAAAACTTTGTGTAATTTGAAGCTCTAAATTTAGGGCACTCTAATTAAAACTGACTGTGCTTCCAAAAATAGCAATTGTCTTAAGTCTGATTGTATGCTAAAATTATGCTGTTTTACCTCTGGTAGGCTGGATTTTTTTTTTTTTTTTTTTTAGCTAAGCAGTTCTTTGGCTGACTTGTCCTCATATCTTAAATAATATTTATATTTTTTTGACCGAACTTTTTTTCCCCATGAAACTGCAGTAAGATCTAGTTTTCGTGCAGCTCTCACACAGTAACACCACCTGTTTTATGATGTTGCCCTACAATATCAGAGCTGGATGTCTGTGGCGTGGCAGTAGGGACTTAACCTTCCCACAGTATTGTGTCATGTTGTTGCTGTTGGGACAGGTGGCAGCAGAGGGGCAGTCTGACACAACTGCATCTGGAAGTGTGAGTGGAGCAAAGCTTTGGAATTGAAAACCTCCAGATGGAAAAAATGGCACCTACGGACATAGATTTCCATTTGCTGAATGCTTATGGGACAAAACAGTGGTTGTGAGCACAGTCAAAGATGGAGTGCGTGGCCAATATTTTCCTTGCAACAATGCTGGCACAGCGGCTTTGAAACAGAAGGTCCCCTCTGCTGGTTCAGACTTTCGCAAGTGTGGCACGCAAACTCAATTTCATGGTTGCTGAAAGTGCATACCTAACGCTGGTGACTGTGTTGAATAAATGGTTTATTGTTTTGTTGTTATTATTAGTTATGTAGCCAAGAATTTTCTCTGTCAAATAGTGTTATTGTGTTCTTGGCATCTGTTCTAGTTTCTGTGGAAATAAACAGGAGGCATTACTTTTGGAGCAACCAATGTATGAACTTAAAATATCAGAGTATCTCAAACTGGATGATATATGAAGGGAAGAGGGGAAAAAAGGCAAAAGCTTGTGTCAGTGCTACAGTGTATATAGATCTGAAAATGTGATGCGTCGTCTAAAAAGATTAGTAAATTATTGTAGGTATCACACCCCTGAATTCTTCAGTGAAGTTGTATATTCAGCAATAGATTTTTCCATGAAGTAGCTTGTTCTATTTGTTTGGAGACCAGTTTTTATTTCTGTAGTCCCACCTGGAAACAAAACAATCTATTTTTTGTAGGTACCAGTAATACAAGATCTTATAAATGTTACTATTGATAATGCAGCATGCAGTGGAACACCATCTCTGATATTTATAAGAGGGTGGGGTCACAGAGTTCATGTTAAATGGGACTTTTACATTAACTTAAACAAGTGCTTGTGTGCTCTGGATTCTTTTTCTCATCAGTGGCTTTGGGTGAGAGGAACCCAGAACTGTTCTGGTAATTTAAGTGTGCATTGGTTTGGATGGTTTTAAAAATACTCTTTATCATATTTAAGCCCATGGGTTATTGGACTTTCTGAAATAAGCATTTCGGTCATGTGGTTTGCTGGGATATTTTCACTTCTAGAATGAAGAACATGATTTTGCTAAAATGAAAGTAGAAGCATGAGGTAAAACTAAGCAGCAGAAAAAAAAAATTAGTTTGAAAACAAACAAAAAAAGCAACAAAATAAGACTGGACAGTTTTTTATTGGTCATGACAGCTCTTAATGCAAATGGAGAAACGCCATAATTTGAATAATGTAAGATACTGGAGAGGAACTCAAGTATAGCCTGTTGATTAGCTTCCTCAATTGTCCAGCAGTACTGCCTGTTTTTCCACTTCTTAATTATATTTCGATATCATCCCACTTGGATTTGTTTCTTCTTTAAACTTTACTGTTTAACTTCACTTTTAAAAATCTTGTAGTTAGTTGCATATTTTCTGACAGATTGAACTTGAGCTTGTTTGGTGGTGTTTTCTTTTTTTTTTACCTATTCCATGTAGAGGATGTTTCACATTTGTCCAAACAGCAATGAAAATTTAATCCCATGATTCATGTACTTTATATCAAATGTAGGTGTGCTTTTGAGGGGAGACACCATTCTAGAACAAAGTGATCTACATATAAGTGCCCTGTTTTTTTTACCTGTTGATTAGTGCTTCTAAAAACTGTAATTTTTTTATACTTAATAATATATAAATATTTTTATTTATTTTACTGACCTCCCAGCCCTGATGAAATGTGTTTCTTTCCTAGAGATAGTAAGGCTGCTATGCAGGAGGGAGGCAAATACTTGCTGTAACCTTGTGATGGGAAGATTTTGTAGCAAAGACTGCACATTTAAAAAGAAGGAGAATACAAGTTTGGGTGTTTCTTTTTCTGCTTGCGAATCGTAATTCTCTTGGTATGTTAGATGTGCTCAGAGCCTAATGCAATTAGAAAGCTCAGCCTGGAGATGACTAGTATAATGCAAAACAGTGCTTATCTAACCTCTTCAGCTCTCTGCACAAGCAGAAATTTGATTTCTTTTATGAATCTTCCTTTTCTTGTTTTACTCAAGGCATATGGAGTGTGTAAAACTTGGAAGTGTTCCTTCACCTCCCTTAATGGTATCCTACTCTCCATTTGCTGCTTACAATATACTTACTGCAGCACTAAGACAATACAGAACTATGCAATGATTTCTTCACCTGTGTAACTGTACCCCATGATTCTTCCACCTTGCAAAATGGTGCACTTGATTTTTCAGTTCTTGTCTACAATATTCCAAGAAACTTTACTTGATTTTTTTTTTTCTGAAACTAATGAAATTACTTCAGAGTTGGCAGATATCAATTGAATGTGGAATTATTTAGCAATCCATTGTTTCATAAACATCAATCAAATTTTTAAATGTTTCAGTTAATAACTTTACCAGGAGTTCCTGTATAAAACCGTTTTGCAGTGATCTATAATTCTTGTCTATAATATAAACCAGGAGACTTTTATATACAGTTTTGACTTTGATAGATAGTCTTAACTGCCTCAGGTAGGCCTACAAAAGCTGTACCTTGAAGAGGTGATGCTCTATTCTATGCTGAAATATCACAATCAGTAAAAATATTGTGGCTTCTCTTAAAATGTGAAACAATAGAATTATGGTGTTGGTAATAAATACCGTTGCTTAAAAATTCTCTTGTTTATTTTTTTTAAACTTGAGTGTAGCTGCTGCTTTTAATGTTGCAATGGTAGAGCTTAATGCCATAGTCCATAGCAGTATGCTTTGTGTATTTTGGAAATGTTGAGGAATAATTCTAGAAGGTCTGTGCTTTTGCTAATCACCAAGTTCACGTGCCCAACTTCAATGTATTTAGGAAAATAAAATGAACTTCCTGATACGATGAAAGATAGCGATTTGTTGATATAATTTAGTGCAAAGATTTGGTAAGTTCTGTAATCTGGAATGTGCAAAAACACTAGGAAATGCCTTGGAGCTAAATGATAGGGTTGTTCTGATCGGTGTGTACATCCTGCACAGAAAATGACAAATAATGGATAAAACCAGCCACAGTACAACTTAAGGCAGTTTATTATGCAAAAATACCTAAATGTTATCCTACAGGAAAGGAATGATAGCTTAAAGCAACTCTGAGCTGCAGATTTCTTTTCTTAAGTTTCTCTGTAAAGTGGGACAGTAAATGTACAAAGGATGTCGCTGCTTTGGGACCTATTTTTAACCATCATTTTGACATGGGGCATTTTTCTAATTAAAAATGAAGGAAGCTAGAAGAGTAAAATTAAGTTTGGAGTTTTAAAGAAATCTACTGTGAAACTGGCAGCTGTGCATGGTGTGAAATGTCTTCTGAAATAAATTCTTAACTTGTTGAATTCCCTATGAACTAGCATCTGCTTTTTTTTTTTTCCTATCAAGCATGATAGTGCAAAAAGAAAAGCAGCTTTCACAGAGCATTGCTTTTATGAATATCCCCTTTGGTCTAATGAATAAGTAATATGCCATCTTGTAAAGCTATATCCCATTCATAATGCATTCATATTATGGTAACACTGTAAATTGAGAAGTGTGTTTTTTCTTGTTATGTCTAGCTAGGGTTGTCCCGTAAGAATTAACTGATAATCCTGTGTATCAGGTTTCATTCATTTAGTAAAGTGACTGTCTGGCAGAATTGCATGCTTTTTAGGATCCTGTACCTTGTCATTACATATATTATGGTATGAGAGGAGAGTTCTTTACTGGCGTGCTGTACTATGACCAATTTAAATATTAGCCTGGGCAGTGTTTTGTGTAAAGCTACGAAGAAAAGAACTTGAAAAATTATAAAACCTATGGGCAGACCATTTTGAAATTACAATTTGAGATGAAATGAATGTGTGAACTGGTGAAAGCAATGACAAATTGTAATTTGAACGGGAGAACACGGTCATCTTGAAGTAATGCAGACTGTCAAATTCTGCCATTACTGATGAAGTTTATTCATCGATATCATGAAGCCAGGTCAAATACAGTTTGACATAGGGCATTTTTCTAATTAAACATGAAGTGCAATTGGGACAGATAAGTATTCTGTCACTCTCAAATCTGAACTCTGCTTAAAAACGGCAGTGCTAAATGTATTTTGAAAAATGGGTAGCAGAAATGCACTATCCTTTTACTTCAACATTTATGCAGTTTACGTAAGGCTGTGTTCGTTTTTATTTATTCCTAATTCGTTATACTGAATAGCTTACTATAGAAATACGGTGCTGCTTCTCTAGTCTGATGCTTTGTCTTGCCTTCCTTATAGATTATTTTACTCTGTTTTAAGGCTATGTGTTGTTCCATTCCTTCCAGTTTTCTGAAAATCTGGCAGAGTTCATTTCTGGGGCAGGAATCCTTAAATTACTGTGGAAAATTGTGCATCTCCCTAATTGAAACGAATCTTCCTGTTGTACAGAAACACAGTGTGAAAAAATCTTTCTTGAAAATTCTCTTGAGTACATGGTTTTACCTCATTCTCAAGTCCTCCCATTAAGTGCTACTGAAAAATGATTTTTTAAAGCTATTGGTCATTATCCAAGAAAGTCAACATACCCTTTCTTCTTCAGGTAGAAAAAGGTTATAGTACAATTATCACTTAAAAATTTTATTTTTTTAGTAAGTAACTTTACTGCTATTGAGGGACACATTCCCTTCAGTTTTTCGTTATCTGAGAGTGCACTGTCTAGTGGTCTGACTCTGCAGCGTATAGCTATGCTGCCCGTAAAACTAAGGGAATTAATTCTGCTTCTGTAGCATTTAGAAATGAATAACTTGGCATAATCTTTCATGATGATGACTCCCTTTTTTTTAAGAGGAAAGGAGAATTGTGATAAACTAGCAACCTTCCTTTCCTAGTGATCTTAGTGAACTGTTTTGAAATACTGCTTTCCTTTCAAGGCTGCTAGCAAAGGAAAGCATAATAATGACGTGGAAAAGCAAATAGTTTTAATGTTTCTAGTTATAGATGATTGATATGTGGTAATTTTGGACACCATTGTGGGTGTTGCTGCTGCTAAACAGCAATACCAAGTAGAAAAGGTATTCAGGAAGAACATGCAGAATGAAGATATATAGAGTCAACTTGCTTGTTTTAAATTGAGATAATGAAAGAAAGTGAAGATGCAGTGTATAGGCATGGGGAAGGGTGGCTGGGAAGGTGCCCAACAAAATGGGAATGCTGGTTGACAGTGGACTGAACATGCACCAGCTGTGTGGCCAAGAAGGCCAGTGGCATGTGGGTCTGCATCAGAAATAGTGCGCGTGAGGGAAGTTATTGTCTCTTGGTAGGCAGGACTGCTGAGACACGTCTTGAACTGTGTGTTCAGGTTTGAGCCCCTCACAACAGGAAGGGTATTGAATTGCTTGAATGTGTGCAGAGAACAGGAATAAGGCTGATGAAGGGATTAGAAAACAGAAATTATGAGGAGCATATGGAGGAAATGGGAATTGTTAATCTCAAGGAGGCTGAGGGGAGAGATCATTGCAATTTACTACTGCCTGAAAGGAGGTTGTGGAGAGGAAGTTTTTGGTTTCTTTTCTCAGGTGTCAAGTTATAGGATGTGAGGAAACCATCTCAAGCCATGCCCAGGGAAGTTTAGATCAGAGATTCAGAAAAAAATATTTTTCAACTTGTTCTGGTTTGAGCCAAAACAGTATGTTAACAGTGCACAGATGTTCTGATTGTTGCTGAGTGAGGGGAGCGCACCTGTGGTCCCTTATAGTGCTGCAGAAGTTGGGCTGGGGCCAGTACAGGTGCTTTAATGAGGCCAGGGTTCCTCCTTAATCTGATACCACCAGGAAGACCATAAAGCTGTGGGACTTAGCCAGGAGTGGGATGCCGTTTGGGGACTGCTGTGTGTCGGTCAGGAGGGGTGAGTCCTTTGCGTCGGGTGGTGAATGAGTGCATTGTGGCTGTATACATTTTCACTGTATTTTTGTTTCTGTTTCTCCTCTTCAGTCTTAGTAAATAGTTCTTATCTCAACACAGAAGTTCTATTTTGTTTCCAGTACTCTCCTTCATCGCATTTTGAGGGGAGTGAGCAAGTGGCAGAGCGGCTGCTGGGCTGCACCATAACACGATGCTTGATTGTCCTTTTGGTGCAGGCTGCTCAGGAGCAGTGGTGAAGGCCCCATTTCTGGAGGAATTTAATGTGTGTGTGAATAAGGGAGAGGGTTTAGTGGGACTTCAATAGATCATACTGATTTTTGGACTTGGCGGTCTTGAACATCTTTTCTGACTTAGATGTTTCTACGATTCTTCTATGATGTTCTGTGGTTAAATGAGACAGCTCTTTTTGTGAAATGGGGAGATGGTTGTTGTGACTAGAATTGCTAACAGTGAAATATAACAAATTGTCCACTAATTCTAGTGAAAATATTTCACAATAATTTCTTTTGTAACTCATGTCAAAGCCAGTTCTGTGAGAATTGTTAGTCTGAGAGGCTGCTCACTTCACCCTGAATGAGGAATTCAGGATGTTGCTTGACTGTGCGACTAAGTTGATTAGCCTATTTTGCAAAGGCAGGTGTGGAACTAAATGGTGAAATGATCAGTAAAGTATTAGCAAATATTTCTAGTGTCATCTATCTTTGCTTAGTCTCTTGCCCTGATGGGAATAGCTGAAGCACAAGCTTAAGTACATAGATCAGAAGAACACTTTCTTAGAGCTAGAGCTAGACTTGAGATTTTTTTGGTGGATTGTCTTTACTGAGGCAAAAGGGAAAGGAAGTCTTCTGAAACCCCCAAGTTGAGGGACTTCCTGTTCTCTCAAGGGAAGATTGTTTTCCTCACCAAAACATGAATCATCCACAACAAATCCATCTATTCATTCATATACTCAGTAGAATCAGGGATGTATTAATATTGAGCCTGTTAATAAAGTTTCAGCTGGGTGTTTAAATTGATCTGATTGTTTGCCTTTATTCACCTGTGTATCCTAATCAATTTAAGGTGTTTTAATAAGTCACCTGTTGTGCTGGTCTTAAGCCAAACCAGTCTAAAGCCACAGTCTGAAGGTGCTGAAAAAATCTCAGAAATGCATTCCTTCCATTCTCTCAAACAGAGTTTTTGAAATCTGGTTTTCCCTTTGTACTCAGTAAGGTAACTTCTCTGTCTTCCTTGAGAGATAACCAGAATATGTCTGATATAGGCCAGATGAATTACAGATTAAAAGTCCTGGGAATTCTCAAAATTCATTCTACTTATACCTGGGCAAGGAAATAAAGTGATGGAAATAATGAAGACTATATATTTTGATTAGTGATGATGTGAGTGAAGAGGAAGTGGTTTTACCAAACTGCATTCTATTTGCCTTAATTACAGTGAGCTGTGATAATTTAAATATATTAGAATAAGCTGTCAAAACAAAATAAAACCTACTTGCATCTCCAGTGAAACAGAAATATCTTTTGAAATGCTGAATTAAACCATGTTTCAGAAAGTAGCGTATTGTACTTTTTCAAAACAAAGTCAACAATATTTTAAAATAAAATGCATAATAATAAAATAAATGCATCCACTTAACAGAGGAAGGTCATGCTTAACCAATCTGGTGGCCTTTTATGATGGAGTGACAGTATCGGTGGACAAGGGAAAGGCGACCGATGTCATTTACCTGGACTTGAGCAAGGCCTTTGACATGGTCCCCCACCACATCCTTATCTCCAAACTGAAGGGATGTGGATTTGATGGGTGGACCACTCGATGGATAAGAAATTGGTTGAAAGGCTGCAGACAGAGGGTGGTCATCAATGGCTCTATGTCCAGGTGGAGGCCAGTAACGAGTGGCGTCCCCCAGGGGTCTGTCTTGGAACCGGTGCTCTTTAACATATTTATCAATGACATCAATGATGGAATCGAGTGCACCCTCAGCAAGTTTGCTGAGGACACCAAGCTGAGTGGTGTGGTTGACACGGTTGAGGGATGGGATGCCATTCAGAGGGACCTCGAGAGGCTAGAAAGGTGGGCCCAGGTGAACCTGATGAGGTTCAACACGGCAAAGTGCAGAATTTTGCACTTGGGCTGGAGGAATCCCAAGCATCCCTACAGACTGGAAGGAGAGGTCCTTGAGAGCAGCCCTGTGGAGAAGGACCTGGGGGTCTTGGTAGATGAAAAATTTAATATGAGCCAGCAGTGTGCCGTTGCGGCTCGGAAGGTAAATGTTATCCTGGGCTCCATCAGAAGAGGGGTGGCCAGGAGGGACAGAGAGGTGATTGTTCCCCTCTACTCTGCTCTTGTGAGGCCCCATCTGGAGTACTGTGTCCAGGTCTGGAGTCCCCAGTACAAGAAAGACAGGGAGCTGTTGGAGGGGGTCCAGAGGATGATCAGGAGACTGGAGCACCTCCCCTGTGAGGACAGGCTGAAAGAGCTGGGCTTGTTCAGCCTGGAGAAAAGAAGGCTGCAGGGTGACCTCATTGCAGCCTTTCAGTACCTAAAGGGAGCCTACAAACAGGAGGGGAATCAACTCTTTGAAAGGGTGAGTGACAGCAGGACAAGGGGAAATGGTTTTAAGCTGAGGGAAGGGAGATTTAGGGTGGACGTCAGGGGGAAGTTCTTTACAGAGAGAGTGGTGAGGTATTGGAACAGGCTGCCCAGAGAGGTTGTGGATGCCCCATCCTTGGAGGTGTTCAAGGCCAGGTTGGATGGGGCCCTGGGCAGCCTGGTCTACCATTAGGTGGGAAGGTTGGTGGCCCTGCATGTGGCGGGGGGGTTGGAGATTCATGATCCTTGAGGTCCCTTCCAACCCTGGCAATTCTGTGATTGTGTGATAATCCTCAAAGTGTTTTACTATAAGTAGTATCATGTTCTGTTAATATCATGTAAATGCTCTTCTGAAGGCATGAGCAAGACCTTTATTTTAAGCACAAGTACTGAGCTGACTAGAATTACTTCTAGTTCCTGGAGGTAGGGTCACTTTCAACAAGATCAGTAGAGCATGCTTTACTTAGTCGAAGAACACACTAATTTGTTTAAAGAAAATGTCAAATCAATGGATTTCCACTGTTATATTTCCTACACGGTTAGCTGTAGTGTGTATCTGGTGTATCTAAGAACAGTGCAGTACTGGAGAGAGTAAGTAGTCTGTTTTTCTGGGCACCATGACAAGTGGCACAGGGAAGAGAGTTAAGTTTCTTTGATGGTTTGCTATTCAGTGAAACAAGCAGTCTTCTGCAAAGCTTGAGACATAAAAATCTTTGCTCTTGCCCTGGAGAGCATCACTTATTGCTTTGATTTCAGGTCAGGGATACGACAACTTGTGCCTAGTAGCTGGATAAAAAACTGCTCATATGTCAGTATGGATTCATAAAGACTTCTGTCAGTCCTTTTAAATTAAGCTTTAATTGCTTTAATTTTTTTTTTCCTTTCTTCTTAGGAAGGTCTGCTTAAACAAACCCTCAACTTTTTCTTGAGTCACAGATGACATAATTGTAGAGGTTCTTTGGGCCAGTAAAGGGAAGTTCTTTCCCTTCTTTGAGGGAAACATTTAATCTCTTCTGGTTTGGGCTCTTAGGCAGGGAGAAAGCCTTGCTCTTATATTTTTGTTGCTGTTGTTGGTTTTTTATCATATGCTGTCCTTGAATGGCACAATGTACTCTATTAAAATTAACTTAGAATCACAGACAGTTGTAGAGTGTAGGGTCAGCAAGTCCAGTGAGACTATGACTTTGAATCTCCTAATGCAGTGACTTTACAACTTCTTTGGGCAACCTCCTCCAGTGTTTGGCCGCCTTCACTAAATTAAAAAATAAAAACAAAACAAAACCACTTGTGGAAAAAATTCTTCTGAAGCTTGTTACATTCTGAATATCAGTTTATACCTCTTACCTCTTATTTTATCACTTGGTGCCATCAAGAAGATTGATAGTGTCATCCTTATGTACATGACCTTAACTGTCAGTATTTGGTTAAGAGTCCCTTGAGCCTTCTCCCTCAACTGACCAGTCTCAGCTGTCTTTGCCTCTCCATGCGTGAGAATTGCTCAAATTCCTTAATCGTCTTTATTGTCCTGTTCTGCATTCTTTCTAGTATGTCCATGTCTCTCTTGCATTGGTAAGGCCAGTGCTTCAGACATATCTCACCAAGGCTAAAGAGAGGGGAAGGATCACCTTCCTCAACCTAATGTGACACTGTCTAATGGAGGCCAGGAGGCTGTTAGTCATCTTTGCTGAGGAGACTTTGCTGCCTCATGTCCTACTTAGTATCTACTGGGAATACTTACATCTTTTTCTATACCTTAGTTTGTGCTGATTCCTCTGGTTATTCTTCATCAGATATTGTAGTCATCATTTCTATTGGTTGAACTTCAGGAGGGTCCTGTAAGCTCACTTATCCAGTTAGGGACTGTTTAAGTGGCATCACACCCATGTGGTGTATCAACCACTGCTCACATTTTTATGTTATGTTTAAATTTGCTGCAGATACTCTTTCACCTTATCCCAGGCAAGCAGAAAGACATGAAACATACTGGTACCAGTATTAAACTCTGTACATCATTGGGCTGATCTTCTGTGCTGCTGTTTGCAACTTTCTGAGCCTGGGATTTTGGTCACTTTACATCCTGTAAGGATAAACTTCTGAAATCCTTTCAACCAGTAAGCCAGCCTTGTCACTGCAAAAGGCTATTAGATTTTTAAGTTGTATTCACCTTTGTAAACACTTGCTGCCTACTCCCAATCACCTTGTGCGTATCTTTCCAGTATGTTTGGAGACTGATTCCAGGCTTGATTGAATCATTTTTTTCCTGAGGATCTAAGTGCAGTTGCCTGGATCTTCCTTCTTGTGCTTTTGCCAGGATTTCCTTTTTCATCTGCACAGGATGCCCAGAATCTTTGCTTGTTTTCCTGCTTGTCAGAATGGGAGTCCTTGAGTTTGGAGGAGAGGTAATAATTGAAAACCAACTAGTTGTCCTGGACCCCTCTTCTCTCTGTGGCTGTGTCTTGTGAGATTGTTCTGATCTCTCTGACTTGGCCAAATCTGCTCTTGTAAAGCTAAGGGTTGGGTTCCAGATGTTTGTCTTGTTCCATTTTTGCTAGATCCTGAACTCCACTGTGCTGTGGTTGCTACTGCAAAGGCAGCTCTCAGTCTTCATGTTGCCTTGTTCATCTTCATTTTTAACTGTCACATCCAGCAGAGTGATTCTCCTCATTAGCTTCCTGATCACCTATGTCAGGAGGTTATCGGTATATTTCAGAAACTGGAAATTTGAAAACTAAAAAAATGGGGAGGGGGAGAAGGGTGAGGGCAATAAATAAGCCTTTGTTTCACTTGGTTTCTGAGTTCAGGATGCTTTCTTTAGGACAACAGCTATTATTGCAATTATAGAACTTGCAGCAAAGTCTCCAAAGTGGTTCTCTCTGGATCTCACTCGGTAAATCAGTGCAAAATCAGTGTCATTTCTGGAGGACAGGGAACTCTGAAGTGTTGCCTCAACTCAGTAGAATTACCTATATAGTCAAGTAGCTATTTGTCAGTGATAACTATAAAAAAAACAAACAAGAGGAACATAATTATTTCCTTAACATGGTTTGAATAAGTTGGTCTTATTAAGAAAAAAAAAAAAGAAATGATTGGTTTCCATATCTACCTTTATAGATCCCCCTCAATTAACGATCAGTTCAGTTTGTTTATCATCCTATTGAATGCAAATAGATGTTGCCATTATCTTTTTTTTTTTTTCAGTAAGCTGTGAGGCTTTCTAGTTTGTGGAAACAATTTTCACAGACTAATTATAGCTTCTATGAAAATATTTCCTTCATCAATTGAAAACATCTGTTTTTTAGTTTCATTGATTGGCCTTTGCTCTTGCATTAGGAGGCACAGCAATTAGAAGTGCCTAATTTGCCTTCTCTCTACCGTATGTTATTTTGTGCACCTCTATTCTTTCTCTTATTAATCATCTCTTCTTCAAGCTGAACCATCCCGGTCTTTTCAGTCTTACATTGTTCTTGTAGGCAGTAAAATCAATGTAAGTATAAAGTGGTTTCAGATGGTCACATTGAAAGTCAGTCAGTACCTTGTACCACGAATAACATTTTATGAAGCATTTGAGTGTTTGCTGGAGAGATACTTTATGTGAGAAGTTCATCCAATTATTGTCCTTAAGAGTAATAATGATCTGTTTGTCTGCAATGAACGAATCTAAGAATATGTACTAATACTCAGTTAATTATTTGACATCTTGTAATATCCAATGAGTTTTAAATATCTATTTTATAACTAATCTAAAAATTATCCCAATTGCCTGTTTCAATAATAGGATGCAATTGTGTATGTTATTGATAATTTGATTTATTCACTTACTCTGATTACTCTGTATCTAGGCAACTGTGCCTGCAATAAGGTATCTGATTCACAGAGTGGTGATAAAGCGGCTTGTGGGGTTCAGTTTACTAAAGCATGATCTGTATGCACACAAAAGCACGGAAACATCTGTGGATTTTTAGGAGCCTCTTGATAATGATATAAATGTTGTCTTCAGTATAACACTGCCATTGGGAAGTGGGTTAACTCTTATTAAATGTTAAAATAACATCTTTCATACGCATCTCAAAGCTGGAGTTGAGTTAATGGGGAGTACGACATCTTACCTACCAAGATGAGTTATGATGTACTGCAAGGAAAGCAGGTGAAATACAAATACTTCTCCTTGCAGGAAAAAAACAAAAAACAAAAAAAAACAAGCATGACAAAATTTGATATTGTTGTAGAAAATGTTTGTTCGAATAAGTTTGTGTTAAAGAAATGAAATAATACTCCATCTTTAAGTTAATCAATTTGCCTTCTCCTGCTTTCATTGAAAAGAAATCCTAAAATGTTAGGGAATGTGAACTATGACCTTATTTGTTTTCTCAGTTAATATTTGTGTTTAAAGGGGTGGGGAGGGAAGCATCTTTTGTCATCATTTCAGATGCATCTAGATGACATGAGCAGTCTGGGATGGTTTCCACCATTAGGAAAGGAAGGATAGGCAATCTTATTAGTGCATAGCAAGACCATGCTTCTTAGTCTGAAGCGTATTTTGGGGAGCAGGGAAAATGATCCCTCACTTCCAACTAGAAGTAGAAATCATTGTAAAAATGAATGTTGCTCTTTCTTTAACCATTTTTAATTATGTATGAAACATGTCATTAAATGAAGATGATATATCAATCAACTGTCTCGAAAAATGATGCTGAAAGAGTGGAAGGAACTGAGTTGTGAACGGAAGGCATGGACTTCTCTTTGGAATGTGCTCTTTGACAGAGACCTGGGCAGTGGCATACTGCTTTTGTACCCTTGTATGAAACCCCGGAGCTGTAACTGCTCTGGTGCACTGCCATCCAGCCTGGTTGTGTAAATGCTGAATTTTAAAATCCTGAGCAAATTAAAAAAAAAAAAAAGTCAATAGTACTGAAATCAAATTGGAGCTTGATATTGATCTCGTAGCTTAATTAGTTAGTTGTATAACCCATTACAAAGACTTTCCTCCTGAAATAAAAGCAGGAAAGAGAAAGGAGTAGTACAGCCGTGAGTCCCTTTTTTTCTTCTGTTTTTTTCTCTGGTAATCGTGTACTAGCAGTGAAGGCTTAATATGTAATTTCAGAGGTATAATTGCCTCCCCTAGATTTATCATAGTTTTCTCTGATGTTATGGAAAGCATGAGGACAGGAAAGAGAAATGCATTTAACCATTCTTTTATTTTTTCCTGGATTAAAGAAAAAAAGATATGTTAGAAAATAATGAAATATACTAAGTTTCAATCTATAAAATTAACAAACTATGATCAGAGAACAGTAATAACTTTGTGTGTAAAGCTCTGTTGGGAGCTCCCAAGTGATGGGGATTGAGGGGAAAACAGCAACGTTTCTAAGTAGTCTGTCATAAGTGGTGTAACAATTAATCACACTTCCTTTTCTCCTCTGTCACTAATTCAAATCTAAATGAGCTAAGTAGTGACTGCAGTAATGTCTTTCTGAAGGCTAATTAGCAGCTTATGCTACTGCATTTGGGGAGTTTTGTAGATGGGTGCATGTCAGATATAGTTCAAGGAATCCACTCTTTGTGAAAAACACAGCACTTAGCAATACTGTCAGTAAAATCCGAGGTGAGACAAGCATCAGAACTGTCTAACCTCTTCAGTAATCACTGTGGCAAGAGACAGTTCCTGGCACAATGAGCACTTAGATTTCTCAATGTAGGCTTCTTCATTTTCAAACTGTCAGCTGTAAGTTCTGTGATCCAGAACCATCTTTTACCTGTATTTTGTGAAAGCCTAGCACAGAGTTCTAAGCATTAATTTCTGTATGAATAAAAGACGTAGTTCTGGTAACATCTACTTCTAAAAGAAACAAATGATTCAATGTAACAAAGCAATGACATAATATCTATCCTGTAATAAGGGCAAAATGATGAAATGTTTACATTCATCGTGTCAGCCCTGCTTTGCAAGCATAAACAAGCATTAATTTCTCAGTTTCACACGTGCTATTTACTCGATTTCCATGAGGCAATTTCAACAATGAAATCCTCGCTGAGCATACAGGCCACTGCCACTCACTGCAAGGAAGCAGGGGGAAGATGTCATTAAACATCCATTAGCAGCTAGTTCTAGTATAATTATGCTTGTGGTCTAACAATAGAATTGCAGCCTAGTGATTAAAAACATAGCTGAGCTTGATGTCATTTATTGGAAACGCTGACATTTGTGATGCATTAATATCATGATTTGGGTCTGTGATTTCAGTAAGCTTGTTAAGTAAAATAAAGTACTAAGTAAAAATTCGAAGTTTCTTCATTCAAATAGTGAAAAGTTCAGGAAAACAAAGACTATTCTTCAAGAGATTATCAGTTCTTATAGGAAGCTCTTCTGTGTTTGTAAAAAAAACAATCTCCTTATCTAAAGCCAGTTTGTAGGGTTCAGGCAGGTTTTTCTCTTCAGAATCACTTTTCCCATCCTTTGAAAGATCCCCTCCAGTTTAGGGTACAGTCTACTTTATCCCTGATTTCTGAACTAGATATGTGATAAATATAATGTCAAGTGCATGTTCCTGTAAGAAAGATTAAACTTTCAGTAGGAGAATGAGTGGCCATGTCAGTATTCTCAATATGGGCCAGTAGATTGCTCTCACTTTCCCTGTATAAACAATTAAATTAAGAAGGAATTAACCTAATTTTGAGGCAAAAAAAAAAAAAAAAAAAAAAAGCTTGCTGAATTTATTCTAAAGTCCATTTTAACTCTGAGAAATGAATTGGTGAGGGGAGGGGTGGTGATGCCACTCCACTACATATTTCCAAAGCTATTGCTTTGGATTCACAGGTAAAATGAGGCATCGCTTTTGGAGCAACCTTTGTGTGCGTGCATATATACACACGCATTTATGTATGAGTTTTCCGTATGTTTGTCTGTATTTAAATGTTGAGAGGCTGAATGTTAGTAGCTTAAACAAATACTATGTCTACAGTAACTTTAGTCTAAACTGTTGTTCTGTCTTACACAATTTGGTTTAGTTTTTATAAATGCAAAGTTTTTCTCAGCTTCAGTCTGAAGTCGCTTTTTAAATGTTTAAATATAAGATAATTTATGTAGCTTTTAAGAAGAAAGTTGAATTAAGGTTTGAAATGGGCTGCTATGTTTTCAACTGTTTTCACATCTGTTGGGGCTTGGAGAACATATGATCCCAGATAGGAACTTGCGGTTGGTGGTCAACTGATAATATATTAAGTGAGCTCTTGCAAAGGTGAAATACTGAACGCTTCCAGGTAACTGGAACTGAGCTCTGAGTGTTCTGGAGTGCTTAAGTTGAGTCGATGCAGTGCTATGAGCAGCATACCTAGGCAAGTTCCACTGTGATGGAGACTCTTTGATGGCTGCCTGCACTAGCGGAAGTTTTTACACTTTTGCGCGTATGTTCTTTGAGGCATCAGTGAGAACTTAGCAAATGCTTGGCAGAATTAGGGAATAAGTAGCAAGAGGGGATGCGTGCGGGTCTGTGTCACTGCAGCAAAGAGAGGGTGGGATGCTGAGAAGATTGAGGCAGGCAGAATGAGACTGGAGGGTTGATGTGTGGGATAGGTGGATGTGATGACAGGCTGGTGCTGGCCGGCAGCTCTGGCTACATGTAGGAAGGATCAGGACCTTCTGATAAGGCCTCTTCTGGTTGAAGGGTGTAGGAGAGTAGGTTCAAGGGTGAGAGGCTGACAGTATTACTTGGGGTGTACTGTGAGTTTAATAAGTGCCTAATTATAGGAGCCTGCTCATCACGACTGTGACTCTCAGAGCAGCCTCCTTTCTGCATATCTAAACTTTTGAGCATAAGAGGCGGGTCTACGATATGAGTCTTCTGCAGGCTCTCAAATGCAAGTGATTCATCTAGGAGGGAAGGGCAACAGCAAGGGATCTGCAGATCAGCGCCCACCTTCTGTTCTTGTGTTTTGAGGGCTGTGCGTGTTCTCCAAAATGTAGGGAACATTAAAAAGGGTAATTACCAAACAAACAAGATCCTTAATTGCTGAAGAACCTCTATATTATTGTTAGTGTGTTTTTAAAGTGAGCTGTACTGTCATGCTTCTCTTCTGTGCTTCGGGAAAATGCTACTCCCTGCTCCTCTGGTAGGTGGTTGGGTGGTGTGTTAGGGCAGGATTGGTGCTCTGTGCAACAGAGCTGATTAATAGTGATGAATCCTGGCCACTACTACGTGGCTCTGCCCATGTCGCCTGTCTCTGTGTGTGGAGGTTACACTGACTCCAGCTTGATGCTGGCTTATTGTGGACTAATCATCATCTCTTTTATCTGTTTGTGACCTAAGAGCCAGAGACTTGAGCAAGCAGGTCAGTGACATGCTTTCCATGTAACTCTGGAGGTGTATGCAGAGTCCTGTCAGACAGTCACTGCTGCAGTGGTGCTGGTTTGGGTTACACAAGCCTCTGCTATCCTGTACTCACGTGTTTATAAAGTCCTGTTTAGAAATTACTCCAGCAGCTCCTTTACAAGCTTCATCTCTTAGAAAACTAATTCATTGATGTAATGCACGTTACAGTAACAAGGTACGGATCAGTGAACGATGGGTACTTTCAGGCTTGGCATGTAGTGTGTTATAAATCCCATGCTACTGAAGCCGATGAACCTCTCCATTGAATTCAGTGAGCTTTGGATCAGGCCATGGAATAGAATGAGTGGAAAGCTAAAGGCAGGTTTTTTTTTAATTAATTTTTTTTATTTAATTAAATTTAATTATTTTTTTTTAATTAAAAAAAACCCTGTTTTTGATAACTTGAAACATTTTGTTGTTGTTGTTTTGTAGAAGCCTGTAATTGTTAGTTTATGTATTTTAATTGACTTGGAAAGATGTGCTCAGAATGGAGAGGGTGAAATGTCTGCTGTGCATAAATCTTTAGCTTTTAAAAAGTAAGCAGTGTTTGAGTTCTGGAAGCTGACTGGCTTTGGAGACAGTGAGGCATAACAGCGCTGAAAATGATGGAGTGACCGAGTGACTGGAAGATACATGAATTAGGATGAATGTCTCTTTGCCTCCAAAAATGCTGAAAACATTCATTTGGCTCTGTTTCAAATTTCCTCAGAGAATGCTACTTAGCAGAATTGTCTTTAAGGAATTTAAAAATGCTCTTATACAATTAATGTTCTGCTTTATTGTTGTGTTAAGAAGTATTCTTATGATTTACAGCGTACTTCATTTCCACAGAAATGTGACAGAGTCAAGGTTTAAAACAAGTCTGTCAAAGATAAGTCTGGGAGCTTTCTTATATAGAATTTTCAGTAAATTCCAGCCTGGCTCTTACTGCAGACTGTGTCAAATATGCAGCATAAGCAACTGACAGCAAATCCCTTTGACAAAAATGGCTGTGTGAGATATAATAGATTATCTAATTCATAATTTGCTTTAAGTGGAAGATGGCTTTCTAATAAAAACAACAACAACAACCAAAAGATATTCACAGAAAATTTAGATTTGATATTTCGTAACCCTCAATCTCTTTTTAATTGTTCCTGTTGAAAGTTGGTGCCAACACTACTGAATCATCTCCTTAGTGCTAGCGCTTTTTCTAGGCACCCGTCCAGGAATTGCTGTACTCTGTGGACGTAACGTTGATATCACTGAAACAATTACAGATGCTAAAACTCATAGTAAGTAGAACTGGAAGCCTGTCTTGCAATTAGACATAAATTTGGAGAATACTAAATTTGGGAAGTCTGCAAGTAGCTTGAGTTCTCTTCAGTTTCTGACCGCTCAGCTCACTGCAGTGGGGTTGTTTGGATTGAAGATCAAAATCTGCCCTAAATACAGTCTCCACCTTTTCTATTAGCTTGTAGATGCACTTTCTGGTATTCTAGTAATTATTTGAAACTACTTAAAGTGACTAAAACTGTTCTCTTATCACCTGTGTTTAAGCCACATCCTTCTAAGTAGAGAAGTTTTACATTTTCCACTGAAAGATCTTCTAATTCCAAAGCTTGTATCTCTTTTCATGTGCAGTTTTTCATCCACTGTCATCTTCCATTGTCTGTGTAACCATCACCTTGGGTTTTCTAGCAGCACCTCTATCCATGCAGCCACCCTGGGTTGGAGACAGAATCATAGCAGGCCTTGGTGGCTGCAGCTATGGCACGCTTGCTGTGGCAGCATCAGTGAGACTATGTCATCTTCAAGCTCCAGAAGTGGCTCCAAAGAGCTTGCATGTTCTCCTGAGCACGTGCTACTGCTCCATAGGGAGATCAGTCACCAGCACCACTCTCTTGTGCTCTTTGGCATGGCAGAAACAGTGGGCCCAGACTTGGGCTGACAGTGAGTGAAACTGAGTAAGACAAAGTAGACAGAGAAAGATCTTTACAAAATGACCTGTGACTTCTAGTTCCCATGCTGTGTCACACTGCAGAGGACAGGACAGGTGAGAGCGTGGATATGCTGAGATATGGGATTTCTGAGGTCTGGCCTGCTGAACCCTGTTACTATGAATTCTGTTGCAGAACTTGTAGCCCCACTGACTGACTGATGATGTGGACAGAATCCTCAAGCTGAGGGTGAACCCAGAGGAGACAGAGCAAATCCATCTGGGATGTGCTGCACGTTGTGCACCTCTCTCCCCAAGGCCTGCCTCCTCCCTGGTGTCTCTTTTGGATAAAGGAACACATACCAGTGTCTTTCACCTAGGTTTACAATAGACTGTGACATTTAAATGGCAAGGCTTTAATAACGGCTTAGTGCTGCTTCCTCTTTTGTCATGTGATGACATCAAAGTGTAGAATGGTGCAGTGCACTGTATGCCTAGGAAGGAAGAATAACTCAGGGATATGGTTATGAATGAAGAAAAACATGAATTTTGCGTATGTTTGTGGACAGACTTGTTTTTTCTCCTGTCTCGTATTCCCTGAATTTTAGGATAAGAAATTTTGGAAACTTATGTTTTTGGGGTTTTTTTTGAATGCTCTGTTTTTCATTTAATGTAGTATTATATTCTAGATCTGTTTTTTATGTATGTGAAAATGTCTGGCTTCTAATCACCTTAACTCCTTGCTAGAAGACTGCATCAACTCCTATTCGAGATGTCCTATATTGACTGAGAATTGCATCTTCTATCAACATGTGCAATGAATGGTGAATTTAAATACTGCCTGTGAAGATTCATGACTCAGCTGAGTGGATTTAGCAAGCCTCTAGCCATACAATTAGAAATAATTTCAGTCTTACTGGAATATGTAAAAATCAAAGCTCGTAAAATCTGTCATACTGTATTATGGTAGAGGTTTCTTGAATATAGTTTTCTAAACTAAAGGCTGCTTTGATTCTTTGCTTGGGTAAAACATGCCTGAAAGCACATCACAAATTCCTTGAGCATGGTATGTTTATCTCTACTGCTGTTGCTCAAAACACAGTTTGTGGAAGCAGTGTAAGGAAAGTTGACACGCTGTTGATTCCAGAAACTCCTTTAGAAAGAAGAGCTGTGTTCTGCTGCTTGGCTGCTGTGTCCTGGGTGAGACAAAGTGGATAGAGCTCTAATCTGGGATCAGTATGAGTGACTCTTGTTTAGGTTTACCTATTTATTGTATGCTATGCCATTCCCACAGTACTTTTTTTTTTTTTTGGTACAGGTTCCAAAATAGTCTCTAAAATCTGTTATTTAAATAGCTACAATAGATGATTAGAAATACATGATCTCTGCTGACCTGTGAAACCAGCTGGCCTGAGGGATCACTCCTGTGCTATTCCTCACCTTGCAGCGATGAATGTAATGTTCGTATTGGTCTAATATGAGCTCAAATAAAATGGCTACTTAGAAAAGCTTGGTCTATGGAACAGCTGTAACCAGCTTTTTTTTTTTTTTTTTTTTTGCTTCTCCTGCTTCCAAACTAGCCATAGGTGAACAAAATTAGAAGCTTTACGGTACCTTCAGCTAGTTCAATTAATTAGTTTGAATAATTCTGAATGGCGATAATTGGCTTGAATGTTTTCAATTTTCAAAAACATATGCAGATGGACCAGGGGAAATTATGTATGGAATTTTTAAATTGATAAGAAAATCACAAAATCATAGAATCTCCTAGACTGGAGGGGACCTTAAAGATCATCTAGTCTCAGCCCCCTGCGGGGCCCATCCTACCTAGCCTTGAGTGCCTCCAGGGATGGGGCACCACAGCTTCTCTTGGCAGCTGTGCCAGCGCCTCCCTGCCTTTTAGGTAAGGAATTTCCTCCTAATATCTGATCTAAATCTCCCCTCTTTTAGTTTAATCAGACAGTGCAAAAGCTCTTAAATAAGCTCTCTTCAATTACTGGAAGACTACACTGAGGTTTTCCCTTCTCTGCTCCAAAGTTCTTTAGTTTTTCTTCATAAAAGAGTTGCTCCAGTCCTCTGATCATCTTCATAGCACTCTTCTGTACCCATCCTAAAAGCTCCATCTTTCCTGAGCTTGGGGCTGCAGACCTGGATGTAGTACTCCAGATGTGGCCTCACAAATATGGAGCAGAGTGAGACAATCCACACCCTCTCTCTGCCAGCCACCCCTCTCTTGATGCAACTCAGGATACCATTGGTCTTCCAGGCTGCAAGAGCACACTGCTGGCTAATGTTCAGCTTTTCCTCCATGGACCCCCAAGTCCTTCTCTGCAGGGCTGCTCTCAGTGAATTCTTTTACCAGTCTGTAAACTCATCTGGGGTTGATCCAACCAAAGCACAACCCTGCGCTTGACCTTGTTAAACCTCATTAGGTTCTCATATGTCCACTTTTTGAGTCTGCCCAGGTCCCTCTGGATGGTGCCCCTCCCAGGTGCAATGAAGAAATGTCTTATCTCAAGGCCTTTCTGTAACACTGAGCTACAAATTGCTGCTGGTGCTTCTAGTTTGATCTTTCCCTGCTTATTTTATGCCTCTGGGGAAGTCGCTGAACATGGGAGTTTGGTTCCTGTGTAGCAGAGATAACAGTTACCTGCCTTTGGAGGATGATGGAATAATTGGTGATCATGTTCCTAGATCTGTGTATATGTCTGGTTCTAGAACTTGTTCATTCTGGATATTGCTTGCAATGATATAAAATTATGTAATAAACCAAAATGTGATAAAAACCTGACGTGGATTTTAAATTAGATATGTTTTTAAAATTCATTGTTACCTTCTTTGCTATAATCCATTAGCTACAGCTCATAAATATATACGTCTTCAACAGAGAAAAGGTGTTAAATAATTTTCTTCAACTTTCAGTTAATTCTTTTTATTTAATTAGTCTTTTTAAAAAAAATACATTTGAAAGTAGAGCAAGAATGAAAAAGACCTTTTTCTGAAATTGCAAAGTAAAACAACTACATTGTCTTAAACTGTTTTGTTATGCATTGAATTGGTTATTGTATGTTATACCTAGGCATTTATTGCCTGTCTAGTAGCTTTGTGACTTCCTTCTTGATACTTTTTTTTTTACTTTAATGTAATTGATTCAAATAATAACATAAGACTCAGTAAAAATGTACTGTTGCACGCTGTATCTGTATATCGGTCATCTTCTGTATGTTGACCAGGTAAGTTTTTACATAGCAGTAAAATAAAAATAAATATACTTATGTAAGAAGCTTTTGACTACTTGAAGTTCATAGTAAAATTTTGCTTTTCTGTGATATTGCAAATGCCACCTTTTGGTGATAGTGAAGATTGCAAGCAATTTTCTGGTAAAAAGTGCAATTACAGTAACTTCACATTATAATAGTACTAAAGCTTTTAATACTGCAAAACATGTAATAGAATGTAAATAAGTTTTTTTTTCCTGGGTAGTGGTTTAAGATGAATAGCTGGATTTGTTTCTTTGATGTGAAACTGTGTTCTAGTCCTCTTCAAATATGTATTTTTTAAAAGTAATCAATTTAGTTCGTTTTTTTTATTTAAACTCAGTTTCCCATAGCTTACAGAAATCTGACTGAGGTCTGTTAGAATAGATTCTAAGCACTGTCCTCGTGTCTCGTTAAGCCTCAGAATTCTATCTGCTTTCTAAACCAATGCTTAGGAAGGGGCTGTGTTGCAGGTGGTGAGCTCTGATCAGATGTCTGTGCAGTCAGATGCCTCCCCTTTGAAAGCAGGCAAAAATCACTTCTATATTTCCAGTATTTCCTTGATCTTGATGGTTAAGCTTTCTTTGCATTACTTCTACTCTTTTTTTTTTTTTTTATCTTGACTATATAGTGCCTGGAGAAGGACCAAACCACCCTCTTGTTTCTCACTTCTGTGCCATGGGCGAGAATGAGTGTTTATTGTTTTATTTTAAGTCTAGTTGTTATTCTCCTTAATTTTTTTTTAATTTACTTTGATGCTTTCTATTATCTTTAGGATGATGTAACAGATCCTTTGTATGCATCTAGGAAGGATGAATTTTCTTTGAAATGCTATGGTGCAGACAGTACTGATAATACACAGCACTTTTTCTACTTTCACATTCATTTTGGAGACCATAAGCTTGTACCATTTGGTGTATCATGACAAAAGGAGGGGAAAGCAACAAGCTACTCTTCGGTTGTGAATGGCAATGTGTTAAAACACCTGGACCTTTTACTTATTCTTTTATGAATATAAACAAGAATGGAACTGTAGATTTCTTTAGAGAATAGCACCGGACAATATTATTGACCTCTCAGTCCATTGAGATGTAATATCAGAAACTTTTGTTAAAATATTGTAAAACATAAAGCACTGGGCAGACTTGCTACTAATTTTAGTAGTCCAAACTTATTTTCTACATGACTGAAGCCAGAGATTAAGTTTCAGTCTATTACTTTAAAATAAGATTGGGTCTGAGTAGCATGCTGAGTTTGAGACAAAATTTCACCTTTCTCAAGCTAAGCACCTCTGTAGTAGACATTGTGACTTGAAGCAGAATAATTTTGAATGTGTGGAGTTTCCCAATGGGTTTTTTGTACTTCTCTTTTTTATTACATTCTCTAAGAGAGCATAACACATCCTCTCTTGTATCTACTTTGATTCTGTGTTAAAGGGTGTCCTTAAACTGCAGGACATATCTGTACTTTCTGCAACTTCCTTATAATTTTCAATGTGCATTTATGCAATAGGAGTAAAATAACTCACTGTTTGACCAGAGTTTTCTTGGACTGTCATGAAGCAAAGCAGGCGTGTGTGTGTTGTGGTTGTTGTTGCTTTTTTTTTTTTGAGCTTTTTATATTTCAGGTCAGAGATGTGATTATGTCCATTGATTCACCTGGGAGGTTTGAGAGTGAGAAGGTGGATCATGGATGACTTTTCCCACACTCACATGCGTGTTCCCAGACCAGCACCATGGGATTATCTTGGTTTCTGCTTTCATGGGTTCTCTGATGTTTCAGGGTTTCCAGTTCTCCGTTGTTTGAATGGACCTACTGAAATACTGTTAGCTCTGAACTGAGCTGGCAGATTTAATATCCTGTTTCTTCCCAGTCCTGGACTACTGTGTCCAGACTGTAAAATGTGATTTAATATTGGAAACTGAGATGAAAAGTAAAATGGGCAGACATGGTTCTTTTTTACAGGCCTTAATATCTTACCCTCATACATATGAGAAAAACAACTTCTGTGTTGAGGATGCTTTATTTTAGGCACTTCCCCTCTGTCCTCATGGGCAATAAGAAGCAAATCATTTTTAATAATGAAACTTAGAACCAATTGTTTGACTGGCTCTTGTAACTCTTAATACTTTGTTTATATGAATGTAGAATGAGTCCTCTGTTTTCTTATCTCAGTCTGTACACGTTTGAGAGAGGAAAGTTTTTTTGTCTGGGCCAGGAAATGTGGAAATACTTTTATAAAGTGAAATCTTCTTTTTGTCATTTATGACAGTCGAAGCTGAAAGTTATCTTGTTTCATGGCAACTTTAATTTTTGGTTGGGTGAATAATATGGATCTTTAATTGATTCAGAATATTTATCTGAGTTATAATGGACCACACAGTTGTATGATGGCTCTAATCCATGCTTTGGTGAGGAAACATGAGTTTGAGGCATGAGGAAGTTTGAGTTTGGGGACTATGTGGTAATCTGCAAAGTGCCTGTCATAGTCTACTCGCTGCATTAATAGTCTTAAACAGAGAAGGGAGATCAGGTACAGATGTTTTCCTAAGACAGCTCAAAAATGGGTGATGCTTGGAGCTGAGATATGTCCAGCATGTTTTTGCTGTGGGGGGATCCTCTGAAGGTAGAAGGGAGGCTGTGAGGGGCAGTTTAGGAGGACTGGTGGGAGAACAGATCTTCCTTTTTTTGTTTCCGCTTTATAAAGTTTAACACAACTTATGTAGAGCTGAGGTGGCATCATTGGTAGGAAAGACTGCATCTTTTTCTGATACAGAACTGCGTTACCTGGAGGACCAGGGAAACTTCACTGGGATGACACTGGCATTTGAGGAAGTATGTATTACTAGAATGGCTTGTAAAATGATAAATAAGATGCAGAGGCCTTACATTTTGCAAGCTTATTGTCCAAATACATCTGCAAGCCTGAGCTATTAATCGTCAGTAGAATTTCTGTAAGATTTTGTAAGTGCAGTTTTACTGAAATAAAACTGCAGTCTTCCCTTGCTGGTAAGCGTAAGAAAGGAGAAGGAATACATGCTTTCTGTGCCAAATATTCCTTATAGCTGAAACTGTTGGCTTCCCTCCCAGCACCTACAAAGCTGTTCCCCAAAGTCTATTCTGGATTATGTTGAGTATGCTACCACTGTTCTCTTGGAGTTTATGTATACATAAGTGGAAAAAATGAAAACACCAAATCTAGAAGGAGACTGAAAGAGTAAATGAACACCTGGAGGGCACAGCTGCAATAGTGTTAGCAAGCAGGAAACAAATGTCTTGACTTATTCAGCCTTCTTTTGTGGAAGAGGTTGGTTTATCAGTACGGCAATTCAGGCTGAGCATAGCCAGTAGGGTTTTTTTGTATGTTTTGAATAAAAGGATCTTCCTTTTTCACTGTAATCCGAACTGAATTTCTTTTGTGGGTTTTTTGGGGTTTGTTTTGAATATAAGACCTGTAAAATTTGACTGTACAAGTGGAAAATTAAATTAAGAATTAGCTACACCTGTATTTTCCTACCTGCTGCTTTTAAACACCACCTTTTGGCTTCTGAGAGTAATATTAATATAGTATTAATATTAAACTCATCTTAATTGTACCCTAGAGAGATAAGTGTTATTAGTTTGATAAACAATAATATTAAGCAAACTATTTCTAATTTTTCCTCCTTGCTGTTTTCATTATTATTTTGCATGTCTGAAAATTAGTCCTGTTACGCAGCTTTAATTTCCACACAAAAATGATTATAAAAGCCTAAAACATTATTAATTATGCATGCTTTATTTTATTTAAATGCTTCCGTTTGACAGAAATGCCTTCATTCCTTCTGATACATTAGGCAAATAATATTGATTTCTTAAGGTCTCTATCTGATGGGAATAACAACTGAACGACAGTAAGCTGCAGAGCTTGCCAAAATATGAAAAATCAATCCAAAAAAAACCCCACAGCATTTTGAGTTCTCTATTAAAGTCAAAGGATTATGGTCTTCCCTTTTATGAGGCCTTTCTATCCTCTCTAATTTTCCAAACAATATTTTTCCTCCTGATTTAAGTTTAGATTTTCAGGGTGAGTTGGTGGGTCTCTCATCCATCTTCTTCCTTTAAGTCAGTTTGCTTCCTTTAAGGAGTTTGCTTTGTCAGAGTAATTGTATGTTACTGGGGAATTGGGTAGCCTCTGAGAAACAGTACATTGATGTTCCATGTGGCATCTTCAGCAATTAATATCATAACTCTTTATTGACAAGCTCTGGCAGAAAAAGCACTGAAGTCTTCATCCAAAGTAGCAGAATATGAGTGATGTTTACTTAGTAGGGTAGGATCCTGAAGGCCAAGGTACATAGCATCACACAGATATTACTTGTGCATTACTTTTTGCTGTATATTTAGAGGTGTCATTCAAACTTAAAGTAACTGACTAGCTAAATCTGCTCTAGACTTGGTTAAATGAAATCATCTTAGTTCAGAAGTCTGCTATAAATTCAGGCTAACTGCATAGGATGCTGCTTTGTAAAATGTCTGTTTCTGAAATGTTTGGCTGCTATTACAATTGCCAGCTTCTTGGAGAAGCTGAATATAAACATCATCCACTGAACAACTTCTTGGCTCTTTTTTTCTCCCCTCTACTTCTTCGCAAGTGACTTTTATGGATTGAATTCCTGGATTGAATTACTGTCTAAGTAGACTTTTATTTCCTGGCTATAGCTAGACCTTCATTACAGGCAAGGTCATCTTACCACTATGACTAAAACACAAGCCCTCATCTTCGTGACTTCCTTGGTTGCTTATGCCTGTAATCTGGCTGATCTTGATGATGTCCTGTCAGGCACTTTGCAGAAAGTCAATGATGCTTAATGCTTCCCACTTCAGCTACGGGCTTCCTAGCAGCATCTACCTGCTGACCCACAGTTTTCCAGTAGTGCCCCTGCTAATGGAGACTATGCACAGACCTGCAGGCATCAGGCTTTAGGCATTAACTTCTCTGCATTTGTGAAGGACATCAAATATAATTTTGCTCTGTAATGTCCAGACCTGACTGATATTGCATGTTTTATCCTTGCTCCATTAAGAGACTGCTGAATTTATCTTCTGCGTGGGAGCCCAAAAAATGATATTCTTCAGTTTATTGATGTGCTGCTACTTGAAAACTAGTTAAACTGGTTTAACAGTTCTGGGCACCAGATAAGAATATACTGGACCACGAGGAGAAAATGGGTAGTAGAGAATATTGGAATTACTACTAGGATATTGAGCCATACAGCAAATCAGGATTAGAGACAACGTTTAAGATGGAAAAATAATGGGAATAGGGATAAGCATAAAGCTTATTAATTTTAGTAGGAGAAATAGGCATCTCCAATTGTCTCTGTTAATAGACTGCTGTAGCCAACTTTTTAACTTTCTTTGAAAGTATGGGCAGAATAGCTTTTTTCTTGTGAAAGGCTCATTATGGATTGATTATGAAGCTTAGAGGACTTTAACAATGGATTTCCCATGAAAATGTATGAAGTATAATCTTTTTCCATGACAGTGACAGTTAAACAGTGCATACCTTAGCGCAGGTGCTGGTCTGTAGGGCAAGATGCCAGGTGATGAGAACAGTTTTTCAAAGAGGTTTCCTGTAGGCTAGCTCTCGGGTGGCCTAAATGGTTATTTGGCAATGCAGAACACTTGGCATGCTCTTGGAGAGCACCCTCATCTATTTTTATTCAGTTGATTCCAGCTCGCTTTCAAATAAAGTGCTCTGTGATACATAAACCACACCATGGGAGATGCAGGCAGTGCAAAATCAGTTTCAATTGGGTGCTACTGAAACTAATGTTGAAAAATGGTCAGTATGCTTTCTTTTTTGACTTTTCTCCACAAAGTCATACAAGCATTTATTGGTATGTTTTTCCTCCCACTGCTCATGTCATGTCTGGGTCTAACCTTCTGTCTCTTACATGTAATTGCTTGATACTGACTTGAATGAGAAATTTCCTGTGGATTTTACTGCAGAGTCCATGTTCTGAAGTTCTTTAACATAGGTGTACTTGTGCTATCTCTTCGTTCATATATTTATTCTTCAGGAAATGATCAGTAAAGGTATATGTATATATGTTCAATGTACTTTGAGTACTTAACAGTACTAACTGTTGTCCTGATAGGTCATCTTTAAAGGTCCTGATTTTCACGACTTTTATACAAAAGTAAAGCTATACCACTAAAACTTTAGAGCTATGCATTAGCACTTAAAGAAATCAATGGGAGGTAGGTTCTAGATGCTGTTGTAGATTCCAGTGAGTAGTGAAGTGCCAGAAATACTTCACTCGTGCAGATTCCTAGCCAAAGGCACACAATTAAAATCCTACAAGGAATTTGAGAAGATGCCTTAATGGGATTTGCAAACATTGCTAACAGATTACCTGCCAAACTTTCAGTATGGAAGCTGGTGATCAGACCCCTGAATTATTGTGTCCTGAATGCTATTGCTGCATTCTGTAGAATCAATCATCAAAAATTCTTTAAGCACTCCATGTGTTTATTTGAACTCTTGATGTTAAAATTGGAATTATCATACCTTTGATCTTGGTGATGTTCTCTTTAATGCAACTATTGAATGCAATCATATGCAATAATACATGTGTATGTATGACTAGTTTTATCTGAAAACCTGCAAACGTAACTGTACTTCTGCTCAAAAGGAGCAGTATCTTTTTCCACTATCTTTATTGTTACTATGAGGTAATGGAATTCATTGCTGGAGGAAGGGTTGTCATGCAGATACAGAAGCTGTGCAAGGATGTACTAAAACAGCACCCAGGCTGAACTGCTATCAAATAGTGTTGTAGTTATTTCCTGTTTTAACCATTTCCTTTTTTTTTTTTTTTAACACTCTTTTTTGAGGATCATAAGAAAGGAAAGCATCAAAATACCATCATGAAGCTTTTTTCATTTAAGCTATGATGGCTTTGGAAAATGAAGATGAGGAGGCTGAGCATCACCTCCAGGTCACAGCCGTGGAGCCCCAGAAGCTCCTTTTAGTTGCGACACCCTGATGCTCTGTATGGGGTTGCCCAGGGTGTGTCACCAGCCTCTGCTGTCTGAAGGCTGGCGGTCCCCTCCATGGTTACAGAGGCTATGGCAGAACTGCAGGCAGGAAGGAGCTGGGACAGAGGATGGTGGGATTGAACCTCTCAGCATGCATGGAGAGACAGACTGAAGTGTAGTTTTAGCATCTTTGCGTTAAATCAATAAGGAATGGAATTTTAAACATAGTTTTGATGAAGGCCTCTAAACATCTAAATGGCATTTCCAAACACAAATGAACTTTTCAGACAGTTAGTGAAAGGTTCAGGTTAGATACTTCTTACAATACTAATCTACCTGGTAGTACTTAAGGACTGATTTTTCTGAGGTCAGCTAGTTAAACCATTATTTTTTATTTTATTTTTTTATTTGTATAGCGTTTTAGAGAAATGTTACGTAGCAATTAGTGAATAATTGATTTAAAGACTTAAGCTACCAAGAATAACAGAAAAATATATTGCTAACTTCTTTGTTAGCTAGTTGATATATTTCAGGATGGTCATTATTAACTTGAGCTGCAAATTTATGTTCTCCATAATGTTGTTTGTGCTGATACAGTTTTTTTTGTCTAAATTGCTGTGATCCAGCTAGGTTTTCCTTTTAAAAGCAGCACATGTATAAGGTTATACAGAAGGAATTGGATCACAAATGTGCATTTACACTGAAGCATTTTATTTCATTCATGAGAACTCTTTCATATGGGCTTCTTTTTTTTCTGATTGAAATAATTTCAATTTATATATGTTTATAGAACAAAAGGAGTCATCTTCAGAGGGTGTGGAAAGCCTATGTAAAGCTTCACAGTATTGTAGATTAAAAAAAAAAAGAGGAAAAAAACCCTCAATGCTATCTAATTGAACAGCAGCAGTAAAGAAAAAACAGTCCTGTTCTATTCATGACTTGATTTTCTATTTGTTTATGTTATTTAATCCCCTAGCTGGTGAATTGTTTGGAGAAAAAAAAAAAAACAGTCTAAAAATTCCATTACATAGTTTAGGAGTATAGGGGTAAAAAAAATAAAAAATAAAAAAAAACCTGAAAATGGTTATCTGTGTTGGTACTACATCATCATGGGACCAGATAATGCCACGAAAAATGCACAATCAGCTTTCTTCACTCTCCTTTACAGTTGGAAGAATTGGAAGTGAGCAGGGCAGTTATCAGTCCCAGGAATAGCTATAGAAATAACCTAAATTAGTTGTCAAAGTGGTGAATGCTTGTCTCATCTGCTAGGATCCCAGTCTCTTGTGCCTTTACATGTCCGTGTTCAATACCAAGTCATGCCCTTCAGTTTTCTTTGTCTTTCTCATTCTTGTCCCTGTGCTCCCTTACGCCTCCCCAAATCCTCTGATGTGCAGTACCCGTCATTTCAGACTTCCTAGGGGGGAATGTGACCTATGTCAGAAGAACACCACATCTTGCAGGTAGTGTGTGCTTCTTTGGTGTTTCTTACTTCACACTCGGCAACATCTAATATGCAGCAACTCTCTGGATGACTGGCTTGAATTGTGTGGGATCCAGAACCCCCTGAAATGAGAAGCTAAACAATTTCTTGATGTGGTAGTGCCTAAGGCTGTTTTAGAAAAAATGCTCTGAAAATGGGAATTCTTTTTGTCTTTATTGGTAGCAAGAGTAGATAGCAGACAATTTTTTTTTTTTGAGATTTTAAGCAAGCTTTTATTTAGAAATATGTAAAATGATAATTACAATTTTTTTTTTTTCAGAAAACTGTTCTGAAACATTAATGATCATAGATTTCAGAAAGGCTCATCTAAGGCCATAGTTACATTATTTGAAGAGGTGGAGGAGTGAAATGTAATAGCAAGTTTGGCTGTAAATTCCCTTAGAGAGGGAAAGGGTGCCTTGGGTAATGAGAAATAGTAATTGGATACATTATAGTACAAAAAAAAAAAAAGCCCACACATTGGTAGCACTAATGGCTATGTATTGATTTGCATTAAGTGAACCCTGACATTCTTCTTTCATGAAAAAGAAGCTTTGCGCTTCAGGAGGGAACGTTTACTGGTTTGAGAGTAGCCTGGTCATGATTCAGCGAAGTGTTTTAAGAATTTAATGCTGATGAGCAGGAATATTGGCAAACTTTCAGCATCTGTGTTGCTGAACAGGACAGTATCTCTGAAGGGGTATGATGTTTCAGAGGCTTGAATCTTAATGGCACTTTGTGTTTGTTTTTTTTAAAAAACAAACCACCACCACCCAAAACCGAAGAAAAACAAACAAACAAAAAAATGCAACAAAACATAGTTACTGGCATTACTAGAAATAATGTAATTAAATTTATCTTCTAATTACTTTCATTATCTTTGTGTAGTTGTCCAGCAGTTCTCATTTAAGGAACTAGCTGTTACTTCATTATCTTTTAACCTTTGAGTTCTCTTCTAATTCGACCCGAGTTGGTGGCAGCCTAAAATAACTGCATTCTCCTACTTGCTAGCACACCCACCCAGTGCAGCAGCATGTGATGCCTTGTGTGCCCTGAGGACATGACTCATCCATTCTTCTGGAGGCTCCTCTCACCATAGCAGGAGCAGCAGAGCTGGAGCTCAGAGGAGGAGGAGTCTCTTATCCTTGATACTGCCTTACCTGGGTTTAGTTTTTCTGATGTTTTGAAGTTTACTTGTAGAAGTGTTTTGTCCTGATGGCTACATCGTTCTCCTTGTTCCCTGCTTTGATAACAAGGTGACAGACCTTTTATTAAACGCTGTTGGTGTTGAACAAGTTATATTTCAATATGTAGTTGGGTAAATGGGTAAATCAGTGAAAATGTTAGACGTCATATTGGGCTGTAGGCTAAGTCTGGATGTAGTCTTATATTGACTAAAGTGAATTAAAAAAAAAAAAAACAACCAAACCTACAAAACATTATAGGAGTTGCTCCTGATCACCAGTTAAACACAGGTAATATGACCATTACACTGATAAAATAGAGATGTACCCAGACCCCTGATACTACAGCTTTACCCACTGCAGGTAATAACCGCATGCTGTGTGCGAGGACAACCTACAGTGAGACAGTGCAGTCATGTCAGAGGCTCTCATAAGCACAAATGTTCTGAGCTGATGTTCTGGGACCTGTTTTATGGAGTCATTAATTTAAGGGTGGGCAGGACAATAGGATAGCAGTCATAAATATCAAAGATATTAATCCCAGAGCACAGGGACTGTGGTCTGAGAATGCAGTAGGTGCTTGTGTCACTTGGCATCTTTTACCTCCCTGGTAGATAATAACTGGGTTTAATATATGGATGCATTTCAGTACCTGTGCTACTTTTTACTGTTCTTTTATTAATAATTTTTATTAGATTTCCCAGTACAACTGTGTGACACATAGCTACTTTGCCAGTTTGGCAAGACTGAGTTATTTTGCTGTGATTAAAGCATTTAGGATGTAATCATTTGTCCTACTCAGAGAAGTGGTGCAGATAAGTGAACACGTACGACAGTGATCATGAAATTCAAGGGATTTTGGATTCCTTGGGTTGCCTTGTTTTTAATGTTAAGTATTACAGGCTGTGATATAAATAGGTAACTGCTGTTGCGTAAATGTGTGCTTGCTCTTCTAATTCATAAGGATTTTTTGTCATGAAGTTTAAAGTGAAGTGTTTGTTTTTTTCCTTGCAGTTTTTTATGCACAAAGTAGTGAAGTATTTCAAATGGGATAGATTTGTACAATTCTGTTGCACAGTCTGTTATTATCAGTTCAGCTGAAACAGTGAGGTCTCTTTCTTAGTGGGATATGAACATATAGTGAAACTGAGGGCAGAACCTCCACATGCAGTTCATACTAATCTTAACTTTTTCTATATTTGGCTCCTTATGGACCAAAGCACTTGAAACTATAAAATGTATGGCTGTCTGCATTGCCACATTCCACGTAGTATTTCTCCCGATTGCTGTAATACTGTGTTACTGCTACATCTCAGAATTTATCAAGGGTATTGTTTGGGTGGCATTCATTTTTTCCTTCCTTGTAAGTTTTACAAGCAAACTAACTCTAAGCCTCCACCTGAATTTTCTGTTTTAAGCAACTCTATCAGATCTTTTTTCCAAGAGGGCTGCTGACTAAAAACACAAGAGGAAACCATCAAAGGCTGTCTTTTGAGTTAAAGGTAACGGCTAGTTAGTGACCTGTTTTCCTTGAAGTGAAAGCTTCTGGGTTACCTCCTCAACATCAACTCATCCAAATTTTTCAGACTGTTTTCAAGGAAAGGGTATTTTTATTGAATTTTTCAGATGTAATCTTGCACTGGAATTGTTCATTATGTTGTGATAGATCCTGGCCGCTGAACATACTGATTTAGAATTAACAAGAACTAAATAAAAATAATAAAAAATAATTTCTATGGAAATGTCTTCAGGTTAAAACTGGTAAGTATCTGTATGAGACTCCCTGATGGAAACTGCTGCTGACAGTAGAATGTTGTTCTATCAGTGAGATATGAGAGGAGAATGGGACTTGCTTGCAGCTAATTATTGTTCATTATCATGTTAAATTACCAAAATGTCAGTTGTATTAGAAAGCCATAGCAAGTGACATTGCCTTGGGCATTTTTTGCTACTAGCTCCTCAGTAACAACGGAGTAGAAATTTTCATTAGGGTTATATTGGGACGGACAAGGTGCTCATGGGTTTTGTATTTTAAGCTGGAAGAAAGGTGTAAATTACAATATAGGAGCAGAGTTAGGAAGAATGTGAGTGAGAAACTGATTAAATTAGCATGAACTTTATGAAACAGGATAATCAAGAGTCTTAGAATAAGTTCTACTGTAGCTGGCTAGGATCCAGAGTGAATGTTTTCTTTCTCCAACTTTGTCAGATCTCTGCTCTTCCTTATTAGGACTCCAAGTCTAGCATTTGTAACCTAGGTCAGATTCATTCTGAGCTGTGCTTTTAACTCAACTCTCTTTTTTTCAGTATGTTGCATACTTTTTGAGTATATTAATAAAGACTGCGCACTGACTTACCTGTGTTGTAAGTACTGAGATTTCAAGCAACTTACTTTATGTACTTCACAGGCATTGAATCTTGAATTCACTTTCTACATGACAGTTTTTTTAGTTAATGTCAAGAGAATAAATCACATGTCTACCGGGTGGCTGGGAGTCTAACTGGTTCAAGATAGAAATGCTTGCTCACTTTCAGATCATACATATGGCTTAAAAAGTGGTTGACAAGTCTCCATGTAGCTATTTGAAATGCATGCAAGGATTCGGAATCTTAAAAAAACATAAGCAGGTCATGTATTCCTTGCCAAGCTGAAACTCACCACACACACACACACACACAAACAAAAACAACCCAAAACCTTCTTTTAACTTCTTGTGAAAACTCGGCAGGTTCTTGATAAGTTTTATTTTCTCAGCTTCTAAAACTAAGCATTTTACTGTCAGTCCTGGAAGTTAAGGTGTTGTGGTTTTTTGGTTTTTTTTTTTAAATTTGTTTTTTAAAAGGGCATACATTTCAGGAGTAAGCTTGAATTTAAAGAATGAATAGTAAGAAAAGTTGCTTTTTTGAATAAAGATATATGGATTTTTAGACTTCTAAAATATTTGGGCTTTACTGCTTTCCAAAATCGGGTATCTGTTTAATATCCATCAATGTTTTTGATGGATATTAAAAGATTTAAGATTTGAATTTCTTGGCTAATGTGGGACCACATGATGAGCATATTTGTAAGGAGGGGAAGTGAAAAGTACATTTTTAAGAATACTTCTGCTGACCAGATATATTAATATAATAGCTTCTTTTAATGCAGATACTCTGGAGAAAGAGTGCTCGATGCACAACATAATACTCTTAATTGAGAAATGTTTTTTTTACTACATATTTTACTGCCAGTTTTTCTGAAAAATCTAAAAAAAATACCATAGAAATTCTTCAAATATCAGCAGCTTTACTTTGCAATGTTATGGTTGAATTTTGTAGGATTTCCTTTTCTTTGCAGAATGAAGTCAAACTCATTCAGGAAAGAGATAAAAGATTCAGTGTTTTGACAAACGCAATGGCTCCTTCTATCCAAAGTGGCATCAATTGCAGCTTTTTGTGGGCCTTTTACTTAACTTCGATGGATCTAACCACCTGAAACAACAGTCCTTATAGGATTTCAAAAATACATCCTGAGAAAGTCCTAGTTACTGTATTAGATAAAGAAAAATAGAGCTTCATTTGTGTAATGATTTACAATGAAAGATTAGAGCCTCTCTTTCTGCAAACTTCATGGCCGGAAAGATTGAATTCCAGAGAATCCTTCCAAAAACCAGTAAGTAGTTTTCTGGCAGATTTGCTACTCAGGGAGCTGGCACAGTTACAGTAAAGTTTGCTTCTTACCATTTGACAATCTCATATCTAATTCTGTAGCTTCAGAGTCAAAAAGCATAAATATTTAAAGGTCATACTTTGAAAGTGCTCTGTCTGAAAAATACTTCCCTGTGCAAAAGCATTTATCAGCAGTTGAAAATGCAAAACAAATGGATGGCCATCTATTCCTAAGTTCTTAAAGCAAATGTTTCTGCTTTTGAGAGCATCAAGAGACTGGGGAAAGCACAGATGGAAGTCTTGCATTGGCTTTCCAAGAAATATCCAGCAGGAAAAGAAAAAACAACAACAAAAAACAAGCACTATCTACCTGCTTTCCATTAAATAATTTTTTTTTTGGTAAAGTAGCCTTGAGAGAGAATGTATTTGGATTATGTTGCTGCTTGCGCATGCTATGACAAAAACATTTCAGTGCAAACATGTTTAAGTGCTCTTGCAAGTGGGTAGCAAGAATCTTACAAGGCGTGAAACATGCGGTAGTGGAGGAGTTTGTTTAGCATATTGAGGACTGTGGTTCAATCCCTCAGAGCTGTGCAGTCAAGCATATGTAACTGTCACACTATGGAATGCCTCCTTAATCTCCAGACTCATTGGGAACCTTTAATGCCTGATGAACTCAATTAAAGTTAAGGGTATGTGATATGCTGCTAAGTAAGAACCTGTATCTTAAAAATAAATACCACTTGACAGTAACAAAGAGTTAGATACCAGGAGGTTAGAATCACACATACAAATTTTGAGCACATATCTGAGCTTAAGGCTCAGATGGTGGTGTTTTCTAAATGGTGTTGTTTACTGAAATCTAGTAAACAAATTTAATGGCCAGAACCAGAACAGCGAAAAGCAGGCAGAAGAAATATTTCATTGATGTTAGTCATACTTAGTTTCCAAAAGAAGTCTGTTTTATGCTTTACGTAAGCCTCCTACTGAAGGACATTGTTTCATCAGCCGGTTTCTGCTTTTTGCTGTTCCCTAGAGGTCTTCCAGTAGAAGTCTGTTGATGATCACCAGATACATTCAAGTGCTTCCTATCTTCAGGGTAACTGTATTACCACAAACAAATGTTCTGCAGTATTTGCTTCCTGGAGTTTTGCTGCATTCTTGACCAAAAGAAAATTTCTTTACCTTTTCCAGTAAATACATTTTTTTACTTAGTGAAGCAAACAGCACATCTACTGAATTATAATTAAAAAAGCATTGTCTTGTTAATCCTTGTCCAATGTGCTGAATCAGGCATCCACTTACTCTGTTTTCTTTTTTGAATAAACGTTCTGTTGAATTTACTTCATGACATCTATGTCCTTTTTTACATTTTCCACATTGTTTTGATACATCTGAGATGGAACTACTCCAACCTGTATTTTTGTTGTTTCTTGAGCAAGTAGGTGTCTTGTTTATTTACAGCAATAAAACACCTTACTGCACTAGCGCTCTTCCCTATTGCTCAAGAGAGTCCATACTGCTCTAGTATACTTGTCTTCTAAGTACTTAAAATTTTACTCTGATTTGGAGTTGAGTCCCAAAGAAATAGGGTGTCTTAATGGTCTGTGCAGCGTATCTGTAGCAACTAGTATATATCAGTAACTCAGTTTAAGATTTTAAAAGCAGTTGCGTGCACAAAGAGAACTCCTGCTAACTAAGTGGTCAGACATGTCTCGAACTTCTGTTTCAGTGCTGAGAGATCATCCATTAACTGTGGGAAGAGCCGTGCTCCAATTCTACAGGAGGTGATCACAGTTGGTCAGATTTCCTTTTTGGATTCTCACCTGATTATATTCAGGAGTGCATATCAGAAGTCAGTTCTTCCATGATGCTTGTGGGTTCAACTGGTTTTCTGAAAGACAGAAAATTAGTTACTCAAACTGGAGTAAACAGTTTACTTGCCGGTTATGTAAGAAGAAAGCTTGTTTTTTTCTAAGCAATTTTCATCCTTTTTCTGTGGAAGGGTAATGTATGCATTATGCATGATATTGCTTCTCCTTTGGATGCAGCATGTGACTTAGTCTTTTGTTCACGTGTTGATCTCCCAAGCACGTATTCTCTCAGGCTCAGTTCTCATGGTATTTACATAGCTTCATTTGGCATCAAAGCCCTGTTTTAATAGAAAATAGAATTGAAAGGGTAGGTTTTTCTCTATGAATGTTTTGGGTTTTTTTGTTTGCCTGAATTGATTGAATGCAAAGATTTGATTTGTTTTCATTTTTGTTTGGAAATCATCTTTTTTGAGATCTTGTTCTCTCCACCTTCATCAGTTGCCTCACTTTTCTGGACTGTTGTCACAGAAATGAGAAGCATACCACTGTCCTCCATGAGAGCATAGAGGAGATCAGAGTTGAAGATAGAGGAGATGGTTACAGTGGAAGGCTGCACTTTTAAAGTGTCGAAGGGTAGAACAGATTGTTCTAAACCAAAAAAAAACCAACATTGGTCAGACCTTAACTGCTGTTTTCTACTCTTCTGACTTGTTTTTCAGGGCATCTTGACATGTTAAACCCTTGGAGAAGTAAACCTGTCCTGCTGAGCAACTAGAACAGTCTTGTGGTATTTGCTAACTGTTCAGTCAGCAAGGGTTATTCTTATGTTCTAATCATCTCCTTGCTGAAAAAGGTTGGAGTAAGGGCTATAAAGGTTTATATAGGCTGGTTGTGGCTAGAACAGTGGGGTCCCAGCCTGGGAACTGCTATTAAATGCTGCTAGTGGCTTCCTGAATTATTATTCTATTACGTTCTGTGTACTTTATATAAACTATAAGCAGCGGTAGCATTTCAGGGTTTTTAGGTGCTTTATTTGCTAACAACCTCCATGCTGTTGTTAAAGAATTTCCTTTAATTTTTTTCCACTTGTACTTAAAAATGGGAAGCTCTGCAGGATCTGAGTTAGGGTGTAATAATAATGTGTACATACGTTAAGAATAGTCATTAGTATAATGCCTAGCAACACAGCAGGCATGACTTATTACACAATATTGTGTTTGCTTATTGCCTAAGTGGAACGCAGAGCAGTTATAAGTGATCACATGTTGAAGTGCTCAGTTGTAAGAGTCAATTTCCCCATGATTCTGCTGGCATTTTGTTGGAAAATACCACGATAGTGTTATGAATGAATTCTTAAGTAGTCATATGCAGGAAATGCATATTGAATGTATTAATCACTTCTACGGTAAATTACAACTTTGCACAAACAGCACGTGGGCTGTTTGTGAATAGCTTATAAGGCTAAAAATTTTCCAGTATTATTCAAATAAACTCATAAATAGGAGAGCAGGATACTGAAGAAACCTTATGGAGGCTCAGGTGTAATAAACATGGGGCTGAAAAATTCCAGCAGCCCAGAAATATGAAGATGGCACATATCAGGACATAATGCTTTGAAAATAACTCAGCTGTGCAATGTCAGCTTCATGGATCTTGTAAGCATACCAAAATGAGGCAAATAGATTTGGTTGGGGACAACCCATCTGCATAGGGCTGAATCCTTGGAAAGCTTAGCTAAGGGAGTCTTAGTGGACAACTCCTGGGGTGGGAACGAAGCAGTTCTTCCTGGGATGAGGAGTTGCAGTATTTGTGGTGGGCTTCAACCATTGATTAAAGGACTGGTGGTTAAAACTCTCCTGGTTGTGTGCCTTTGCTATGTTGCAAAGACAGCTACTAAAATTAGAACTACCCGTTCATATTTAACTCTTCACTTGTTTTTAATGCGTTCTGAAAGCATCATTATGACCAATGAAAGCATTTTTCCTTAGAGAATATTTTCAATATCCTGGTTTTCCACTTCTCTATTGTCCTGTATTGTCTTCAGAAGAGACTTTCTACATGTATTTTCTGAAGTAATTACTAATTTTGAGGAGTAAGTTGAAATAAAAACTTATTTTCTTTAAGAAAGCTTTGCATTTCTGAAAACATCCTCTTAATCAAGATGTAATATATTTGATTGTTATAGAGTTGGGGGGATTCAGTGAGAAAGCTATTAATAGTTTTCAAATACACAAAAGAAACAAAAAGCTGTAAGTAATATTCAGGAAAAAATATCCAATTGTCAAAGAATTTGAGGGGTAATTGCTTGGGAAATGTCATAAGGCACAGCACTAATACACCCTTATATTTTATTATATAGAGTATCAAAATATTAATTTCACAGACTGCTGTTTGTGACATTTCAAAGTCCTTTAATAAATTCTTTGAATATTTAAAATCAGTAATACCTGCTTACGACCTTTTTCTTCATATTTTCCCCTCTCTGTTCCTTCCTCAAAAAATAAAAGGAAAAATGAATCTTAGTTGAGCAGTTCTTCTGTTGTGTCTGACAGTAAACCTGCTAATAAGTTGTACAAATTATACAGAAGCATGAAGTATGTTTTACAAAATGCATGATTGAATGCATATCTCATTTTGGGGACTGGTAGCTATGTATGAAGCTCATATCATATCATACCTCACTGAATCCAGAAGAATAACTTGAACCTGCTATCTAGTAACATAAATGAAGCTTTGAGAAGCTATACTGTACAGAAAAAAAAAAAAAAGTCCAGAGAACTGTGTACCTCTGTTTCCTTTGAAAGTAGACTATATATCTCCTAATGTTCTTGGTTGTACTGTGTTAATGCATTGCGGAGCTTTCTGGAGCAGAGAGAACCATTGGATATGCATTAGGCCAGCAGGGCACATGAGTGAATGAAGAGGTAGCACACAGCAGGGGAGGCTACTTTGCCTTCAGCGATGGAGCCCAGGCTGAGTTCCTGGCTTACTTTTGTAGAGTCATCTTCAAGTCTTGTGCAAGCTGGGGAAGAGTGGTCCTTTGCTCCCAGAAAATATGGGATGGGACTTGTCTGACTCTTTCCAAATCCAATGCTGTAGCATTTTAAGATATATGTGAATTTTTTCATTAATTTCAGTTTTAGATGGGCAAAGCATAATGGGATTTTGTCATAAAACACTGAATGTATAATAGGACAAATACAGATATATAGGAATATATATATATAGAAAACATGTCTATACTTGTTTTAATTCAAATGCTCATGCATTAGTCAAGGTGAAAACCTTCTGCAGTAATCTAGAGAATACAGAGCACAGCTAATTCAGATTCTTTACCTCTTGCAAGAGTGAGAACTGAACATACCAAGATGTTTAATCGTTGTTACTTTTAAAATCATGAGAACTATACCTCTATAATCAGTTCTTTCAAAAATCTCACAGATAAGCTACTGCAAATAAACAAGGGAAGACAATCCTTTCAAGACTCGTTTAAAAAAATATATATATTTTTTTGAAAAAGCAAATTGGCCCTATGTCTAATGAAGGAGCTGTATGCAATTATTGCTAGAATTGCTTACTTAAAATGCCAGAAAAGGGAAACCCTGTTCTTAGTGATAGTTTTAGGGAAATGTTGATTACCTGATGGTCTTCTCAGCTATGATGAAGTCAGCAGGTAATATGAATACTGGCAGCTTAAATCATGATTTATGTCCTGCTTTATGTATTCTTTCTATATTAGCAAAAATATTTTGTTAATAAAAAACATATTTCAGTACAGTGTTTGTGGCTTTCTATTTTCAATTTTGCTTGCTAATGAAAACTTTTAAATGCTTTTTTACATAAGAAAAAAATTAAGTGATTTATGTAAATAAACTGTCAATTTCCTCTGTTTCAGGTTATATTTAGGAAGGGATTAGAAATGTATTTACAGATGTTGCTGGTGAAAAAGCTGGTGCGAATTTGAATTCCATCCCAAAACCATGTCTGAGGGAAAAAATTTTTTTGAGTACCTATGAAAAAGCTAGAATAAGTACAGGGAACCATTTCTGAAGTATGAATAAATGCCTAGAGTAAAACTGACTGCATGTGAGTTGTTAAAAATATGAGTAAAACTTGGATGAAACCGGAAAGAGCTAAGATACATGATGATAAAGAGTGCTGAAAGGGTGCTCTGCTGTGAAAGATAAGCTGCAGACTGAATCACTAGTACTTACAATATATACTTTGTTTATTGCTATTAAACACATGCAAGACTTTTTGACAACCGTAAAAAAATAACCAAACAATTAAATGGGTATCAGACAAGCAAAGGTGCAGAATATTATATGAGTAGCGTTATTGAAGTCTGAAGCAGGGAGATTGATGGTGTCATTTTTTATCAAAACTTCTGCATGCTCTTAAGATACACTTTTTAAAAACTCTAGGAAGTGAAGCATGTATCGTATTTTCTAATGATGTCGCGTTTTTATTCAATATTACATGTATTTTGTGAATGTGATGATTGTTGGTTAGATAAAATTTCCTGGACAGATATGTTGGTGTTGTTGATTTGAAACAGAGGATGAGTTGGAGAAGTAATTTGAAACTGAGCTGTGTAGACTAAAGCTGTAGCTAATAGCTGCTCCTTCAGAGTAGAAACAAAGGAAAAGTCTTCCAATGCACGTATTAAAATTTTGGTGGATGTGTAAAATTAAAGACTCTTCCTCTTGGAAAATTGGATTCAACAAAATACTGCAACAATTCTACTTTGCCCCATATTTTTGCTTGCAAGTGGCTGAGGTTTTGTGTTTCTGTTGCAGCTCTCAGAGCTGTTTGCAGAGGATAGGGCATGTCACTTCATTACTTATTTGCAGAATAAATTGCATAAATTTTGCTTCAGGAGGCCATGTACTTTTCAGGGAGAGAGGAGATGGGGAATGACATATTCTTGTTTTAAGTAACAAGAGTGAATAGAAATAGGATCACTGTGGATTAAAACAAAAGCAAAAATATATATATATATTATGGGAATAGAATAATGTATATCTATGAATTTGTGCTTGCAGGTTTCAAAGAAGCAGCTTAGTTCACTAGGGACAGGAATAGCTATCATCTCTGACAGGGCAAAAAGCAAGACCTTGAGCTAGACAATCTTGCAGGATGAAAATTTTGACTCCTCTTATTACCTAGGAGAATTGAAGAACACAATGGTGAACAACTGTGAATATAACTACACCTTTATTTTTCTTTGTTTGGCCTTTGTTGTCAGTATTCACCCCCTCGAGAAGATGAGGGGAGTCTGAGTTGGCTGAACTTAAAGAAATGACAATTAGGAAGTCACAGGAAGGTGGTAAGAGTGATACCTTCACTCTGTTGGAGGTGATGGCAAAAGTTTGTGTTTAGTTTAAAAGGAATTTATTTTGATGATACTCTGTGGCTTCCTGTGTAAAACCTGCTCCACTAAATTTAGTAGAGGCTAGAGGAGAACAGGGTTCATGTGAAACAGGTAGCAAGACAGCAACAGGAAATCTGTGAAGAACTTTTAAGGATAGAGAAATTATAAGAAGTTATTGAGAATATGTCTAAACCTAGTTTTCAGGAATCACTTCAAGCTGTATGATGTTGCTGAATTCTTAAAAGCGTTGATGAATGTTATTTAGATCAGGGATGCTATGTAAATATTTATTGTTGATCAGAGAGGCAAAATATAAAGATTAATTGTTTTTATGTCTGTGCTTTATTCTGGCTAGCTCAGATACAGTTCAAACTGGTATTTGGTTGTATCCGTTCACTTTTCTGAAGGTGCACACCAAATGAGATTTAATGAGTGCAACAGAAGGACAAGCAAAACAACAGCGCGTGTCATTTTGTTGTTTCTTGATGTTTTAAGAATATTTGATGGTTTTGAGTACCATAGAACAACAGTAGGGTATTCAACTAAAGCAAATAACTGCTAAGTATGTCTTAATAACTAATACACAAGGTCGGATTTAAAAATATCAGCTGAAATATCTCTTCTGTGAATACAGTATAGGAAGCTTGTGAGTTGGAAGGAACATACGCGCTTAAAATTTTGCAGATGTATGAGTATATGTACTTGAAAGTACTACAGAGGCCAATTATTTCTTATATCTTGATTTGAAGGTCATAAAATTTGTTTCTTTTCAAAAGAAAGTGTCTTAGCTATCATCTGTCAGGAAGTCCTTATGAATTGTGTACAAAAACAAATTAAAAATATCCACCAAAAACCCCAAACAAAATGCAGTGCAAAAATGAGTTGTGCTATGAGAGAGTAAGTAGAATCAGAGTATATAGTAGTAAAGAAAAAAAAATTGTTCGTATGCCTTATTTCACATTAATAATTGATGAGAACTGCATAAATCGGTTTTGTTTACTTTTTTTCACTTTGATCTATAATTTATGGTTTCAAAAATACAAAACACTAAAGAAATATTGGGTTTCTTTTTGTTTGATTGCTTTTTTTTTTAAGCATCTTGCAATGCTCATTCAGTGCTTTATGTTGGCAGATTGCATTTATTGTTATGATTAGAGGTATGAACAGCTGCCTAATTTAGAAGTCATGTATAAAGAAAATGAATGGGATAATCAGGAAAATCTGAAGTACCCTCTTTTTTTTTTTACACGCTCCTTTTCAAAACTGGAATCAAAATTGGAGGAAATGTTTTATGCTCTAGAATGACCTGTGAATGCTTGGTCATGTGATTTGATTTGCTTCCATTTAACTATCAAAATATAAGAGTCTGTTCCAGATCAGAAAAGCTTCACAGGAGCTAGCGTGGGACTATTGTGATTGAGAGATGGATGTAATGATGGTTCTATACAGTCATTTTTTTATTTTGCTATAGATACTAGAATTTTCTTCATGATGCGCTTGACTCAATGAAAAGAATTCTGAATGCTCCAGTAAGCCTGCCTGTTTTTTTTTTTTTCTTTTCTTTTTTTCTTTTCTCCTTGCAAATGGATGAAATCAGGCACAGTCCCAAATCAGTTGTAATGTTCTGGCTGTCAAGCAAAAAAAAAAAAAAAAAGTCATCAGATCAGTTTAATGTGTTTTCCAGGCAATATGCTTTCATTTAGCAGAGTTTTTCTACAACTGGAAAACAAAACAAAAGAAAACAAAAAACATCACCAACAAGAAAAAAAACTAAAACAAGTGCTCTGTTGAAGTAAATAATCTAAGAGGGAGAAGAAATAGTAGGCAACAGATACATGCTACCTTGCTGGCAGTGCTTAGCTGCTACTTACTCAGGCACACAACAGTTCTCTGCTTTATGCTGCTGGAAGTGTTATCCCCACTTACAAGATTTCTCATTTGACCGTCAGCACTGCTTTGGCTGGGAGCTCAAGGGAGGAATTAGGTGGAGGAAAAATAAAAATAATAATAAAAAGCTGAAGAACTGATCTAGTACGCTGCATCTGAATGCATGCTACTAAAATGCTTCTCTTGTGAGAGTTTTGTGAGATTTTACTCGTAGGTGCTGACACATTCACTGGGAGGACACGACCTGTGTAGTGGTGCTGTTATGTGTGGTTGCAGAGTTATGCAGCAAATTGGTAGATGTGGCAGCGCTGAAGTGAACTTTTGGCATTCTGGCACTTTATACTTGAGTCAGATGCTCATCAGAGAAATATGCTGTTAGTTATTAGTGAAACAACCCCAAACTTCTTTGGTTTCCTAATACCAGTAGTATCATGAGAGATCAGAAAGCAGAGTCATGCAATAAAGAAATTAAATGAGTCTGTATGTATGCTGAGGATGCATATTGAAACACAAATTGAAGGGACCAAAGCCACTTCTCTCTCCTCACCCAAGTGCTTGCATGCAGTATTATCACCCTGTGCTGCAACATTGGCTGTCCTGGCTGTAGCAGCCTGGCTGTACCAGCCAGTAACCATGGGGGAAGCCTGTGTCTGGAAAACTACCTTTGGTGTGTGGAAGGCAGAAGCAGAAAATGACATGAGCAGAGTTGAGGCCCAGGATTTCAGACTTCGTGCGGCGCTTGCAGCCTGCTCATGAGCGCACAATTATCTTCTTCAGCCACATTTTTCATTTCCCCATCTCAAGAGTTCCAAGAGGATAGAAGTATAACCTCTAGTGTGAAAGTTGCTTTTTTACTGCATGGGAATCACAGTGCTGTTTAAAGACGGAAAAACCCTTTTCTGTCTTCTCTAGAGACCTTTTCACAAATAGTCATGTGCCCTTTTTAGGCTGACTTGAATTCCTTGAGTGGTACCAATGAGCAGGCAGAGGTGGTTCCAGTCTTCTGTGATACACTTTAGATGTAACAGCGCTGTATGAACCAAAAAGACACATACAAGCTGCTTTTAATAGCTTTGCTGTAATTAAATGCTACTAACAAAAGCTCATGTACTTTGTGTACACCTGGTTGCCTGAAACCAGAACTGCTCAGATCTGTAGGATGAAAATGTACTGTAGTCTGAACAGTCATGGTAAAGATCTTGGAAGTACAGCATAGACGTAATCACAGAATTGTAAGGGCTGGAAGGGACCTCTGGAGACCATCAAGTCCAAGCTTCCTGCAAAGAGGCTCCCTACAGCAGGCTGCACAGGTGGGCATCCAGGAGGGTCTTCAATATCTCCGGAGAACAATCCACAACCCCCCTTGGGGAGCCTGTTCCAGTGCTTTGTCACCCTTCCTGCAAAAAAGTGCCTTCGCATATTGGTGTGGAACTTCCTATGCTCCAGTTTATGGCAGTTCCTCCTTGTCCTGTCCCCACAGACCACTAAAGAGATTGACCATGTCCCTTTGACTCCTGCAGTTAAGGTATTTATATACATTAATGAGATCACCTCTGAGTCTTTTCTCACAGCTGAACAGACCCATATGGCTCAGCCTTTCCTCATAGGAGAGATGCTCCAGGCCCTTTATCATCTTTGTGGTCCTCTACTGAACTCTCTGCAGGAGATCCCTGTCTTTTTTTGTACTGGGGAGCTCAGAACTGAACACAGTACTCCAGGTAAGGTCTGACCATGGCAGAGTGGAGGGGGAGGATCACCTCCTTTGACCTGCTGGCTATGCTCCTTTTAATGCACTCCAGGATGCTTTTGTCCTTCTTAGCCTCCAGGACACACTGCTGGCTCATGGACAACCTGTCATCCACCATAACCCACAGGTCCTTCTCCGTAGTGCTCCTCTCCAGCAGTTCATGTCCCGACCTATACTGATACTTGCAGTTATTCCTTCCCAAGTGCAAGAGTGGAGAAACCCAAATTCCTCATACCCAAGGGTGATGTATTGATTTATGCGTATGCAGCCTGGCTTTGATGCACTGAAAAAATAATATATGAGGCATAAATGAGCTGAAAAAATCATTAGAGGTGCTTGCTTGAAGGTAGATATTTTGAGAAGTGTTAAGAATAATAGAAATCCTTTCCTGGAGGGAAATTGTTGGACCCTTTGATTATATCATTTGCATACCACATCTTCTATCCATGGCTTTTGAAGTTCTGTGAGTTAGACATGTCATCCTCTGAAAAAATTTCATAATTAATAACGTAGGTGAAGTTTTCTTTAGTTTATATTTCTGAGCCTGTAACAAAAATACACTTCCGTTGATGCAGTGTGTCAGAGTGAGACTGTCCTATATCCCATTCTGTACTGGCATGTACGTAGGTATTGTTTGTTATCATTAAAAGCAACTGCACTTTTGTATCTGGTCTAAGGTTGTATTGGTTGTGTTAAACTGTCTGGATATCTCATAGTTAAATCTGAATGCAACATCTCATTGGAGCAGAATGTATTTGTGTTTCACCAAAAAGGTCCTTTGTGTATTAATTATTTCAGGGCTTCTTTTGTGAATATTTCTTCTGTCTGAATAACCTGCCAGGAAATATATTCATGATGAATATCCGTTTTCCCTTACTGAAACTACCAGCAAAAGTATCAAGGTTTTATGGTAATTAGTTCTTTTTTAGAACTTGTATAATCTTTTGATTACATTTCTTATTACGCTTTGGTACAGATAATTAGTGCCGTATCCTGTAACATCATTTCCTATAAAAACAGAGGTTATTCGTTTCTTTTATTTAAGATGGCAGTATACCATAGTGATTGGATTTCACAGACCTGAGTCTTAAAAGGAGTGCTGTTGCTTGGCTGTAAAATAGCATTGCTTTCCCAGTTTCAAGGTGTGAGCTGCTTGCTGAGAATGCGCTTTGATCAGGTTCATAAGCCTATATGGACTCTGAGGAATCTGAGCTCAAATGCCAGCGAGAGTTTTGTGGAGCATGAACTTAGGATCCTTTTTCTCTGCCAATTTCATGCAGTACTGGAAATGAGCTCCAGTGTGTATAGGACTTCCATTCTCCAAAGAAAAGGACCTTATCCTTGCTTCTCTTGGTGTGTTTTGTTGAAAGTCTGAGTTCTTTTCCATTTTTTTCTCTAGATACAGTGTTGTGGTCTTTCTGTGCAGTGGTTTTGGCACATTGGATTGGTAGATGTTGGTTTCCTCCACATTATTCATGCTGTAATTCCTTTGTCTTTGGATAATGGAGACTAGGCTAAGGAGCATGCATCTTCTGGAGCATTTAAATTGTAATATGATATGAAAAGCTTTTGGCTGCAGAATGTCTCTGTGGTCAAAGGATGGCATAATCATCTGTCTTGGAAAATGAACTCTTAAAATATATTAACTCAATTTGGCTTTTCATCTCAATGGTTTGACCTAACTTAATCTGTCCTCATTTTACCAATACAGTTATTTTTTTCAAAAAATAAATAAAATTCCTATTTTATTTGTCTTATGCCTTTTGTGTTTGCTTTTTTTCCCTCATATTCTGTCACTCAAAATAATCCTGATTCCAATTAATATCTGAAATTCAAGCCAGTTTGCAAGCTGGAATCCATTGGTATATTTATGTTCTGGCTTCCAATAAAAAATGAATCATTTTTGATGTATACTTCCCCAATTGGCATCTAATTTTCCTTTATTTCTCTTCTTTAATGGATCGATAATAATGCAAATACTTGATCTTCATAAAGCTACTAAGCAGTTCTGGCTTTGCCACGCCCTTGGTTGACCATGATATGTGAGAAAACAATTATTTGTATGAAGTAAAAGGAATTGTGTCAGTTGCAAAAATGAAAATCACAGTATATTGAAACATTACAAAGCATTTCTTTTCCCAAAGTGTTCTTGGTTATCTGCTACAGTATATAACTTTAATCTGAGCTGCTTTAAAAAGCAAAAAGGGTGGTTTTTTTTTTTAGCATTAAGCTATCTGCAGAACTGAAGCTGACATTTTGAAAAGTAAATGGTAAGTCCGAGTGTCTGAAAAGTCAGTTTGAGACGTCTTAAAAAGGCTTTAAGAAGTTAAGCACCTGCTGTCTGAAAAGCAGTCTTTTTTTTTTTTTTTTTTGAGGCCTCTAAACTTCAACTAAATTTGAGTCCACAATTCTTAGCCATTTCTGAAAGCTTTGCCCATGTAACATCTGTAGGGCATCTTTCTTGTAGGGCATCCCTTACTCAGCTATTACAGAGAAACAAACAGAAATAAATCTACACGGAACAGACAAATGATGGAAAATAGAATGGCAGTATGGAGGAAAAAAAAAAAGGTGTTATGAATGAATTACATAAATTTCCAAAACACTGCTGTGTGTGTAGCAAAGAGTTACCTTACAGTTTTGATTTGCCATCCAGCAGATGGCAATACAGCTCACAAAGAATCCTATTCTAGGGATTTTGCTATGATATTCTGTAGGCTTTGGTTTTATCAGGGAAAAGTGGAAACTTGCTGGACTAGCAGTGAAAGGTTGTTTTCAAGCTCTCAGAGAAGTGGGTTTGGAAATAAATCTCAATTGTTTCTGTGTAGAAATGCCAGTGGAAAAAAAATTTGGAGAAGCTTGGAAATAAGCTTAGCTGTAAATTTATTTGTTATTAATACAGTCCTCTATAAGTGGGTTATTAGAGGTTTTGATTGAAGAGCTGAGATTGAAGAGCTGAAGAAATTGCAAATAAACAGGCAGAGTAATGGTGATAAATAGTTAAGATCGAGCATTAATCACTAAAGAGTTTATGAGTAACTCAAAGATGAAGCAGCTGAGATAAACTACTAATTGAAATGGGATGTGAAGCTTCTAATTTAAAACTTTGGTATCTCTGATACCAGGGCTCCACGAGAGAGCTGGAAACCATCATCAGTTCAGGTAGAAGAGTTCATGGGATAGATGAGGAGAAACCATAGCAAACAATGAATGTGGGAACACGAGGCTATATGCTATACACCAGAGAGGAGTTAACATGGACTTTTTGAAGGAAATCCGTGCTTGGCAAACCTATTAATCTGCTGGATGAATCTTACTAGGATTTCCAGGAGGCATTTGTTTCTTTTAATCTAAGGCTCTTCTGCAAACAAACTGGCTATGAAAAGTAGAGAAGACACTTGGAAGTGTGGGTTAAAGAGCAAAAAATCTCTGCCCTTTGTTTCCTAAATGATTAACGTTAATTAGTGGAAAAGAATATGTAAGTGTGGTAAATACATAAAGGTGGTAAATACCTAATAAGATGAAATGTAGTTAAGTATGTTGTCATCTGCTTTCTCCTTAAGGAACTTTATGCTTTCAGTCAGAGACGTACCTTACAAACCTAACAAACATTCAGCTCTAAACCTGGCACTAAAAGTTAATACTTTTAAATTTCTCATCCATCTGTAATCTGTATCACTATTTTCCTGTTCACATATTAAAACCAGAGAATCTACCCAAGTCAATAAACCTGACTAGCTAAGGTGCTGCCCAGCAGAAGAAAATATTTCTGAAGTCTAAAGCTGTGTACGCTCTTGCCATGAGCATGTAAGTTTTTCAAGAGTACAGTATCCTAACTTCAAAAAAGTTTAAAGTTTGGCTTATTGTTCACCTTTGTTATTTGCCTGCTATGGTAATGATCCAACTGACCAGAATGGTTTGGAGCATCATTTTACAATGGTCATTTCCTTAACAGTAAAAGAACTGTATGTGTTTGTAGAGTTGAAACAGAAAAAAATGAGGGAAAAACTTTGAGACATATAATGTACATCTAAAGGATTATCTGAAAAAGAGATTTAAAAAAGAGAAATAAAATATAGCATTAAACATTTGGATCAGAGCAAAGAGGGAAAAAGAGAAAAGCTGTTTCATAGCCTGTTGAGAATAAGGAAATAAGCATCCATTTCTGTAAACTTTATTTAAATTGGAAATGGTTTGAAATGGATATGAGACATACTTTACAATACCCAGTGCATTCTCAAGTGTTTTCAATATGCTGTGATTTTGAAAATTCTTCTGCATATACCTTTGCATCTCAACATGTATCTCAATATTTTTTGTTTGTTTTCAGTGTTCATCTGACAGATGAAACCTATGAGTTTTTCAGAATCAAAAGCCTATTTGAGAACTGTATTTTTCTGTATCTCTGAACAACTATTTTTAAGAACATAGCAAATCTATTTACAGTTTTTACAAATAGAACTAGAAAAGTCAGGGTAGGTGTTTCAATTAGAATCATAGAATGGCTTGGATTGGAAAGGGTGTTACAGATCATCCAGTTCCAATCTACCTGTAATGTGCAGGGACACCTTCCACTAGACCAGGCTTTTCAAAGCTCCATCCAGCCTCGCCTTGAACATCTCGAAGTATCACAGTATCCACAGTCTGTTGTGCAAACTGTTCCAGTGCTTCGCCACTATCATAGTTAAGAATTTCTTATGTCTATTGTAAATCTACCCTCTTATAGTTCAAAGCCATTATTCCCTTTTCGTATCACTTATCCTAGCCTGATAAGAATCCCTCTCCAGTTTTCCTTTAGGTCCCCATTAAACACTAGAAGTTTGCTATAAGGTGTCCCTAGAGCCTTCTCTTCTTTGGGCTGAAAAACCTTAGCTCTCCCTCAGCATGTCTTCGTATGACTCAGCTCTCTGGTAATTCTTGTACCCTGTTTTCGGAGTCACACCACCATGTCCTTCTTATACTGGAGGCTCCAAAGATAAGTGTGAGAGCAGAATGGACAGAGAAAATCACCTCCTTCTACCTGCTGGTTATGCTTTTTTAATGCAGCCTAGGATATGATTGGCTTTCTGGGCTGCAAGCATATATTGCTGGCTTCTGTTAAGCTTGTCATCAGTAAACACATCTGAGTCCTTCATATCAGGGCTGCTCTCAATCTTCACCCAGCCTGTATTTTTGCTTGGGATTGCCCCAACTCATCTTCAGGACCTTGAACTTGGCCTTATTGTACACCATGACATTTACATGGCCTGCCTAAGTTTGTCAAGGTTCCTTTGGATGGTATGTATTTCCTCCAACGTGGTGACCATACCACACAGTTTGGTGCCATCAACAAACTTACTTGCTGATGGATAACGGTTTAGCAGCTTCTTCCACCAGTCCCTGCAGAACCCATGGATGACTCTCATCGAGTCCCATGGACTTACATGCCTTCAGGTTCCTCAGATGGTCTTAAATCTTTTGGACGTTATCTTCCGTTATGCCAATGTATTTGTTCTCTAACTATATTTACTTTAGAGGTTCAAGCAGAAAACTCAGATGAGTACCTGGCCTTACGACAAATCTGTGATGAGATATTTAGGAATAGGGTTATTATTTATTAATTGTTTTAATACTCGAAGTTATTTTTATTAGAACAGTACATATACATATAGGTCAGTGTAAAATGAAGCTCTACTGTGCTAGCCATGGGGAAAACACGGAATAAATTGTCTCCAATTTCACTCTGCATCCAAAGTAGACACTATCAAAGGCTTTACAGTACTGTCAAAATATATAATCCATGTGATTTCAGAATTCTTTTCAGTAATGGAAGTAGCCATAATCTTAGCTAGTGTTTCCTACCTTAATTTAATTGTTGCATCTGAAAACAATAAAAGCCATTTTCTCACTATTTTATCGTTCATCCATTTTCTTTCAAGACAGTGACAATATAGGAAAAGCATTGTGTTGGTTTTGGTCGAGGCTGATTTTTGTTTTTCTTACTGCTGTAGTCTCTCTCTAATCTTTCTGTTCTGAGTCACTTAGAAGTGCGTTGACTAACAGAGTACGACTGAGTGTATGATTACTTCTCATGTTTAGCAGTGGCCTTGGTGACAGTTAAATCTTTTCTAGCAAATTCATGCAGTAGCATTAATTCTAGAATCATAATGTTTGAAAGTAATTTCAGTAACAATTCATACTGTCATATAATTTTTTTTTTAGCTTGTCTCCCAGTAGCAGAGACTTTTCTGAATGGCTGTTTAACTTTGTACTGTTCCAATTTGGAATTGCATTATATTAAGTAATAGTTTGGCCACCTAGAAGCTAAAGCATCAGAAATGTTTGCATTAAATTGTATGAAGCAAAGGATCAGTGACATGAGTTTTTAAATGAATTTATATTGGTATTTCTTTCCCAGATAGGACTTTGTTTAAAATTAATGAATACATGTTAGCACTATGGTGAAACTGAAGTTTCGAAATTCCAGCTAAAGAAAATATGTAATTAGTCAAGGTAAAAAGGCACATACTTTTGAATGTTGATAATACCTTGCTTTTAGGACTTTTTAGGTATTAGTCCCGAGAAATCACATTTATTTTGTACTCTGCTTAATGTCTGTTTTCATTCGTTGTTAGAACTTATGTAATTAGAACTTGCAAAGGATCCATCAAACCGCGAACAACTGCTTTGGTTACAAACACTTTCACAAACTCCAAAGTGAAAGTGATGCTAGTCAAACACATACCATCGGCAATAATCATATGTAGCTGTACGTATATAGGAGGAAAGATTTTTATTCTCATCTTCTTAAATGCCTGCTTAAATGCAATCAATGAGGTGGAAAAATCAAGTATAATTTTGGAGACATCTTGTTATGACAGAACAAATTTTCCTAGCACTTTAATCAAAGGATTGTCCTGGATTTATGAAGGTACGTGTAAAGGAAAAAAAAAAATCATATTTCTGAGATTGAATTTTAAGTTATTTGGAGGAAAAAAAAAAGTGAATGCAACCAGCGAACTTAATTTAACTTCATGGTGTCCAGTTTTTCAGGAAGTCCAAAATTCTTAGTGCTGTGCTGAAATAGGACACCAAACATTGTCACTTCATACTAAGGAAGTGTTTATTTGTTTGGATTGGATACGTTCCAAAATTCAGTGGGCATTTATGATTACAAAAAAAGCTGTTGCAAAGCAGTGTACAAGGTGCTGGTCTGCTGTGGGGCTGTGGGAGATGCCAGGGCAGCCTGCTGATGACACTCTTCCTCAGGCAGAGCACATCCTGCATCAGGGAGCCCTCGCAAGAGGTAGATTTTGTTTGGGTATTGCCTTCCATGTTGGGAAACTAACCTTATGGTTCAGGTGACTGAACCCTGCTCTCCTTTTTTCTGTCTAAGAGGGCGGTGAGAGAGAGTGGTTTATGCTGGAATTGGGGTTGCTGGGACTTCTACTATACATCTTGACCCATCAGGTATGCTTGTTTTAACATCATTGTACAAATTAAATTTGTTGAAACGTGAAATAAACAGTCAATATTAGCTGTAATTAGCTGTAAACACATGGTTTTGGAAAGGTGCATCTGTTCATCAGTGGGACTGATCTTAAAAGACTAATCCATTCTTAGATATTACTGCTGCAGAAAAAAGTGAAATCCTAATTTGCAAGTGAAGCAAGCAGATGCAATCACTGTTTGAGTCAATGGGAAGTACAAGCAGCCCGCCAGACTGAGGTCAAGCAGAGAATGACTTCTGCAGATTTAGAGGAATTGATTGGTGGAGCAGTGTTTGGCATAGAGAAGTTAACGCACTGGAGATTCTGAGTGCCGTCTGCTAGATGGGACTCCTCCTTGGGGAGGATAGCTTGGGGAGAGCTATTAAAATTATTTGGTGGGGAGAAGTAAGTGTAGAATTGGTCATGAAAGGATGAGAGTAGAAGAAAGATGCGTGAAAAAAAGCCCAAAGGGATCATTGTTTCTCAAACTGGAAGAAGCCTCACTACTTTTTGTTCCTTTAAAATAACAAAACCAGAAACATTCGATTATATATGTATGAAAAAGCTAGGAATGCATCGATTCCCACAAAGGTGCAAAATATATTTCCGTCATTTGGAATTGCCTGAGAATGTGTTAATTTATTTTATTTTGTCCAGAGGCAAAGAAAGGTACTGCCTGTAGTAGGTTATCCTGCAGAAATATGATCATCAAAGTATTGCTTGTGTTGATTCCTGCTGAGAAATTACAGGGGAAACAGGCTTAGAACTTGTCTAAGTGAGTTTTGCTACTGAAACACATTTAGATGGAAGTGTAGATCTTGTAAGATGTAATCAGTTTGCCTTCTGGTGTCATGGTTATGTTTGCAGCAGGATTACAGCTTTGCTATTGCTCTGTCTGTTAGAGAACAGATATAAAAAGCATTTGAATGCAATTTGAAAAAACACTTAAGACTCCTGGGGCAAAATCTATTTTCAGTTGCTAAGTCAGATTTTTAGTAGTAGTATTGAGTAAATTCTACATGTAAATTTTGATTCGTTGTTTAAGAGAAACTACACTAATAAATCCTGTGTGCAAAATATGGCATCAACCATGAAGGAAATTCTAAAAATAATAAACCTTTATTTTTTGTTTTTTTTTTCTATTTTGTTATATTATGAAAGTGGTCCCAATTTTCCCTGAAGGGATGAGGGGGAGACTTTCTGCATAATTTTTTCTGAGTTTGAGTAGTTCAGCAAAGAAGAAACTGATAAAATGCAAGCTTCACATAAAGAAAGCTAGCCTACGTTTTTTCTACTGTAAGCTGTAATCGCTAAATTTCACAAGTTTTTTAGGATATTCAAATGTAAGAAGAATGATAAACTCAGAGCATAAATTAGTGAACCTCCATCATAAATCTGAAGACAGAATGATATCCTCAGAGGAAAAAAAACCAACCCTGCTGTTTTAGACTAAAAAGTTTCCAATTTTGTAGAACAAAATGTTCAAAAAAACCTCCCACCGCTTTAATAGTCCATATTTTCCTTTGTATATTCAACAGTTTTACAAATTTTTAATTGTCTTTTTAAATTTCCACTGATTGCATTATCTTAGCCACTTGAGTTTTTAAATTTCAGCCTTTATTCATTGTGATTTTTAAAAAGTTCCCACTTGAATAGATGAAAAATTGCCAAGTTTAAAGCATGAGGGAGAGTTCCAGGCATAGAGTCATAGGATCGCTCAAGTTGGAAAAGACCTTAAAGATCATGGAGTCCAACCACAACCTCACCATACTACCCTAACTCTAACAACCCTCTGCTACATCATGTCCCTGAGCACCACATCCAGAAGGTTTTTAAACACATCCAGGGATGGTGACTCAACCACCTCCCTGGGGAGCCTATTCCAGTGCTTAACAACCCTTTCTGTAAAGAAGTGTTTCCTGATATCCAACCTAAACTTACACTGGCTCAACTTCAGGTCATTTCCCCTCATCCTGTCGCCAGTGAGAAGAGACCAGCCCTGCTTTCGCTATAAGCACATTTCAGGTACTGGAAGAAAGCAATAAGGTCTCCCCTCAGCCTCCTTTTCCCCAGTCTAAACATCCTCAATTCTTTTAGTCTCTCAAATGATCTTGGCTTCTGAGATATGTCCAGAAATGAAGTTAATTAATGCCTTTATTTTCTTTGCTTTTTGTTTCCAATGTGTTTTTTGGTTTTTTTTTTTCAGTGCATTACATAAATATGTAATATGTGTGCAGGGTATAAATATCTATGATTACATATTTACTTAGTTTCAAATTAAATGCAGTTGTTTTTCTTGCAAAGAAATAGAGACTGTGTAGACTAGGTCTAGTTTAGTTTAATCAATCTTTATTTATCTAGTTGGTGGTTGATTTTTTTTTTTCTGAATACTGTAGGTAGATAGTATGTAGTACTTCTTGCTAAGATTCCCCCTTACTCCTCACTGCTATAATCATCTCAATTAGATTTTCACTCTGATAAATGAGTTGTATATCTAACGTTTTAGTACATCTTCTCTCTTGTGTAGCCTGTGTCCATAAGTTTTTTGGTGCCTTTTTGAAGCAGTTTATGGGAGAGGGGAGAGTTACTTTGATTTAAATAGGAGTAAACTTTACTTTCTGGATTAATGATTTAGTGAAATGAGGACGTCTCCAATATTTCTATAAAATGTGCATAGTCATTGTTTATTACACTTTCTGAGTCTAAACTATAAAATATAAATGGATCCTGTGGCATTTTCCGGGGTAGCTTTTCTATCAGAACAGGTAATTCCTGATTCCTTTAGGATATTCTCTAAAGAAGTTACTTTCTTTTCAGAAAAATGGCTCTACTTTCTTACACTGAGGAATCTGCTGACAAAGTACCTGATTTCATGTGCTCAGGCATCAACTTTAGCTTAAAAAAAAAAAAAATACCAGGGGGTTCAGTCTAATGGACAAATCCAGCTTGCTGTAGGTCATCAGTGCTTAATCTGAGCACATTTCTGAGCTATCCACACAGCAGCATTTCAGGAATATCATCAGTGGTTGTTGCCTGTAATTCTTCACTGCATTTACAACTGGAAGTGAATGAAAGCGTTTATACAAACAGTGCTCCTCAGCTACTGAAGGAGAACCCATAACAATGTGTTCCCATATGGCAAGGCTGTAATATTAGGCCCGTGGTTGTTCCAGCCGGGAGTAGCCACAAAAAGGAACTAGCTCAGGTCCATTTCCTCACCCTTTTTTTTTTCTGCCTGCAGTGCTGTGATTAGATTCTTCACTGCTTTTCAAATGGCTGGATCAGAAGGAGTGCATTGCTACCATTTTCTTCCAAGGCTTTTTCTTCATCTGTTCTTGTCTAAAATCACCAAATCCTGGGAGATAAGATGCATTTCATATGTTGGTCACTTAGGGATGTAGAAATTAAAACTTATCATTTTGTTGTTTTGTTTTGCTATGAATATTTAAATATGATAAAATTATTATTTCATTTTCTTCCCCAGCAGATTTGCAGAGAACATTATTGTGTTCTTGCCCTCGAAATAGGAGTACAGGCTATGTAGTGCTCTCTTTTTGAGCATTCTTTCATGATTTTGGCTTCAAAACCAAAAGCTTAAGTTGTTTGGAAAATCTCTGAAGGAAATTCCACACTTCACTTAAGCCAGTGGCAAGAATTCCTCTTGACAGGGACTGGTAAGCCCTGAAAGCATGAAAGTATGACTGGGGGGTGAGAGAAAAAAAAAAAAAAGCCTTGAGCCTGGTGGAGAATCATGTTAGCACTGCTGAAGGGGTAGTTCTGTGTTGTGTGGTCTCACTGGAAACGTGGCTTCTGACCTGAGAAAAAGAGAGATGCAGTTTAAGGCTGAAGCAGTTTCTGAAGAAATGCAGTCAAATAAATTACAGGCCATGTATTTTCAAGGTATGAACAACAGCAGTAATAAAAACTCATACGTGTTTTCAGACCAGAATATATAGGGGTAGTCATCTGTCATGGTTTTGTGATTTTTGGTTTTTGGTATTCCACATCATAACATCATGTGGGGCAGTGGGAGTTTAACTGTTAATGCTCAAGTTCTGGGTACCTGCCTGGAAGAGAAGAAGAACTACATTTCCCAGGGGGCTTCATGGTCACAGAGAGTCTCGAGATACAACTCCTGGCAAGGTCACCTGATGCGCTCTTCTTTGCTTGCTTTTCGTCGGCTCTCCTTCCTTTTTCTCCCTGCTGCTCACCTGGACTGCGCATCTCACCTCAGCGTTGTGGTGAGGCCTACCCACCTTTCGGACATTCTCTCTCTCATTAGATTTGATTTATTACCTTCAATTCTAATTATATTGTATTATAGTGTGTTATCTTGCATTCTGATACTATATTTAGTAAATTAGTTTGTTTCTCCCCAGATCATTGTTGCTGTTTTTAATTATTTTGGGCTCCCCTGTTCCCTTTTCCGGAGGTGCGGATCTGCGGATCCCTCCACCCCGCTAGTCACAGAACTGGGCAGAACCAGCCCGTAAACCGTTGACATCATCTTATTAGCAATCAGGAAAATAATCTAAATACCCTTCACGGAGGACAGTTATTGATATAAACCGGATTATGTGAAGAACACCTTTCATAACGTTGGGGTACTTCTTGAGGATTTGTAGATGTTGCTTTAATTTAGTTCAAGTCAGGGATGACAGGAAGACAGAAGGATTAGGCATAATATTTATCAACTGTTTCCTCCTATTGCACAATTTCCTTGTAGTAAAGTGCTTAGATGTAATGCTTTTCTTTTTTTTTTTAAATTTGTTTTACTTCCTGTCAGTCAGATTTGATAAACAGAAGAAGTGTGTAAATTTTTTCAGTTTTGCCTAGCCAGTTGTTATCTTACGTATTTTCTGGGTGGATAGCACTAAATGTAAAGAGAAGATGCTTCAGGTATTGATCAACAGCAAGTCTTAAGAATGTTTGGTTTTGGTTGTGAAGACTTTTAATTTTTTGCTTGCTACCTACTGCTTATAGCCTTTGGGAAAATTTGAAGCAATGCTTGAGGGGAGAGACACATTTTAATAATTACCACTTCCACCTCCGTATTCTGTTCTGTACTTAAGAAAGTCAGCAGACTTCCTTCTGGTGAAGTATTTCTGGCATCTGATAGTCTGGGTATACAGTTGTCTGCCTAATTATAGTTCTCAGTTGTTACCTGTATCTTAGTAGTCGAGGTGACAGGAATGCTTCCAGAGTGTTTTGTAGACCTACCACAGTTTCTTTGTTTTTTGGGTGTGTTTTTTTCATCAGCTAAGAGGAAATCAGCTGGAACTGTGGGACACAGGATCTGGGTGCCAGTGGCTGCTGTTAGTTACGATCTTGGTCTGTCAACTCAGCATTTTTTATGAAGCTGAGGTGATTGTGGTCAGTATTGAAGCTGAAGGCTCCAAGGGATAAGGAAGAAATATGTCTGTATTATAAATGTTGACATGTTATGTTTCTATGTAGATAAATCGATGTGTGTATATAACTACGTTAAGTTGTTATGGTATCCAGATCTGGTTTAATGCACTGTCAGGCATCAGTGCATTCTAGGACATGATTAGTCTTATTTACTGAATTTAGTTTAAATATCATATGGGACCAGATTTGATTTACCTAGGTTAGACGTTTTCCCAGTTCTTAGATTGCTTACTTGATTTTAAAAGCAAACTTACTGTAGATACTGTCCAGCTTCTGTGTTTTGCTTTCTGAGAGCACTGAAGCAATCAAATCTTGCACACATCAGCGCTCCCAGTAAACAAATTTTAAGTTTCTACACACTGCACAGTCTGCACACTGGGAGTGAAACTGTATGTGGTGCCATGGTGTGATTTGACATAGTGATAGAAGCGAGTTCCCCAAACCCCCAACCAGAGCCCTAGCACAGAAGCAATTAAATATGCCTTTCTTAGCTATGGCATTGCAGGAGGATGCAATATTCTTTGTGCGAATGTGACGAGAGAAAATTGCATTCAAACTCTGGTCCCAGCCAATAAATCTTACAGCAGCCTAACTTTTCCTGGAATGAAGCCTCAGGCAATGCATGATGACCCAGGGGGAAAAAAAAAAAAAAAGAAAAAAAAAAGAAAAAAAATGTTTTCATGATTCTCTTTATCCTGTACTTCACCATAAGATGCTAGTTCTTTCACAGTAAAACTCAGAGCCTTAGGGCTTTTTGTAAAGTCTCCTAGTGACTGTGTTACACTTATCCCATAGGGCAGAAGGAAACTGTATCTTGTCATATCTTCCCATTCACATCAAAGACTTCTTAAAGATCAAGTATTTGAACGCTCAACTGCGGTGACTCACTGTCAGTCCACAGTGTGCTGAAAAATTAAGGGAACTTTCTATCTATTCACATGATGAATACATACATTCAGTTGAACAGTATTTTCCACAAAGTGATAAACTGTGAACAAAATAAACCAGTTCTTTGAAGATCCAGGTCTATAAATATCTAAGGTGTGGGGGGCAAAGTGGCGAGGCCAGACTGTTTTCAGCAGTGTGCAGAGACAGGACAAGGGGAAATGGCCAGAAGCTGGAGCATAGGAAGTTCTGCACCAATGTGCGCAAGAACTTCTTTATGGTGAGGGTGACGGAGCACTGGAACAGGCTGCCCAGGGAGGTTGTGGAGTCTCCTTCTCTGGAGATATTCAAGACCCGCCTGGACGCCTACCTGTGCGACCTGGTGTAGGGATCCTGCTTTGGCAGGGGGGTTGGACTCGATCTCTGGAGGTCCCTTCCAACCCCTGCGATTCTGTGATTCTGTGACTTGTTTTTATGTAAGTTCTGTCCTGCCTTTGGTTTAACTTGTGTCGTAGCCATACTGTGCTAATGAGCTCTGTTGTTAATATAGTAGGCAAATACAGATCTCAGCTTGAGTAGTCTTAGAAAACTACTATGTAACAAATCCGTGCAGATCTAAGAGCATTTGTAGCTTTGGTTTTATTCAATATGACTCAGGGGCAGATCTATAAACTAGTAGCACCATTTTAGGCCTCAGAGCATTTCTTAACCTTTTTTTTCCACTTGAGGCAGAAGGAGAGACTTTCTTCCTGGCATTCCTTAGGGCTCTTTTTCCCCATGTGGCATACTTTTTTTTTTTTTTTTTTTTTTGGCCAAGTTTTCTGTCTGGAATGATTTAGGCTCATGGCCAAAACTGTTTAATGCTTGGAAATCAAGAGACAAGATGACTTCTGTTACTAACAGAAGTGCTGATATGACTGTTTCTTGGTGTATTTCAAAAGACGTTTTCTGACTAGTAATGTGGCCCCATTTTGCAAGCCAGAGCAGAAGTGTGAGAGTGATGCTCTTATCAAGTCTGTTGAGTTGGGAGGTATTGACGGGCACAGAGGCCGCTTCAGGAATATATTGATGGCAGCAACAGCAGCAAATCCAACTGTGCATATATTAACATCCGACAAGGATAAGCCTAAAACAGTTATGAAGAAGCTTTCTGCCTGCACCAGAGTTGCATCTTTGCTGGCGATTCCCTCTTCCCCATTTGGGGAGATGTGAGTGGACCCCTCTAGTAGAGAGCATTTCATCCTCCTGGAGATGACACCAGTGCGACCATGCTGTGTGAGCATTAGCTTTCTCTTCCACAGCTCTTCCTAATTCAAGGTAATATGTGTCCCAGTAATTACACAGAAGAAAATTGCAAAGCTTTTAAAACTGAGAAAATAATACCATGCAAAAGGCATGCATTAGGATAGGACTAGACTAACTAATGGTGACTCCTCGCTCTGTCCTGTCCACCACAAATGTACGAGCTCAATGTCGATTACAGCATTGGCATTCTGAACAGGTTTGACTGTTGATTATGGACCAAATTTGAATGCTTATTTTGTAATGGAGAGGGCTCGGGAGGGGTAGAATTGCTGAGTATCTTGATGAGAGGAGATCACTAAAGCCTTGCCAGGAGCTGCTGCTGTTGATGACATTTTTGAACTGCATACAGGAACTTGGTTACAACATTGGCTGTGAACCTTTGCACAGTCTGTGTTTGCTTTTTTTTTTTTCCCCCTTTTTATGCTTCTTCACATACTGCTTGCTATACTTTTGGCTAGATCTACTGGCTCCAGACTTATCTAGAGGGATGTTACTGCTTGCAGTATCCATGTTACATACAGCTCCTGTTAAATTGATGGTTGGTTCAGGTGTCACTTGCAACACAACTGGTTTTGTTTGTATCAAATGAAGACAGAGCTTCCTGGGAAATTTGCAAGACAATTATTTTTTAGTGATAATGAGGTTATTAAGTTTTTTTTTTTTTTTTCATAAAAAAGGATGGTAATGTAAATCAGTGCAAATCAAGTAAAGTAATACCATATTATGAGCTTATTAGAATGCACCCTGAATTTTGAACAATGGAAAAATGAGACATTAACTGTTTAGGGAACATATATTCTCCAAACACTTTGTTTCCATGCACAATACCTATTTTAAGAATTCACTTTTTATAATTATTTTAACAAGCCTTAGGGCTATGTTATGTTCTCTGTTGATAACATCAGAATCTCGGCTTTTGTACTGATACAATACCAAATTGATTGCACCCTGATATTATGCAAAATAATGTTAAAAATGAAGCCTGGCAAGCAAAGTGCTTCTTGGCAGCTTCCATTCTGCTCACTGGTGCCATTCAGAGTCCCAGTTATGCTGGAATTTTGACAAAATGCAAGAGAGAAGGTTTAATTAGGCCACAGTTCTACTAATTCAACTAATCTGGGAGTTACACATCAATCACCCACACAATGCAGAATGTTATTTCTTCCTCTCTTATTCCCATCTATTTGGGTAGTGCTCATGGTTTCGTATGTGGCTTCAGGCCACAACAGGTGTGAGGTTTGGAGGGGCTGATGCCATGAGATTATCTGCTTATTGCCTTTGCCTGTGAACTGCCTTTTCAAGGGTCATCTCTTCTTTCACAATCTCATCGAGTGAGAAAAGTTTCTTGCTGAAGTTCCTTCTAAATATTTTATATCTTTCTAACTAGTACCTGTGGGGCAGACAAAGCAAGTTACTGTGTTCCGGCCATTCTGCAGGCTTAGCATAGATATTTTTTCAAGATATTGAAAAATAAGAAAGATGCAAATGCTGTGGATACAAATAAATGACCTTTGTATGAGGAGGTAGAAGTGGCTGCTCTGAGAGTGAATGAAGACTGACCAGAGTTTGAGGAGGTTTGAACAGGTGGTCCTTGTTCTGCTCCCTGACTTCTGTAGTTTACAGGTTGCTTTGATTTTATTGTTCCCTGCCTTGCAAGGCAGTGCCCTCTCTTACTGTGGTCTGCCTTTCAAACTGGATTGGAAGCATTTCATGTTTCTCATCAGAACTTCCTGCTATGGAAGGATGTCCGACTAATGATGGGCTATTATATCAGATGACTGATCTTATCCACCTCATGGTTTTTAGATTAATCTAGAAAAAAGAAAAGCCTTAATATCAGCAAAACACGGGAGTCTAGCTCTTTGGTAGAACTTCATTTCATTAGTTTTGTAACCCACAGTTGTCATGCATGAGATTAAATGGTTAGCAATATAGCAGAAAACCAGTGCCATGAGTTTGGAAGTACTGCTAAACCAAAATATAGATGGAGTATCTGTGGATAGTACTATAATTTGCAATATGGAGAATTCACCTAACAAACAGCTTGAATGCGTGTGAGCTACGAACTCCAAAACTTGTATAGACCAACTATAATTTCACCAACTATAATTAAACATAATAACAATAATAATTTAACTATAATTTAGCTAACATGATGATCTCCCTGGTGAGAACGGAGTGAAACATCTAGTACTGTGCTGAAGAGCAATACCAGGTGAGAATGCTCAAGAGCTCAAAACCACCTCATGCTGATTACAGGCAGATTGAGATGCAAATGTTCAGTCGTTTTTTTCTCCCATTCCCAATACATCTGGTATGCAACATCTTATATATGGGCTGCAGCTGTAGAAAGAATGAACAAATTAAGGTGCATGCATCAGTGATTATTTCAAGCCTGAACAATGTGTTTTTCCCAAAGAAGTAAAGGTACAAATGGATGAAGGTTAGAGCTGCGTGGCTCCAGTCAGCCTGATTTAAAAGGATCTGTAAGAGAATGAAATGCATTTTATGGAATTAGCACCTTAATGCTTTGTTTCTGTTCAGTTTTATGCTAGCAGGACATGCAGCGTTTGCTTAAGGAAGCTGACTAATGGTGTTTCCTGGAGAGTTCAAGGTCATAGTTCTTTGTGATAAATGCTGGAAGTCAGTATCTTTCTCCTTTCTGATGTGTGTTAAGTATTTAAACAGTGAGTTAACTATATATTTTTCTCTTCTTAGAACCTGGTATTTTAAATTCACTGTCAATGGAATACATTTGCTATGTGGGATTTAAATGTAGAATGCGTGTTGGCTTACCTGTAGATATAAGTAGAGGTTGCCATTAAAAATCCTGTACAGTTGTCACTTTTGAGAGGTTATATTGTTCATTTCTGTAGAAGTGTTCAGCTGGATATTGGGCAATATCAGAGAGAAATATATTAATTTTAGGTAGCATAACCATGCTTTAGTCTGTTGTGCTCTGCCATTAGTGGTGCAGAGAGAACTGTTTCTGTACCACCTTTAATGGTAATTATTTGTCTAAATCCTGTAATATGAAATACTAGAGTTTCTTAGTATTGTTTTAAGCATGTCTGTAGTAAAGCTTTACAAATCTTACTTGCCATAAATAGGATCGATCTCATTTGAAAGGTTGGTCGTGAGTCGAAACATGGCTAAGTGTCCAACACTGTCCAACATTGGATAAGTATGCTCTGAGCTTTCAGTTTATAACCTGAACTCTGTTAGGAGTGTTCTGCACTTGAGATTTAATTAGTGCAAGGAGGACTACTTCCACACAGAATGTTTGAATGAACTATGTTGCAGATGAGCAAAAACTTTCAAAACCATGAGAAGTTCAGTTCCTCAGATTGCTGCCACAAGTCTGGCTGACTGACTAAAGACTCGCCCACCTCTCTGTGATGACAGTGCCTTTTAACTATTCCATTTGAGTCCCACAGCTTGTAAGTATCCCTATTGATATGACAAGGCTTTCTAGTTTCTAGAGATAGAACTTTGTATGCACAGTTCATAAGCACCATTCACTTTTTGACGCACTCTTCTGTGGCCATTTTTTCAATCTTGAACAGTCCAAACTATATGATCCCTAATTGCCATAAAGCATCCTCTCAAAACCATGGAGATTTTCATTAAACAAAAATTGCTGATGACTCTTAAGTCTGTGGGAAAACGATCTTCATGAATAGCTTACTTTAATATGTAAGGAATTCTGAAATTAATAAACAGCTAATGTAGAATGTTAACAGTAAGACATAAATAATTATTCTTGTCTGAGTTGCCCAAACAAACTTTCCAGGGCTCCCGCAGGAGAGGTTTATTAATCTAAACATGTCCAGTATATCATTAGGGTAATTTCTTGCATGATTGATTGAATTAGTTATTTATAGGAGGAGGGCAGGAGTACCTAAGAATAATGAGAGGTACAGAAAAAGGGAAGAGAAATTCTGGAGGCTAATGCCTCCAGAAGAATGAACAATTTTACCAGGTAAAATCAGTATTAATTTTTGCATACCAGAGAGTGCATCATGCAGAGCGTCATGTAGGGCTGAAGGTCAAGGCCAGTCTGCTTGCTGCTTTTTTCCAGTGATCCATTATATACTTTTGCCTTGTTGGAGTCATTAGTAGTTTTAAAGAGGAAAGAAAAAGAAAGAGGAATGCCATCGAGAAGAGATTCTACATTGTATCCTAGCTATCTTTGTAATGTGCATATACTGCCATAATCAAACTCAAGCACACTGAGTAAGCCAATTAGACTCTTAAGTAGCAGAGAAGCAATTACAATGAATAAACATGTCCACACCATAAGCTGTAGATAGAATAGGAAGGGAGGTGGTTTTCCTTTGTTTCCTATGCCGTCGTCACCCAAATAGACTGAAACTTCTTTTCCTACTGAGTGTAGTACTGTAAAAAGCAGAATGCCACTTGATTAGTGCTTTTCCACTTGTCATTTCTTTCTTTTTTTTTTTTTTTTTTTTTTCCAAATTGGGGACATTTAATATGAGACAAAAGATAATGTATTTTTGTTATTGTAGAGTCTGGGAGTGCTACCCATGGAGCTGTCTCTCTAAAGCAACTGATTCCATATGGGTGGGTTACTATAATTATATCTATGCAGATGCTGAACCCAGTTACAATAAACAGAAGCCAAGGCTGTTGTTTTCTCAGACAAATGCAGAAAAACTGGAGCTAGCTATTAATCTGCCCTATTTGTGGACAGAATGACTGATATTGTTTTCTCCTCCCAGATTCTCCATTTGTGTCTGGGCAGGTTTTCTATACAGCTAGTGGATAGTAGTGTATGCTGTAGTTGCCAAACCTGGTGCTTTTCAGTTCCCTCCTGAAAGGAAAATAAAATAAATAAATAAAAAATGTTTGCTTGTTTTCCCCCAGTTCCAAAAACAAAACAAATAAACAAAAAAAACCCAAACCCAAAAACACCTACTTCCCATAGTGCTGTTCTAAATGTGAATGCTCTGAGGAGCTGAACTGCGTCGCATCCACTGTATGCTCTGCTGGAGGGGAGTAATAACGAGTGATAAACCCCAGCAGATGTCATGCTAATCTTTCCAGAAATATTTTATGTAACTCTGTCTTTTTTTACTTTTGACTCTGTTTTTGCACTTTCAAGGTGTCAGTTTCTCTGGTGGGTAGGATTATGTTTAACTATGTTTATCCTATACCAGATGGTCCCCATTCTTTTACCAGTATTATTTGGTTTATTTATATGTGAAATGTTTTTTTCTGGATATCTCCATCTATAAACCTGCAAAGCTCAGAAGTCACTGAAATCAAGCATATGATGAGTTTCAGAGTGTTGTAGGTCTTCCCCGCAACTATGGGCCACGTGAGCTATGAATTCAAACTCTTCTTTTGTGAAATACCATGTAAATTGCTTGTTGCTGCCTCTCTGGTTTAGAAATCATAATGCAGCTAGAAGTGTGAAATATTAAGCATATCCTTTTATGTACTTTGAATTTATGGGGACTTCAAAGTCAGTCCTCATTTATTGTCTGGTTTGTTTCACTTTAGAAATGACTTGAACTGTGAGCAAAAAGGAGCTGACAGTATTCTCAGATAGGCACTTTATAGCTGTGCACTTTGCAACTCTATGATAGGCCTGTCTCTGCCTTGAATGCCAAATAAGCTTGTTGATATGTGCTGCTACAGACAGAGGAACAGATGTAGTAATTCTCATTTATTTACATGAAATCTCTAAAAAGACATTTTCTGGCAGCATGCTAGGAATAAATACAGTATCAAATATAGACCGCGCCGTTCTGTTAGCTCATTCAGGTGTCAGCTGTGCCATTTAGACATGGGCGAGAGTGGGAAGTCACAGCCGTCACTGCAGTGCAGGAGCTCTTTGGCTGGGACCTCACTGCTGGCCTTCAGCACTGCAGCTCTGCACGTGGGAAGAGGGATGTGCCCTGCTATCCCATCCAGTGCTAATGCTGCTCATGGAGGCCCAGTACTTAGGGAGTTAGAGCGTAGAGGATAACCACATTTCTTCTTTCTGTTATTTATTTAATTCCCTTCCTTCATTTTCTGTGATTTAGAACTCCCCTAAGCTCACCTTTGCTAGCTTTCTCTTCCACAACCAAGAGGTTCAGGAATGAATTGAGACTGGGAAATTGTGGAAGAGGGAGGGAAGGACTGAAGTGTTGCGCTGGGGGGCAGCCACAGAGGAGTTGAACACAGCTCTCCTGAGTGGAGAAGTGAGGTTTGAGCAAAACCCTGAAAGTCTTCTGTGCTAGGAGTATGAGAGCTGCTGAGCGGCCCTGAGCTGGCTGCTGCCACCAGAGAAAGTTCTCCCTGGAGTCTGTACCCTTTCCCTTCCTCACTCCTCATCTGTCCTTGAGTAAAGGCTGAAGATGTTCTCCTCCTGTGTCAGTCCTTTTGCTCCCTCCCTACCTCTTTGACAGGTTTTAGCCAGTCTGTTGCTTCTTTTGAAATGTCCTTTTTTTCTTCTGCCTTAGGTATCCAAACTTTCCAGTGTGGGGTCGGGGCTGTTTATTCAGATAATGAGCAAGTAGCAGATGCATTAAAGATGAACCGCCTCGACTCTGAATTTCAGGCAGAAGTGGTGGGAGGAGATGCAGCTAATTTAACTTGGTGGATGATTGATGTGGATATGTCAACTTCTATTAATATTCTTTTGAAATCACCGATGCAAGCATGTTTTTACCTAGTCTCAAAAGAAAATAAAGACAACAGAACAATCCTGTCGCTTTAATTTGTTATACTCAGAGGCAGTTAAGCAAACTCTGTCGCTATGGAGTGTCCTCCACAGGCTGCTGCCAAGCAGCTCCTGGTGGTGCTCTTACCACTTTAAGAATATCAGGATGCTCTAACAGAGCTATCCACTTATTGCTAAAATGTCAAAAACAAAAAGCAAAAGTCACCTACAGGTAGGTCTAGATAAACTGCTTTAAAAATCTGCTGTTCCCTCATTAGACAGCCATTCATTACCACGGAAAGAGCTAAATACGGGTGCTGAGGCGGGGGTATAAAAGCCATGTTTAAAACGAAACGGAGTTGGGAGCCTGAATACACAGTGCTGTTATTCAGAAGTAGCTTTCAAGCCGAGAGTTTCAACGGGAAGGTGCTGTTTGGACAGAAATCAACAAACGTTTAGCTGAAGTGTGAATAATTCAAGCGTGCCTGAAGAAGCGTGCTGTCTGAAAAGATGAAATGCAAGACTGAAAGAATCTTCAAACATTTGCATCAGCCTTAGAGGACAATGCAAGCAGCAGGATTTGAAACAGATTCGCAGATGCACTCTCTTTAGGCAGAGAGAATGCTCATTAAATGCAAGATGCTTCTGTTGCTCGTGCGTTTGCTCAGAGGTACAGCTTTGCAAGGCTGACGTATCAGATAAAGTCAGAGTGGTTACCACACTGACGGTGTAGCAGCTGCATAATAAATGATGGAGAGAATCATGTTAGGCATGCCCACCTAACCTAACTTGAATCATGCGAAAGGGGAGCTGCTGGAATTCAAATAGACTTTCTGGTTCCCAGCAGTCGGCAGTAATAGAATGCTTTCAGGAAGATGACAGATGCAGGGGAAAGATGCTGTTTTGCACTATCTTGATTTGTTACGGCAGCCAACTTATTGGCGTGATGGAGTGACAAGAAAAGCAGCTGGCATGGAAGGTAGGATTATCAAAGCTATTGCATCATTATGAATGTAATTAGAAACTGACCATGACAAAGCATATGCTAGAATGAGCTGCCGCTGATGGCAGAGGATTTGTTGCTGAGGTCCGGAAACTCTGAAAACAACATTCCTTTTACAGAATGGATTTTGCAGTTTCGTTTGTGCCTGTGTTACCCTTTCTTTCCTGCTTGCCTCCAAGCTCGGGGAATCGCTTGCGAGAGTGTTGTGTTAGGATGAGGCTGAAGAATAAAGTCTGTTCCAAGTCTGGGAAGCCTCAGGTAGATAGAAACAAATGTGAAAGAGAAGACTGGCAGAGGCTCCTTCTGATTCACTTGCAAGCTCTGATTGATGTATTGGCATATTGAGGAATCCCAAGGAAATGAAGATACATGCACAAATGTTCTGGTATAATGAAAAAACATTATTGCAGGTCTTGGCTTTATAGTTAGTTTTGCTGACAGGTTTTATTCCCCATCAGTTTTCAGCTCTTGACATTTATTTGGTTCGGTATTATATAAAGAAAATACATCAATATCTCCTGCAGGCTTTCTCAACAACTCCAGCATCTGTTTCAGCTATTGAACTGTATTCACGTTTTGCCAACTTGATGCCTACCCAGCTGGTCTATCATTTCTCGCTTGATTACTGCTCTTAATTTATCCGTATCAGCTTGTTTCAGATAGCATTTTGAAGAGTGTTAATGAGAAATGACAGTAGCTGCTAAATTATTGAAAATTTGAGTATTCTAATTTTTGAAACATCAGAAAATCCTGGTGTGCATTTTATTAAACTTGTGTTCTGTATTATAGGGAGGTTTTTGTATAATCACTGTACTTTAAAGTAGACAGGTCACAAGCATAACTTCCAACAGACTATTTTTAGAAAGTTGGAGAAAATGGAAAGATACGTGCATCTTTGTGATATATGTTGCTTCCTCCTGTCCGCCTCCCCCTTGCAATACCCTCTGTGCCATGGGGAACAAATCATTAAATGTATACTGTACATATTGAAATATATTTTATCGCCACTAGGGTGAAACCACTTGGCAGTTTTGAACAGGTGATTTGAACAGGTTTAAAACAGATGTCAGCTCTGTTGGCTTGATTACTCTGAATGTAAGAAGTAAAAGTATTGTTTACTTAAGTATAAGCAGAACTTCCCTTCCAAACTCTTCTTGATTGCTCACAGGTTATAACTATGTTAAATTATTTGCATTATTGTGCTATACAGAATGACTTTTTTCATAACATAAGCTCTCTTCTTCACCAGTAATATCACTTTTTCCAAGATTATTTTTCCCCCACTAAGTCTGTCGTCATACTGGATATTCACTTTTCTGATTTCATTTTAAATGACTTTGCTGGCTGTACACTATGTAATCTTGTCAAAAGAGGATCAGGCTATTAAACACTAAATGTTGCTGAGTAAAGCTGTAACAGTTTCAGAAAGATAGATGTTTCTAGATACACAGCAGTGAACCAGCCCTGAGGAAGTTTGAAGGTAAAGATGGGTAAAACTGATATACTGTTGGGAAGTAGGAATGTTTCCTTGCTTTGATCACCTCTGGGAAGCCTTTTAAATTATTTTAGAACTGCTGGGAGGAGAGATGTACTTATTAATGGACAGAATTACTGTGGGGTTTGTATAGCCAAAAGTAGTTCTCTGGTTTTGATGGAAAAAAAAAAAAAACAACAACATAAAAAGCAGTTTTATTTCAGGGAAGCTCTGTCATAACAATAATTTGTCTGTGATGATGATGAAAACAACACAGAGAGAATAACCCACGTAAACAGCATGAAATGCCATTCACCTTTTTAGAGTAGCATTAAAACTGTTTCATATTGCATGTATTATATGTGTTCTTCTGGAGCTCTGGTCACTCTTTGTGACAAGAGTGCTGTGTGGCTGTTATCATGCTGTAGCTACTTGAAATTGTCTTTTCCTTGTGATGCCAGTACTTGTGTGTTTTGTGTGGCTGTCATCCGACAAGTGATTTTACAGTTTGTTTTTGTTTTATCTCTAGAATTTTTTTTTTTTTCTGATGGATTAAGACGACACTAGATGGAGCTAGCTGTTGATTATAAATAGAGCTACAGTAATATAGGCCTGTCTAATGAGCAAGCCCCTGTATATGATGATGACTGTTGAAAATAACAGTTTAAAAGATGCAAAGAGTTGAGTTGGACCTTATCCATGAAATTCTAGATCTGGTGGGGCTAAAGGAAGCAATTTCTTCCTTTTGCTTTCTTTTCATTATTTTATAAGCTAGTAATCAAAGATGAAAAATAATAGGAAAAAAAAAAAAAAAAGGCATCTATATTCAGAGAGGTTTGGAAAGCAAAAGAACGGAAATAGAAGAAGAAAAGAGGAGAGAAGTAGCATTAAGAGCCAGCAGATGTTTCCACTGTAGATACATGCAGATATCCTGTTGTGTATTTGTCTCACTTAAGCCTGATGTACATTTTCTCTTGCATATAAATCCTTTTTCTGTTCTGTGTTCCTGAATTAATTTCTATAGCTGGTATCTTTCACTTTATATTCAGATATGGGACCAATATTTTAAAATCATTTCTGGAAGGGTGATCTAAAAGGTGTGGAAGGGTACAGGAAGTTCACTCACTTGCTGGCTAGCCATAATTAAGAAAAATGTAAAGGGTTACTTATTGAATGGAGTGGAAGCTGATTATATTCACTCTCTCACATGATTCAGGTTATTAATCCCAGCTAAGGATAAGAAATCTGCAGTCCCAGACCGTGTGACAACCTGAGAAAAATACACTCGCTTTCGCATAGATTTACAGACAGGTAGCTCCAATATGTACATATATTAGTTCAACAGAGGAAGAGAAGTCAGGATATATGTTGATGCTTAGGTGCATGAACTGGAGAAAGAAAAAGAGGAGATAAATATGTGTGAGATGAGTACAAGGAAAGGACAGGCAAGAACAAAGATTAAGAATTAGAGCTGGAACAGTCTGATGAAATTATGTGATCATAATTATCACCAACATCTGTTGAGTGAAATACTTTCGAGTTCAGTCAGTGCCTTGTTCTTACAAAGGGAATTGGGATATGGAGCAGCTCAAGTTGGCGAGGAAAATGTGTGGGAGGGAAGTGAAAGATGCCTGATTCTCCAGGAGGACTGAATGTTGGCCTTATTGGCCAGAGAAACTTGAAACTTCAGTGTGTGGTTGGATGTGTGAGTTAGAACGGTTCTAAAAGGGTGCTAGAATTTCTGGACAAAACCAAATTGTCCTTGAGTCTGTTGCCTTTTAGAGGAGTCTTGAAAGGACATAGTGCTGCCCCGTCTACCTGAAGGGACCTCCTCACAGACAGATCAGGAGATCAGCTATGGTAGAGACGGGTGGTTGTTTGTTTTTTTTTTGTCAGAATTTGTCAGTACTTTATTGAAACTTGCTCTTTTTCTTTTTTGTGTTTTTTTTTTTTTTTTTATCTGATGGTTTTGTTTTTGTTAATAAATATTCCTTACCAGAAATAGAGCTTTTGAAATGCGTTAAGGTGCCATTACTTCTATATCTGCTCCCTGTACAGTACTCTGTGCCACCACCCCGGGATGAATGCATCCTGAGACTAAGCCCACGTGCTGTGACTGTTTGTTTTGACAGCAGAGGCACATTTGTTGTGCTACTATTCTTGGCTTTCTTATGCTGTTCAGCTGCTGTTTCCACTCAAGTTTTTCTTCCCGCTGAATAAAGAAGAAATTGTGTTTTAGAAATAGACGGTGTTGGGAAATGTCTGGCCATCTCAGGTAAGGGTCATGGGAAGCTAACCTAGGAGAAGGCTCTTGTCTCAATCACTAAAATCTGTTGTTTCTGAAATCCAGTGGAGCAGGAGTAAAAGTGATGTGGCAAGTTGAGAAATGGAAGGGAGTCGCTTGTTGCATGAGACAATCATTGAGGAATAGGCGGTCATCACCTTGTAGAACATACGTGAGGAATGCCATGTGTGGGGGTGAAGGTTATCCAAGGGATGTTACCAAACATGTGGTTTTGCACTGCCAACTTTTCACATATTATATGCCTAATCAGAATGTATTAATAAACGGAGTCCCTAAACATTTATTCCTTTGAGATCTGGAGTTCAAATCTGCTGATAGAGGTTTGAGTTCTTGTGTGTTTTGTTGTAGTAGTTGTTGTTCTTTCATATGAAAGATCTAAAATTGTTAATTATTTTGGCATTGTATTTGATAGTAAATGCTAAAGGAAATCCTTTCTCCCCTCTCCAAACGAAGGTCATAAAGGATTAGACTGTATATCCTTGGAATTGTATAGTTTTAATCTCCATAGGAAATGCTGAGATTTCCAGAGACTGGTGCTAGTAGCTAAGTAGCACATTAAATTCCTTCATGATGTTGGAAGGAGTGAAAGGCAGGGAGAAGTTTAATCTATCTGAACAGTTCTGGACTTGCTCAGTAAAGACATCCAGAGAAAAGTTTGAGGATTTTCCAAAGGTTGATATTCTGTCTTCCTATTTTTTTCATTCTGGAGAAATCGCTAGGTACTCAGACCAGAAGATTACTGAATTTGAATTGGAAATAACAAAAAAAAGCCTTAAGCTTGGTGCTCTGCTTTATGTTGTAGCAGATGGGTTTAGCCCATCTCCTTAATCTTACTCTGTGCTCCAAAATGTTTGCTGCAGAACTGGAGCTATAAATGGTTTCACCATGGAGTCCTTGCATGAGTGTTCTGGACATGGTAGACCCAGTAATGCATTTGTGAAAGGGGAAGAACTCAAAGGAGGGAGACTGTATATCAGGCCTTTACCAGAAATGGGAGAAACAGGCAATAATAGTTCTGCTTGCATTTTTATTTTTTTTTAATTTTCCTTTATGATCTGAGTATCTGTGTATCAGAATTGCAAGGTGTTGTAGGATGCAAGACGTAGTCGTTTACAAAAATCTTAAAACTCCATCTACGCTGCATTTTTTTTTTTTGGTTTTTGTTATCTTGAGGAGAGATCTTAGTCTTACAAGAGAAAAATCAGAAGAATAAAACAAGACTGGCATATAGTGTTTTCATTAGTATCCCCAAGTTTCCAGCTTAATGTTTTACATTGCAACACACTGTTCTTTACAAGGTGTTTCTTTCATTTACATATCCCGAAAGACATTGCACACAGCTGCAACCAGTGCTCTGACTTCCTTGATAATACAGAAGCACAATATGTTGAAGTGGTCAAAGAAGCCTTTGGTTTTGACCAGTGCTCACAAAGACTTTTTTTTCTTTTTTCTCCATTTCCTTCCCTCCTTTCCCTCTATGACTTGGCATGGATGGGGAAAAAAGGTAGATAAGAATATGTTAAAGGAAAATTTTAACTAAAACCTAAGCTGCTTGAAACTGTTTCTTCAATCTGCTTTCTTCTCATTCTGTGTCTTTCTGACACTTAGGAATAAAAAGCATGTAGATTTTCTTTTACAGGGTCAACTTCTTCTAGCATTCACTCCTGTTCACTTGTATTGATCTGTTTCCCTGAAACTCAAAAGCCACACTAAATAAAACCACCGTATGCTGTTCCCGTAGAATTTCTTTTCATGAGCAGCCTGTTATTTTTATATTGCTGTTACGTGTGTCACATATATTTTTGCAACACATAATGCAAACAAAGATACTGAGAAAAAATTCTTCAACTTCATCCATTTTCAGAAAACCATTTACATATTCCCACAGTATGTTTGTTTTTCATGTGTGTTTTCTTTTTTATTTCCTCTTACTACAAAATGCTGTTTGTCATTGGAGCTTCTCTATAATTTGATACTAATGGTCACCAATGATATTTAATAAATATTCCCTATGTACAAGCATTAATCTTTCAAAGGGTAAGAAGAAATATTCACCTATTCATTTAAACAGGGGGATTTTAACAGAGACCAGAGTTTTTTACTTTGCAGTCCCAGGATGCTTCTCATTCACTGTTGGTCCTGTATGAGATAAGTATTGCAAACACTGAAAAACACAATCTCTTGTCTTCAGTGATGATTTCAGGTCTTGAATTGTGACTGAGTTGGGTTTGATAGAGTAGAAAAGTAAAGGCGTTAGATACCTGCGTATACCTGGAAATTTTTATATTTATACTTTTCCCAGCTGTGATTGGATGGTAAATTTTTGGATGGATGCTTCAATGAAATGCTTTTTGTGCCATTAAAATAGTTGGTGACTGAAGATGAAATTTTAGATTGCTAAGAGAATTTGAGGATGTTTATGGTTTAATATCTGTAGTGATCCTCAGGTTAATAGTAAAATTCCTGGCTGATTGTTTTTAGTGGTCTTGTTTTAATCTACTGGAAATGACAAGGGATTTTTAACTCATGAATGAATTTTGAATTTAGGAAACCATTTCAAAAACAATGAAATGAATTGCCAGCACAGTTGATCCTATGATTAAATCTTAGTATGCATATGTCTTTTCAGATATGTCTTCAGAAGCTGAGAACAAAAAGCATGTCACAGATGTTAGTAAATTCTAGTAACTAATTATATTTATTCCCAGGTTATCTTTTGTTTCAAAATGTGAAAAATAATGAGGATTAGGTAAGCAGCCAGCTATGATTCAACCTGAACCAAGATCAAACATATCCAAGACAAAGCTATAAGGAGGGATTCAGGCTGCTAGTTTGAAGATATAATGAAGGGGCAGAAATCCAAAATGTTCCTTCCACCCTGGCACTGTGTGCAAATCAAAACCAACACCAACATCTGACCTCAGAATGCAAAAAATCAAATGTTTCATTTCCTTCAGAGAAGCTGTGTTTTAATTTCTTTTAAGTTCTTTCAGCAAGTTGAAAATGCTTTCAGTAGTAATACCTGATTGTAGGTCATAATACGTAATCCCCCACTTTCCTCAGGGGCATTGTGTTTTAAACTACACGAACCTAGATGGGACTTCCTTTTAATCACCAACATTGTCCATAGTGTTAGGACAGATAATTAAGATGATTTATATGTAGGAAAACAGTATGTTTTTCTAGGCACTGAAATGGGCTGCCCAGGAAGGTGGTGGAATCACTGACCCTGGAAGTGTTCAAGGAATGTTTGGATGTTGTGTTGAGGGACGTGGTTTAGTGAGAGCTGTTGGTGATAGGTGGATGGTTGGACTGGGTGATCTTGTAGGTCTTTCCAACCTTGGTGATTCTGTGATTCTGTTGCCCTAAGAGTATTAGTTAGGATTATTCTTCTGGCAGCAAATGAATTTTGCAGGAGTCTGTAGTTAAATTGGTATTTGCTATGGAGTCAAACAGTCTGGCAGCCCTATCAAAAACCGCAGTAGCTTAAGGAGCCTTGTTGGCCAAGATGCATCAAGTATGTAGATCGCTCTGAAAGTAATGCCTCCTATGTATTTTCATGGGAACTACAATAGATACAAAGAGCACAATAGCACTATTTCATAGAGAAAATTCTCAGCTACAAAATATTGTTTTTCAACATAGTGACCATCATTATCTATGCATTTTCACCAGCAATGAACAAGAGCTGGTATGCCATGCTTGTAAAACTCACTACCAGTGGCAGTGACCCACTGTTTCTCATCTGATAGAATGGTGTCATTGCTAGGAAAATGTTGTCCACACTAATTTTTAATTGACCTGAACAGATGGAAGTCAGAAGGTGCCAAATCTGGACTATACAGTTGGTGTTGTAGGACGGTACAGCCATGACTGGCAGTGTGCTCCAGTCTTCAAACTGTTATGTGGATTGGCATTATCATGTTGTGAGAGGAAGATTGTCGTCTTCTCTGGTCTAACTCTGGAAGTTTGAGACTTCAGCCTAGTCAGCGTTGTGATATAGAAGTCAGAGTTAATGGTTTGTCCAAGTTCCAGGAAATTCAGAAGGATCACCTCTTTCCTATCCCAAAAGATGTTACATGTCACTTTACTAGCTGAGGGCTGTGTCTTGAACAACTTTTTTGATAGCAAATTCACATGTTGCCACTCCATGGACTGCTGTTTATACTCTGGCTTGTAGTGGTTATACCACATCTTGATCAAGGAAACTGTCACCTTCAGCCTTGTGTTGGTTCAGTAAGTCTTGAAAAACTCTCATACAGTGTTCTTTCTGTTCCTCTGTAAGCGTTTGCTGGACCCAGGTGGAACAAACATTGCAATATTCCAGTGTTGCAACCATCATTTCCAATGCATTGAAGCCAATATTCAGCTCTGTACACAGTTCCCTGGTCATAATCTGCTGATTTATGTGGATGAGCTAATCAAGATGCTCTTCATTTCATGGTGTGACAGCTGTGCTTGGCCATCTGGAGTGTGGCTTGTCTTCCATGTTGTCGTCACCACTGCTGAAACACACCACCCACTATGTCACTGTGCTCACACCCACTGTTTTGTCTCTGTAAATGTACAGCAAACATCGATGACTGTCACTGGGTGCAATTTTTTCCATATGGAGGAATTCAGTGACACACCTTTGCTTCATTTGCACTATCACGTCAGATGCTCTTGTGTCAGACTGCCCCTCTGCCGCAATCTCTTGCACAGCAACAAAATGGAAAAGAATATTGGTGGGAAGGTTCAACCCCAATGCCATACCACTAGCATCTGCCTCTGACATTGTGGACCAACATAATAGTATGGGAGACATGATTTTCGGAGCAGCCTCCATAGTTTCCTACAATCTCACATAACCCTAGTCAACAGAACACTGATTAATCTTATTTAATCAAAGTATTTTATTTTTTGTTTTGACTACAATGTATATGGCACTTCCTGAAGCATGTATAGTGAGAAGGGATTTCTTTGCCTCAGGGAACTATATATAACTGACATGAAGTATCTGATCTGTTTTCTCAGATAAACACAGATTTATGGCCAGCTGTGAAGCTGTAGCATACCCTTTGCAGAACTGGGGTTGCGTTTTGTGGCCTTCTTGTAACCAGCACAGATTCAGGATTTTACACTGGATGCTAGAGATAAGTGTATCACACGGAGACATACCATCCACTGGCAATCCTGAGGTGCCATAGAAACACAGAGGTACTGATATTAGATGCTGCAGTTTCTGTCTGAGTCAGAAGTAGGTATGTCACTGGGAATCCTTCACAGCCTGTACTTCAGCAGAAACACTAAAACTGAGAGAAAGAAACATATGAAAGAGGAAAATAAGACCTAGTTTATTACATGTGGGAAAAGCAGAGATGCCATATTATAGAACCAGTTTTCTGTTGTTTTATGCAACATGTTGATATCTGCCAACTGAGGACATAATGGATTTTACCCAAGTGAGCAATCTTCTCAGAAAAGATATATTCGTTATCATAATTTAAAAGGTGGTAACCCACTTTCTTAGTTTCTGTTGCATTACAGTTTTCTGGTTTAATACCTTGCCCCAGGATTTGTAGAAATACAGAAAGTGCAATAAAACAGTTGAGGAGAGGTGAATCAGTACTGAAATTGTCAATTTTATTTTGTTCTGTGGGATTTCATCTGATCCCAGCTCTGTGTGAGTTTAAAGGAGAAAGAAACTAATATTGGTGCTGCTGGACAGATCTCTATCAACATGACTGAAAAGCAGTTCCATCCACTTGCAGCATGAGTACTGGATGGATAGGTGCTGGTAGCATGGCTCATGTCCGATCTCCCCTGTGTGAGAAAACTCTAGAGAGATGTTTGGGAGTAGTGATGCCCATTTTCCTAAGTGATAGAGTTGAGTATAGGTATTGTGGGTTTTGGCAAAAAGGGCTGCTGGGGGGGGAGGGAGGGGGGCAGGAGGGTTGGGGCAGGCTGGATACAGCTGGCTCCATATTGACACACTGCAGGTCACACTTGAGCCCAGCAGCCAGGTACTCGATGCCTCTGCAGAAGTGTATTTATGGAAGAGCAGAATGCTGCACAGTAGTTTGTGAAGAGTGGAAAACAGGAGTGAGAAGTTGCATGGGGAAGACTGAGGTGGTGAAGAAAGATGGAGGGAGGTGCTGCAAGTACCACAGCAAAGATCCCCTGTCAGCCTGTGGAGGAGACTGTGGGGGAGCAGATATTTCCCTGCTGTCTGAGGAGAGGACTAGAGAAAATTATCTATGCTGCAGCCCATGGAGGAATCAGCAAGGAAGGAACTGCTGACCACGGGATGTCCAAAGTGAAGCAGGTTTATCCTGAAGGACAGCATTCCATGGGAGGGACTCCGAAGTGCAGCAGAGGCAGAGAGTGACAGTGGAGGAGCTGCAGAGACTGCAGCCCACGCTGTCTATCCCCTTGTGCTCCTCTGGTGGGTATTGGGAAGGAGCTTGGAGTTACAGAGTGATGCAGAGCCTGTGAAAAAGAAAGGCAGGTATTTTTTCAGTCTTTCTGTCATTTCTCACTATTGAATTTTTTTAATTGGCAATAAATTAGTTTAATTTTCACCAAATTGAATTAGTTTTGTCCCTGATAGCAATGGGTAATTATTTCTCAATCTCTATCTGGACCCATGAGATTCTGTATCATGTTTACTTTCTCCATCCTGTTAATGAGGGAGTGAGAGCAGCTGGGTAAGTATCTGGCCACCGACAGACATCAACCCACCACAGTGAGTTTGGACAGGATTATTCCAAGTGAGCTTTCCAAATGGTCAGGAGGTAATGACTCAACTTAAGTTATTTGAAGGGATAACCAGTAATAGAACGGATGAGTGCTGATTACAGCTCCTACTTGGTTTAAAAATAAATTTTTGAAAATGTTGTAATATGAACCCCCTGTCTGAAGTAAGTTACTCAGGAGATACTCATCCTGAACTTGAATTAAAATGGTGAAAACCATGACAAAGAGGGCATCGTTACTAGTTCAAAGCTTATGTTACACAGTGTACGCTTGAACTGGGATCAGGAGTGTAAATAATTAATTCTTGGGCACCATCAAGTGTCTTGGCTTTGCTAATGTTTTTGTGTACTAGAGAAATTATATACAATCAAGTTTTTCATTAGTTTTACTCATAATATACAACTGAAACTTGGGTTTTAACCATATCTGAAGGTGTATCTTTCCTTCTCAGTACTTACAAGTGGAAGAGATTTGGTGCAAGAAACAGAGACCTGCCACAGCCTGTGGCTGTGATAGGCTGCCCTTTCAAAATGTTAAAAGAAGACAGTAAAACATGTAAACAAAGAATATGCCATAGAAATAACCACATTAAATATAGTCTATTTTCTAAACAACAAAAAAGCAAACAAAAAAGAAAAAAACAGGCTATTTAAATTAAGTTTTATGGCCTTTCCCAACACTTGGTTTGTATAGATGTTATCTGTTGTTTCTAATGAAGTTTTAAAAATAAGAAGTTACAACAACATTTGCACTATTTTGTCATTCTGTGATTATCACTGATGAGAAAATAACATAGCTTCAGGTTTAGTAGGTTTTAAGACGTGTTTTACTGGGTTGCTAGCAGACAGGAGGAAGAACAAGTTGTCATTTGTTGGATGTGGCAAGCAAACATAACAGATTGTTTTCTGCAGGCTGTGTTCCTTTCCAACTTTGTTAGCATGACCAAAGTTTGAAACAATCCAGTTGTTCCTGTAAAATGAAAGTTTTAAGAGTGGATGGAGGTGGAATGAGGTGTGTTCAGAGGCTTGTTGGGTTCAAGAGTTGTGTTGGACCTCCCACCTGGAGCCTTTTGCAAATGATCTCTTTCTCAACAAAAAAAAAAAAACAAAACAAAAAAAAACAAAACCCACCACCACCACCAACAAAAAAAAACAACTTGTTTAAACTCTTAAAAAAAAAAAACAAAGAAAAAAGAGACTTATTTGGAGCAATAAGTAAAAGGTTGGAGGATATTCTGTTCAGGGAGTATTGTCTTGGGACCATTTTATCTTATTCATTACTGATTTCAAATGTATGACTTGGAATTAAAAGCCTCTGCTTCCCACTGTCAGCTCTCAGCTTCAGACATTGACGATCTGTCAACACCAGGCTTCTGTCTGCCTGTACACTGCCAGGACTCACATGCCAGTATTTCACTAAAGAGTGGGAGAAGCCTTGTTTCAGTCACTAGGAACTGTAGGCTTTTGAAAGGAGGACCTTTCAATACAGTGGAAGTGTAAAGATCTTTGGAAGTGTAAAAGGTCACAATTCCTTTGTTGAAAATAAGAGAGGTCTTATTTTTATTTGTTGCTGTCTAGGTTGTACGGCAGTCCAGTAGTCATTTTAGCTCACTTCTTGAATGTATGAGGTGGATATTATTTCTGGCTTTCGAGTAAGTTAGAGAACAAGATTGGATGTCAAAGCATATGTCAGTGGAGACACTCAATAGAAATCTAGATATTTTTGAGTATCTCTCTTACCTTCAGTGAAAAAGGTTAGGGGTGGAGTGAGTGAATTGGTTACTGGAGGCCAGGTTCATGTCTTCATCTGTTACTTCTGCAGGCCTGTCAAAGATTATTTATGGAAGCCTGGCAGTACTTTCTCTCCTTGTAAACAAAGAAATTAAATTACCCCACCCCATTACTGGAATAAAATGTTAATCTTCACAGCAGATGCATTTTCAGACAAGATCTGTGATGTTTCTTTGTGCATTCTGGCATGATACGTAGCACCTGTAAGTCATTTGTCTCACTAATTGTTCACAAGTACACTGGAATAGTCAAATTCCTTGTAGTAAGTAATGAGCTCCAGTGCTCAAGAGCAGCATTAGAGATAGTGTGTAATTGTGGACCTTGAAAATTCAGTAAAGGAAAGTTAATCTATACGTGAAGCAGAATCACGTCCTTCTGCTAGCATAGTTTTCTAACATCTAGGTTTTTGGTTGGTTGGTTATTTTTTTAATACAGCATTGCTTACTAGGCTGCAAGGTTGCATGCTTTGACTGTTATTATTAGTACTATTACTAATTGGAGAGCGGAGTTTTAAATACCTACTGAAGTAATTCAGACCATGTCTGAAGCAGTGAGGGTTTACTTTTCCTGCAGCAAAATTAAGTGTGGGGTAAGGCACACCTAAAATTAAACTATTTTTAGCTGCTTTTGTAATCACTGCTTGAAGAACATGGAGTCTCTAAGAGAAAAGATACATTTGGAAATTTGGCCTAAAGAGCACATCAAAGGGGTTCATATTTGTCTATAGTTAGAAAACGGCTGTCTCTGTGCATTTCAAATGGTTCTCAGCGTGGTGCTGTCATGGTGCATGTGTTCAGCTCAGAGCAAGAAAATGAAGATTCAGTCCCTCAAAGACTTGCTCTCTTGTAATCCTATTTGCGGCCATATAAGATCAGGACAGAAGTTTAATATTAAAGTAAATGCTGCTAACCTGGGCAAATAAACAGCATGAGAGCTGGTGAGCCCTTTCCCCTCAGGAATGTGGATAGGGGAAGAGAGAAAAATCTTGAGTGAAGTAATGAAGAAAATTAATTTTTTCCTTTTTCCCTACTCAAGTCTTTTATTTGGTGTATCTGAACACTGAGCACTATATGTCCTCCAGCAGAACGATCAGCAGAATTCTGATTCTGTGATGTTGAAAAATGGTGCATTTGTATGTTTGGGATGGTGAAGTGAGAAGCAGTATTGACAGGAAACTTCCCAGACAGGGAGATGCTGCATCACACTGAAATGAATGCATAGAACTCCTGCAAACATTATGGACAGCATATGAAGCAGCTACACATCCAATTCTTAGTGCCTGAACAACATGAGATAGAATGCTCGCTGTTCCAATTTGATTGGGAGCATTAAAAAGATTGGGGTTTAGGGAGGAAGGACTTCTCAGCCCATCCCAGTGTTAATGCCAGACTGTAACCTCTGTAGTGGTAGAAGCAGTAAGCTCACTTTGCATTTCTGTCTCAAAGCGTCTGTGGAAATTGGTGATTGAATGCCTGGAATTGTTCCCTCTGAAATAATAATATAATGAGTATTATAGCGTGAGTATGTTTCTGGCCTTTATCAGTTTTCTGAAAATGGAACAAGAATGTATTGGTGAAACTGAAAAGCATTGAGAATATCAAAGGAGGAGGACTCTTCTTATGCTGCATGTTTCATCTTTAAAACTCCTTGCCATTAGATGTGAGGTAAAAAAAGAGTCAGAATTTCAGGAAGTGTGCATAGGTTGTGGTTTGATCAAACAAAATCAGTTTATTCATCATTTAATTGGCATTTTTTCATCCCTTTGCCATCTCCTGTGTAGCTGGCTTCTTTCTTCTGGCTGTCAGTATTACAAGTAACATGTATTATATCAGCCACCAAACATTTTCTTTTTATGGCTTGTCTAACAATTACTTAAAATTCCAGTGGCCTTTATAAAACGTCTAAAAATATTTTTTAATTCATTTTGGTGTAAGTATTTTTTCAAATTTCATTTTATTAATCAATACTTAATGCTTTTTACAGTAAAAAATGTATTTCCTGTTCTAGTCTTTCATGTTTTTTCTTTCGCATCTTATTTTACATCTTATTATTAGCTACATTTCGTTTGCACTTGGACTCCCTTTTCATTTGCTTTCAGAGCTGTCTTCTCTTGTCTGGAGGTAATATTCAAGATTGAAGGTGCCTGTTAATCCTTGTGTTAAACTTAACACGTATCATTTTCCAGAGATGTAAAAGAAAGTGCTGAAGCTCTCAAATAATGACTAAAGTGACATCTATTTTATGTATCACGTCTACCTGTTTTTCATGCTGCTGTCACCCTGCCTGGAATTGTGTAAGGTTAAATTCAAGCTATGCAAAACAAACAAACAGGACAGGTATGTTGCTGCCGCTTTGAACTATGTGCATCACATTGACTCTTCTGTCAGATATACTTAAATGGGAAAACAACCAGCGGATGTGTTCTGCTTGCATGGACAGTCTTGATCACCTCTCATCCATATTCAGCAGCTGTGGTAACATTTACTGTTACGTAACACTGACCAGCCTCTACCACCTACTCACCCTGTTATTAATATCATTGTTGAAAATGAGTCATTTCTTAGCTCTTGGGTGTATTTCAGTTGTCTTTTCTTTTATATCCTGAATCATAGTCTTCTTCCTTGTGAACACTTGCAGTAATTGCTGATGTCCTGGCTGGAATTACCCCTGCAGGAGGGCTCTCGACAGCTAAAATTGCTCTACTTTAACATATTATTTGCTCCTTTACTAACATTATTTTGTACTTGCATGCATGAGAACATGCAGGAAGTTGGTTATTCAATTGTGTACTTTCAAGTTACAAAAGAAGCCTTTCAGAAGAGGAAGAAGGCATCTTTGGTATTTGGTTTCCCAAGGGCCCTGAGCTTTTTTACTACATTTGGAGGATACCTTTTCTGCCTTTTCTGTCTAGATGTTATTAGTACAGCTGGGGAATTCGTGGGTCATTGTGGCATAATTTCTTAGGTTAATCTGCTGTTACTTATGCTAATGATGCTTGCAGCTCTGAAGATTTGTGTTTCAGTTTGGCATATTGCCACTCCTGCAGCAAAAGCCAAAGGTGACTTTATCTGCTTCACCTGAGATGGTCTTGGAGCACATTTTGCTTTTCCATTGGAGTAACCATAGAATTCTGTAAGTGAACTGATTATGCCAACCTCGATCCCCTTAAAGAAATATGGATCTGTGGCCTCAGAATTATTTAATTCACTCAAGTTCTAGAAAGCTTGTCTAGACTTGGTAAGAGAGTAAAAAAGTATGTGGAGATTTTCAGAAGCTTGGAAAATTGAAATAAAAAAAAACACTGGTAGAAACTAATAAATGCATATACACACACATGCTCTCATCTAATGAGATAAATATATTTCATATCACAGTAGGATCTTCTCTTTGCAGGACTCAGGTGATTTGCAAAGTTGAGTGCATTTTGAGCTCTACAAATTCTGCATTGTTTGGTACCTTATTATCTCTGTTCCAGAAATGGAAATAGCACAGGGAGGGATGTTTAGTGAGCCAGTGGTTATAGAGGAAATCCATCACAGTCAGAGGAATGAGAACTCCTGTCTGCATTTGTATTTTCTTGTTTTCATCTAGAATACTGTGCTAAGCAGGGAGAGGAGTAAGATCTAAAAACTCTACTTTTGCCTACATTATATCCCTTTGCTGACTAAGTGAATGCAAAGTAGCTAGAGCATTACTACATTTCACATGAAATTCAGCTCCATTAAGATTGTAAAATGTAGCTGCTCATTGTTGCTAAAGTTAGCTGAAGTTTGTATTATTAGTCTCTTCTTCTGATGTATTGCAGTGAGAGATGCCATATTTCTTCAAACTAAAGCCAGTCAAGAACTAAGGAGTTTTGAATCTGGCTTTGCTGTAGATTTTGCATGCTCTCGACTAAAGGATACACTCAGCCTCCAAAATAAAAACTTTCAGTTTAGTCTTTTGTTAGAACCGTTCATGTTATACTCTGGCTTTTGACAAGAAAACAATTCAAGGTTTACATCTTGATCTAACATTAACAAACATACAGAAGAGTCCATACTTATCTCCCTTCCCTGTTTTCTCTTTGTCCAATTAACATGCAGGTTCATTTCAGAGGAATTCAGGAAGTAAAAGGATGAGATTTTTTTGATATCCCAAGGAAAGCTCTCTTGGTTTGCATATTTCTGAGCCTGTGGTTTCATGTGTTTGTCACAGAAAGCAGGGACAGAAGTGTATTTGTCTTCTCTTGAAGCAGCAACAGAGCGGTTGTTAATAGTGGTGATAATCTCTAGAAAGAATGGCAGTGCACCTACCAGGAAAAATCCCTGGCTCTCCGTGTTTCCAACAGCTTTAGGGCACAACTGGTATGTGCAGTGAAGAGAGCTGTGCCAGGTCCAAATGAGCCAAATCTGGAAATGGAAGCTACTTATCTATGTTGCATAGAGAGATTCTGAAGTTTTCAGTCCTGTTTTCAGACTCCTAGAACGTACGGCATCCTAAGGATTTTTCAGATGGTGGGAGAAATACAGAAAATTCATCATTCACACACAGTTATTGCCTATCAACTACATTTATAGGAGTCTGTATCTGTTCGTTGCATGTAATACTTCAAATGTGGCGCTCAAAATGTGACATTAATTTAGTTTGGGGCTAAAAAATCAGCTTCTATCACAGGTCTGGGAATAAGTAGGTATATGGGTAACAGAAAAGGAGACTGAGTGCTTAGTATGGCCCTGCTTAGACCAAATGATGCCCAGAGCTCCCTTCTAACCTCAACCATTCCAAGGAATACAACTTCGTACGCAGCATATTTCTCAATTTCTGATATTGCCTCTGAGTTGAAAACAAGAATGATTTCTTTTTAAGTTCAGCTTCTCCCCAAATTGGCAACATTTGCAAAAGTAGGAATGGAATTGAATGTGTTTCTGGCAGTCATGATAATTATGGAACAGAAGATTAACCTAGCCAGGGAAAATAAATACCTTGGTATTCTGTGCAGTGATAAACTGACTTCAGAATGCAGCCTGACAGAGTGGCAGATGAAATTTGATTTTTCTAGCTATACATAGCTAAAAACAGGCCAATGTGATATTTGTTGAATCTAAATGTGCTGAGAACCTTGTGTTGTCTTTATAGCATCAGTAGTTATTCTTTTGTATTATTTTATAGGAAAAGTCTATAGCTTTAATGCTGAAAATAGGTAAGAGTTTTTAAAGTTGCTGGATACAGAAGCTTGGTTTGAGCTGCAGAACATGGCTTCTGTCTGAAATGTGAAGTAGATCTTACTCAAAGGCCACACATTCCAGGTCTGTCTGTCTGTAAACTGAGTTTCATTCATATTGTATACCATGCTCTGTCATACTAATGATAAGTGCATTTCTTTGAGAATGTAAGAGGAGATTTGTCTGAGCTGTGGCTGTCTTCTGCAAAGCCAGGATAAATGTATATAATCTGTGAAGAAAAACACTGTGATTCTTTTCCCCAAATTATGGAGCCAGGAAACATGATGTGGTGGTGGAAAAGCCAGAACAGATAGCTACTAAATATTTGCTGATCTGTTTCTTTGCTGCTGAAATAATGTTGATAAACATTTACTCTCTGTTAGTTTGCAGTGATGGCTTCTATAAACTGAGGAAAGTTGATGTTAATTCATTTTCTTAAGTAAACAAAAACCCTTCAACAGAACTCAGCAGTAAAGGAAATCTTCATTAATTTCAGTAAATTGTGGAATATTTACTTCAAGTCACTGATATTTGCAGGGAATTCCTTGAGTTGAATTTTTGTTCTGAGATACACTCTTCCTTTTTCCTTCTGAGTTCAGAGATGGCAGACAGATTTGCAGTTGAAGTGCAAGGAAGAGGCTTACAGCAGCACTGTGTTCTTTGCCTTAGCTCTGTCAGTTTTTTTGCTTTGTGACTCAGACACTTTAAGACCAGGGAGGACCATTAGATCAGTCTGACCTCCTGTAAAAAACAGACAGTTACATTTGTTGATAACTTCTACCTGCCTCAAACATGGCGTTCAGAAGATATTCAGGAAGACAATAACAAATACAGAAGGCATAACCTCTCCTGGCATTTTTTTAGCACTGGTTCTCACTCTTTTCTAAACACATATGCCTTCTGTAGCTTAAGGCTTACATGAGTATTTTAGCTGGTACACTTCTCTACAAAACTTGCAATTAATTTCCAGCTTGATTTTGCTCGACTTCATCCACTCAGTGACCTTGTTGACTGATGTTGAGGACTGTGATTTCTCCATGCACTAGGCCAATGTTTCTCAGCGAGCTCTTCGCAGTCTCATCTTCTCAGCATTTGTTTCCATTTTTCAAATGTGGATTTCCCTGTACTCCATCCTATCAGAATAGATTTCCACTCCTTCCATTACATTCACTGTGTGTCAGCTACACATCAAGTAGTGCCTTCCACCTCATAGTCAGCTGCGCATAAATACACTGCTCTGCTACTCTCAAACTTGGTCCTGGGATGGTATACCAACAATTCCAATTAGAACAGTATTAAAGATCCGGTATTTGAAACACTCTTTAGTAACTGTTACTTGAAAATAGTTTACAGTTTCCTGACGAGAAATTATTACTGATCTAAGTAATGAGAAAGAACTCTGTTCAGTGGCCATCTTTTCTTTGGAGAAGTCAATGCGAAGGACTTATGAAGGATGGCAGAAAGTCTGAATTACCTTTTTCTTAATGAAGGTTTCAGTTTTCGAAAAAGATGACTTTATTGTTTGTTTGGCAAATTAGATCTGGTGCCTTGGCTTTGGCTTAGCAGCCTTGTTTGTTTTCCCTGCCTCTTTCAGTCTGTCTGCACTTCATCCTAAAGCTCCCTCTGAGAACTGCTCCTACGTTCTAAGGTGAAATCAGTTCATTCTGCTTTTGAACACACAGATAAATCCAAAATATCTCTTAAAATGGTATTTTCGCTTCACTCCATGCAGTGCTACACATTGCATTTCAAATTTCTTACTGCTGCTATTCATTGTAGCATGATAATATAAAAAAAAATATAGATTCCCTTTACGACAGAAGACGATCCCTTCTGAAGCCCTGTATACATTTGTTCACTGTTGGTGGTCTCTGCTATGAGTGTGTATTTTTTCCAGTTTATTGTTTGTCACACATTTCAATGGGAGGTGAAAGAATCAGCATGTGGTAGTCTGTTTTAGGCATAGAATACATTCGTGAATATGAAACTTTTTTTTTTTTTTTTTTTTTTCTGTCCTGGCATACATATTTCAGGTACGTAAAGGCACTAATGGTGATACTTCCATTAATAATAAAAGCATCCAAGCCCGTATTACCATTAGTATAGTATATTGTTGACTAATACTTCTGCTAATGCTTTGGAGAAAAAGACTAGCAGATTTTTTCACTCGTTTCTTAGCTTACTAGAGTTAGCGGCACTATTGTTTGCTTTCCTTCTCCTAGAATTTGTTTTGATATTAGTTGCTGTCCTGAACAGAGTTTTGAGACCAAAGTTTACTTGCTGCTGCTCACAGTTCATGTCAAGTCTAGATGCAGCAAAACTCCAGAGTATTTGAAAACTCAGTGTATGACCTGAGCTTTGATTTGAGTGCATACATTTTTTAGGTAAAAATTTTTGTGCTGAGGCTGTTAGGCTCATAAAGTTTACAAACCCTGCAACTCAGAGGCTTTATTCTCAGATAAGTCATGTAGGATCCCAATTCAGCAATCTTTTTTTTTTTAATCATGCTCTCAGTTGTCCAAATAAATATCGAGTCTCTTTTGTATTTGCTGTGTCATAACGCAGTGTGTAACATGGAGTACTTTGATATGGTGGTCAAAATGTGCTCAAAAATTATCTGAGTATTCAAGAAGATGGAAAAGCCCTCAGCACATGTTTTGAAGTATTTGTGTGGTAAATGCTTCTGTTTTAAAAATACTTGTCCAAATTATGTTCTTGATGATTAGGGCATCACCTCTGCAAGGTTTCAGCTATAAAAGTCAGTGCAGAGTTGGGCCACATTATCAGAGAAGCAGCTCATCAAGTTCCCTGAAGTGATTTAAATCTTATTAGCACAGGTATTGTGTGATATTGAAGCTGACAAGTTCTTCAGTCTGGGCAAGACTAATTAAGGTTTTTGTGAGGGTTTTTTTTTTTGTTTTTGTTTTTAGGTTCTTTTTGTTACACAGTTTTGTTCATCAAAGGTCAGGAATGTCTTTGGACATAAGCTTCTGCTGTTGATGAGAAATATTGTTTAGGATAGTATCCTGAAAAAAGACTTATTGATAACACCATCCAGCCTTTCAACTCCCCATAGTCCCCATAGTCTTTTGAGGCCTCTGCTGAGTTTGACAGGATTGTTGTCAGTTGCATCAGCCTGTTTGTATAAATTCTTTTGGAGGCAGATACTTGCTCACTCTCTGTGCTCTGAGCACAGATTTGTTTTCTGTGACTATAGAACCATAGAATGGCTTAGGTTGGAAGGGATCTCAAAGCCCACCCACCCCAACCCCTGCTATAGGCAGGGCTGCCCCCCACCAGCTCAGGCTGCCCAGGGCCCCATCCATCCTGGCCCTGAGTGCCTCCAGGGATGGGGCACCACAGCTTCTCTGGGCAGCTGTGCCAGGGCGTCACCATCAATTAAGTAAAAAAATTCCTCCTAATAACTAACCTTAATCTTCCATCTTTTAGTTTAAAACCATTCCCCCTTGTCCTATCGCTGTCACACTGCAAGAAGTCAATCTGCTTCCTGATTATAAGCTCACTTGAAATTCTGATAGACTGCAGTAAGTTGTCCTGGGGCCTTCTCTTCTCCAAACTAAACAAGCCCAGATCCCTGAGCCTTTCTTCATAAGAGAGGTGCTCCAGCCCTCTCATCATTCTTGTGGTGCTCCTCTGGAGCTGTTCCAACAGCTCCACATCTTTCTTGTGCTGAGGGTCCTAGGACGTGGTACTCTTGATACACCAAAAACTAGGCATGCTAACATTGTGATATGTGAATAGGTCTTATTAGGCTTAGTAGCTAATAATAAAAAATAATAAAAAACGAATCTATTTTGATTATTTTTGTAGTTGAGTATCTCAGCTACTAGCAAGCACTATACAAGTTGTATTTTGCTCTGAGCATTGGTCGAGAGAGCTGGCATGTGCCTGGAGAGCAGGCAGTGGGGATTTGTCTTCAAAACCATGCTGATATACCTCAAGAGTGAATTTCCTTGTGCTCTGCCTGTCAGCACCAAGGAAAGATTACATCTGGATTAACGTTGAAGACAGGTCCACTGGCTGCAAAGGTCACTGCTGGTCATTACTGAAAATTAGTTCTTGTTGGAGAAGAGAAGGAAATTTTTCTTAAGGACAAGTGAAGTGAAGGCAGGAAATAACAGAAAGAAGACAAAGGAGTGGGGATGGCTGAAGAAAAATAAAATACCAGTGAAATAGGAAAAGATAAGAGTGGTGGAAGGACTGCCCCAGCCAGGGGGCACTTTGCCACTCACAAGTAGGTTATGCATGTGAGAATGTCAGGAGTCATAGAAAAACCTATATAAACCTAAGTGAATTCCAATCAATGATAAGGCAGAGGGGAAAGTATCTTATTTCAGTTTACCTCAGAGTCTCAGCAGAGTAAAACTGCGAGTATTTCAGTCCTACAGGACTTCCACCTACAAAATAGCCACCAAATGGAGACTTTCTCTTTAATATATCATCTTCCTTTAACTGCAGCTGCTCCAGGGCCAGATATAGAATGATTACATTATAAATACCAGGTTTCCAGGGTAGACCATGGTAAGCTGAAATGTCAGTTTGCCTAGTGCAAACACTTGACA